>NC_137896.1:125640336-126021644 GCF_963455335.1 Martes martes
TCTCTTTCTGTCTCATTTTCCCTGAACATGTGTAGCTTTAATGACTCAGGGTGAAAAACTGTATTATCAGCACATAATATTCAGGGATTCTTTTAAAATATTGTTAAACATAGAAGAAATTAATGATGAAATACATGCCAAATTTCCAGATATCCACTATTAACATGTGAACAATGTATCGTTACAGGATCTAAACAATTTAGAATCTGGGAACTTACTTCAAGATTCCACATTAAATTAATCTACAAAATTTGTACTGACCCAAGTTTCCCTTTCGTGCATCCTCTCTCCCTTCTAGATTCCATTATCACTGGGATAAAATAATCAAACTAATATTTTATAATAATAATCCTAATCTCTCACCAGCATAGTAAGTAAACAGAGTATTTGTAAACAGATATCAGAAAGCTGTTATTTGTATAAAATTTACCTCCAAAAGTACTGGATTATCTTTGGCATAAGATGAGCTGTGAAACTTCTTATTTTGAAGAACCTATTCATTTTGAAAGAGCACAGCCTACATTTGTAGGATGCCAGGTATTGTTTGCCTTGAATTCAAGAATGGATTACTTAATATCTCTCCCACTGTTCTATGATTCAAAAAATTCTTAATAAGAGAGAAAATAAACTATTGTATTTAATTATCCAAATAAAAGATTAAAAAAAGACAGCATTTCTTTTAATAGTATTTACCAGTCTATTGTTAAAAAAGAAAAACAAAACAAAACAAACAAACAAACAAAAAAATGGGCCCAAGATGGAGTCACTTATGCTAGGGCAAGTCACCAAACCAGGATTTAGTACCTAACCTAACTGCAGTTTTGACCTCCTCCAGAAATGTAGTCTTAACTAGTCATTCAGGAATTTTCTGGTCAGCACCAATGAAGTAATCCATCAAGTAGCCAGCCTTCCTCCCCCAAAGGCTGATGAGGTAATCTACATGATAAAACCCCTTGCCCTACCCCTAAGGGAAGGTGACATTGCTTGAAATAATCCATTTCCTTTGCTAATAACTCTTGCCCCACCCTCCTTATAAAAACCTTCCATTTTGTAAATTTCTTCTGTCTCTCTAAAGAAATTAAAAATAAATAAATAAACTCTTCTTCCAGTTCCCCTCTACTTTATGGATGTGAACAGTCAGATTCATAAGAACTTAAAACCAGTTAGATTTACTCAGTTGAATTTTTGCTATTTTAACACTACAAAACCAGGCTATTCAGCCATGGTCTTTCTTAACTGATATACGTCTGCATTCTTTTACCCTTGATATCATTAGGGGTCTTTAAGTAGGAGAACTGACAAGCAAGAACCGTCTTTAGCTTCAGGTTTATTCAAACACTTAAAGTATTACTATTACTGTCTTTAAACTCTTTAGTGAAGCCTCCATAGCCTAAAGACTAACTGCACAATGTATTTACTCATATTTACTTATCCAAAGGCAAGGGAAATGTAAGTGGCTTTCCAGTGACAGTAAGCACCTCTTCTTTGTTTAGACTCAGTAAGAGCCCATTCTATGGACAGGTTGACAGCTAAACACCATCTGGGAGCTTTAGGAGCTCCCTGAACTCAGTCAACGGTGTGAGCAGGCTATAGGCAAGGGACAACTTGGCTAAATCAAAACACAATGTGTTTATTTGGTGCTGGCTTTTGATTTTCACTAAGATATCAGGCATTGTTTTTTTTGAAGATTCATTTATTTATGTATGTATTTATTTATTTGAGAGACAGCATGAGAGAGTGGGAGCAGGGGCTGATGGAGATAATATTTAAGCTGACTCCCTGCTGAGTGTGGACCCCAATGGGGCTCAGTCCCAGGACCCTCAGATTATGACCTGGGCCAAAACCAAGAGTCGGATGCTTAACTAACTGAGACACCCAGGTTCCCCAAGAAATCAGGCATTTTGGGTTCCACTGAGATAAATTCGCCCATGGATAGAGCAGTTGTGGTAGTTTCCACTGACTTTATGTTAATATTTTTACCACTAAGTTAGTATTTATGATGTGATGACTATATGTCAGGCACTCCACTAGGTATCTTACATATATTATCTTATTTAATCCTCCCAATCACTAAACCATTATGATCATTATCCCCATTTTGCTGATAAGGACACTAAGACTTTCAGAGTTTAGATTCTAGGGCACATAGCTAATAAATAGTAGATCATGGTCTTAAATCCAGGTCTGTTGGAGTCTATAGTTTAAGTACCCCCCCAACACAGACATACACCATTCTTTATTGGCAATCATATTTAGTATATAAATAATTACTAACACAAATTGCATATAAAATGTCTCTTTTTAATAATGTAGTTAAAATAGTCTTCCCTCTAACATCAACCTTCCGCTTGAATTTATTAGAACTCTGAAGCAAAAACACAAGGCCTTGCGTCAGGAGAAATAAGTTCTGGCCTTGAATTTACCACCAATTTGCTGTGTGATTTTGGAAAATTCATTTCCCTCCTTGGGCTTTAGTGTTGAGATCTGCAAAATAATAGAACTGAGTTATATTATCTCTAGAGTCACTCACCATTTTGAGATTCTGTGAACTGTCTGTTGGTTGAGAAAGCCTTGTCTTCATGAAAGGGTATATTTTATCACAACTGCAATGATCATGATTTTTCAAATAAATGGAATTTTAGGAAATGAGCTTCATCTTTAAAAATTAAGTCATGTCTGAGAAAAGTAACCATCTGAACAGTCTATCTATAAAGATGGCAAATGCCATACATTATGCTAGTGTTTTCACTAATGCCATGTTAATTCTGAGATAGGTCCCTTTACACTCACTTTACAAGAAGATTAAAGCTCCAAGAAGTAAAGTTACTTGTCTAAGGTTATGTAGTTAGTAAGTAGTACAGTAGTGACTCAGACCCAGACCCCTTTCTGGAATCACAGGCTGTCAGGGATGGAAGAGGTTTTGTAAGTCACATAGCCTAATGTTCTGTCTAAAATTAAGTTAATACTGGGCTGCTCGATCCTGTAAATAACTTTTGATCCTTTTTACTGGATATAGGTATGAAATATATACTACATCTCCTGTGGTTTAGAGGAAGAGAGAGGAGACAGGAATAAAACTCATTAAAAGGGGGGGGGGGGAGTGAGATTCAATGAAGTAAAGGAAAACCTAAGTTTAACACAGTGATTAGGAATTCAAGGCTTTAAACAGACTGACCTGGGTTCAATCTAGACTCTGACACTGCGCGGATATGTGAAAAGGCAAAGCATTTACTTTAAGTTCAGTAACCCTCAGTGGTGTCCTCATCTGTGAAATAGGAGTACAGTATCTACTTCACAGGCTCGCTATGGAGATTAAATGGGATACTTCATCTTAAACTGCTTAGCAGAGTACCAGGCACACAGAGAAAAGCGGCCTACTGTTCTTAGCTCTTTCTCAATGAGCTAAAGGGATGACATGAAACTACACCACTTACTTAGCTCTGACCTCTAGGGCTCCAGCCTTTCTCCCTCATCCCCCACTGCCATCATAAATAAATTGCATTTCACTAAAGACAAATTGTGTTCATGGTTCAATAACTGGCCTCAATGATTTAACCAGTCATTCCAGGTTGGTATAGCAGTTGCATTAAAAACGAACTCTTTAAGACGAACAGATATACAAGTACCAACAACCCCATGGTAGAGCTTCAGTACTCAGTACAGATCTCTGCCTGCTTGACAACATCATCACAGACCAGGTAGAAACCTTTGCTACCTTTCACCAAAAAATACTTGGCAAGGACTAGGAATGTCAAAAAATGAGGACGGAAGGCAAAGCATGAGGTAAGCACAGTACTTCAGACTCGGATATGAAAGAGATGGATGGTTAGTGATAGGGCTATGCCAGACACTGGTAACATGGATGATTTGTCTTGCATGAGTTTGTCTGAAACAATTAATTCTTATTTACATGCAATTTTTGTAGTACTTTCCTTGGAAAACTTGAAGGTTCCTAGCCCAGTACCTCAAGTTTTTCCAATTGAAATAAATAGTTCTCAGCTACAACAAAGTGGGCAAGGATTGAAATAATCAGAGAACAATAAGGACAGTGGGCAGCAAATGGGAAAATGGCACAGAGACAATAATCTCCAACGAGTGGAAGCATAACAAGGGAGGGTAATCACACTAATGGTGCTGAATTTTCCTCTCACTCTAGAAAGGGCCTGGTTATTTTCAGGATGTCTGCTCCAACTTTCTCTCTGTCACCTTTCCTTTTATATGTCAAATTATGAGGGTCTGGAGGACAGGATCATATCTTTCCTCCTTGTGTGTTTGACCATAAGAGCTCAGTAAATGCTTTTTGAATGAATGGTTGAAATCAGAGTAAGCTCTAAGGTGTACAAGCACCTAGACTTACAACACTACATTTTCTGGCTCCTTAAACTCCATAACTATGTTCTACAGTTTGGCATGGCTATGTCTCTCTTCTCCCCCGCCCCCCCCCCCCCCCCCCCCCCGCCTACTAGGAGTATAAACAACCAAACAATGCGGTCATGAATCTTGTCTACTTGTGAAGGGTGGGAGGGTGTAGAAATAAGTTTTATGCTGCTAATGGTCTCAGTGTCCTCTGGCTCAATATTTAGTCCTTCTAAACATCACTACAAATTAATTCAATTAAAGTTTGAGAGGAAATACATGATCTTATGCCCCTTCTATTGAAAGATTCTGCTAAGACTTTGGGAATATTTGGTTGACTATTTTTAAATAATGAAATATACAAAAAACTATATAGATGTTTGTTTGTTGTTGTTGTTTTTTTTAAGATTTTATTTATTCATTTTTCAGAGGGAGAGAGAGAGCACAAGCAGGGAGAGTAGGAGAACAGGAGAAAGAGCCCTAATGTGGGGCTCAATCCCAGGACCCTGAGATCATGACCTGACCCAAAGGCAGATGCCTAACTGACAAAGCCACCCAGGTGCCCCAGATACGTTTTTGGATATAGGAAAGCATTCTAGCCTAGAACTTAAAGTGAAAACAAATGCTATGGGCAAGGTAGCATGGTATATCAAAAATTGTTGAATGGAAATGAAAGCACCAGAGTTCTGGTTATGTCTCAGCTTTAACCTGTCATGTGATAATGGACACATTGTTCATCTTTTCTGGACACCTTCTTCCCATTTTGTAAGTTGAGATGGGTTAGTTCTTCACAGCCATAAAACTGAAAGAGGCTGGTAATAAATTAATATGGAGCTGAAATTATACCACACATGGATACAGTGCTCATAAATACGAAAGCATACAATGTGTGCTATTTAAAATCTGCCACAACACTGGGCACCTGGGTGGTTTAGTTGGTTAAGCGTCTGACTGTTGGTTTTGGCTCAAGTCATGATCTCACTGTGTGTGAGACTGAGCCCTGTCTCAGGCTCCACGCTCAGGTGAAATCTGCTTCAGATACTCCCCCTTACTCTCCCTCTGCCCCTTTCCCTGCTCACTTGTTCTCTCTCTCTGTCAAATAAATAAAATGTTAAAAAATAAAGAGGGGTACCTCGGTGCCTCAGTGGGTTAAACTTCTGCCTTCAGCTCCCATCATGATCCCAGGGTCCTGTGATTCCCATGTGGGCTCCCTGATCAGTGGGGAGTGGAGTATGCTTCTCCTTCTGCCCTTCCTCTCACTCATGATCTCTCTCACAAATAAATAAAAAAGTTCTTTTTTTGAAAAAAGAAAGAAAATCTTAAAAATAAATAATAAATAAATAAAATACAATAAGCCACTATCACACACACACACAAAAAGATTTAACTTATATAGCTGGGCAAAGAAATGCCTAATGAAGTAACATTATCAAGGATAAAAATGAAAATAAATTTGGATCTGAAGGAAATAAATGAGGAAAGAAAAGATTTTGATGACTTTCCAAAACTAACTTAAGTCAAATTGTTCAATAATATTTAGCAATATTTATTCAAGATAAAAACTACAGGATTGCAACAAGTTGTTCTAATTTTAATGTCAAATGAAGGATTAAAATGGAAATTAATGCACTTACTCCCATAAGATGAAGAAATTAAAAAAAAATAATTTCAAGCAAAACAGTGGTAATTTACAGAAGTATTTTAGTTATTTCTAAGAAACTAGTAGCCATAATACATATATCAGAACTATTTCCTACAAAGTAATCTGAAAAGATAAAATATGCTTGATTCCCAAAAACACAAGCCATATAAACATTTAGTTCTATAACATTTTTATAAAATACACATTAAACAGTGCTTTTGAATTGTCTTAAAATCTAATCAACTTTCACATAACGTTGACTCCATGGGAAAATGTTGTAGTTTCAAAATAAAGCAGAATTGAAAGTGAATTATCTGATTTTGGCCCATTATCTGATTATCCGTACTATAAATATCAGAGGACAGCATCCTATAAATCCACTTAGGGCATACAAACCCCACTATCTTTATAATTCCTTAGGTCCCCAATCCCACACTTCTGCCTTTGCCTATAGGCACAACAGGTACAGTGTAAAACAGGAAAGGCTGTACCTTCTTTTTGTTCACTGTTTTAATTCGAAAACCACTCCCACAGATCCATTTCTTGCCGCTGACTCCACACTGCCTTCCAAGTTCTATTAGACTTGTTGCCCATTTTCATCCTCACGTTACATATTGAATTTGTCACTTACTGCCACTTTGCTAAGTTCAACCTTGGCTTCTCTCAACAACACTGCTCCTTTTATAATACAATTTCCTTTGACAACTTAAATAAGCATCCTTAGAGAGTCCACATGGCCTCAAGACCACCTGCTCTAGTGTATTGCAGAGACCGGGTCACCAATAATTCTGTCCAGCCCGTCGGAGAAAACAAGACCAAAATTTTTACAATTTAATAGGCAAAGTTTATTAACTGGTTAAAATCACATAATGTTGACAATGCCTCATCGCTGTCTGATTATTTTAAATATTCACTGGCATATAGAAATAAGAGTATGTTCATTTGGTAGGATCATAGATGATTGTTCACTTGGTCAACAAGTAATTACTAAGCACCTACTATATATCAAACACGGTCAGGCATTGGGATACAGTAGTAAACAAGATCTATTCCATGACCACAGCTACTTTATAGTCTAGCAGGGATGAACTTTTGACCAGAAATTGTGAGATGAAGGTTATTAAATAGAGGTGTAAATGCTATAGAAATGCATTAAAAAATGAGGCCTACTTATTTGGGATGTCAAAGAAATCTAGGTGAGGAAGTGAGTAAGGGAAGGAACTTTTAAATTATTCTACCTAAACCCCCAATTAAAAATAAAGCTGGAAATTACAATTTCAAGTTGGAAAGAGGAAAGGACCAGTTTGTCCCATGAATTAAAGGCTGAATGGGTAGTGGCTAACTCTATACTTCTGTCTCTATCTTGCTACCTATTCTCTAAATAGAACCTTTCAAAACAAGTACTGAATTAAAAAGACTACAGTAGAGAGACAGGGGTACTGTAGGCAAGCAATCAAAATTGTTATGGTAAATAAATATTTAGGAACATTTAATTCAATTTAATGAAAATATTACAAGTAAAAGCAGACAGCACAAAGTAAAATAAATGTTAGTATACACTGACATCACAAGTATTCCCTTTGACGGTTTAAATTCAGCTCATCTTTAAAGGTCCATCCACTTTTTAATGTTCTCCAAGAAACCTCAGTCTGGCCACAGGCAGCTCCTCAGAACTCCTGGCACACTTGACTCTCTGCACCACTCCTAAGGCATTAATGTTTATTGCATTGCCATATTTTCATTTTCACACTGGCTTAAGCTTGAATACAGCAAAAACTGCATATCAAAGCCTTATGCATAGCCTTTAGTGCTGAGTAGTAATCAAGGGCCTGATGTTGACTTGGATGTTGAAGATACAGGAGCAACCCAAGCTGAAGCCACGTTTTCTCTCTTGGAGAGAGCCACCAAAAGGGATGTAACTGACATAAAGGAAATCATTATTCCTTTGAGGATTGTTGTCCTTTTGTTCTGGTTTTTAAGGGAATAATCAGGAAAAGAGGGGCAGAAACAGGGCAAGGACTTTTGTTGAAATCAAGGAATCAGCAAGTTATACAAATAGTTGTATCTACTAGACAAGAAATACAGCCTAAAAAAGGTAAATATGAAGTTCACATTTTAGCCAAAAAAATAACTGATGTACAAATAATTATAGAAAATCTTAACTGAAATTAATGAAGAACTTATGGATTTTTTTTCTATTTTTTTAAAAATGTAGTTCTATTTATTTCATTTCCCGGTAAAGAATCAACCTATTTTAGGGACACCTGGGTGGCTCTGTTTGTTAAGCATCTGTCTTCAACTCAGATCATGATCCTGGGGTCCTGGGATTGAACCCCCTGTTGGGCTCCCTGCTTGATGTAGAGTCTGCTTCTCCCTCTCCCTCTGTATCTTTCCCTGCTTGTGCTCTCATTCTTTCTCTCTCAAATAAATAAACGAAATATTAAAAAAAAAGAATCAACCTATTTTATATTGTTCAATCCAGTTATATGTGAGAGTGATCAAATACAAGTTTTCAAAACTGGAAATACTTCATATAGCAGTTCTAAAGGATGTTTTATAAAACATAAATATCATAAGACAATCTATTACAGAGTTTTGTGTTAATAAAAAATGTACATCTAGGGGTGCCTGGGTGGTGCAGTCAGTTAAGCATCTGACTCTTGGTTTTAGCTCAAGTCATAATTTCAGGGCCCTGATCTCAGGATTTTGAAATCAAACTCTCATCGCAATGAGAGCACAGCCTGCTAAAGTTTCTCTCCCCCTTTCCCTCTGATCTTCCCTCGTGCTCTCTCTCTAAAATAAGACAAATAAATATTTTTGAAAATCTACATCTAAGTCACTACATGAGCTGTAATGTTCATTATCTTATGAAAGATTCTGAAATCAATGAGGATAATCTAGACCAGTGGTTTCCCAATTTGGTTGTATATTAGTGTCACTGAGGGAGATTCACAAAAACACAGATAAGCAGGGTTCATCCTAGGTTAACTAAATCCAATAGTGGTGTTGGGCCTAGATGCTTCTAAATTTAAATTGTCCTCAGATAAATCTGATGCACGGCTACAGTGTTGGTCTGGAACAGGTTAGTAAGACATTTACGCTAATCTTGTCCTTTGTCCCTCTGTCCCTGTGAACAATTAAGTAATTCCTAATAGATGTTGCTATTAGCCTCCTAAGACAAGGGAGGAAAATAAGATCTTTAAAAGTCAAGAGAGCCTTTCTTATTTACTGGTACAAATAGTAAAACCCAGTCCGGGACCATCCAGCTCCAAAGCATGTTCTTCCCCGCTACCCCAAGCTTCCTTCCAGTGTTTGAGAAACCTCCTATTTCATTCAGAAATCTCTACTGCATTCAATCAATATTTTATTAGTACCTGCACATTATAACATAAACAGATGTGAAAGCACTGTCTCTGCCTCTAAGAAGCTTAGAAGTTGGTTCAGGGAAAGAGATAGTAGCGAGCAAGGACAGAAAGAGAGGCAGGGGAAGAGGACAAACACCAACATGGCTATGATAAAAGCAGCAGGCATTCTAATAAAATGCCTGAGGAGAAGGGTGGGAATAAGGCTAAGGAGTAGGACAGGGACAGGGTCTTAGTATATCTGAATGAGGGAGAAGAGAAGAAATGGCTTCATGGAGAAAGGGAAGGGATATTTGACCTGGTTCTTATAGGCAAATCCTCTCCTACCACTTACAGAATGGGGAGCAGTATAGTGAGAGTAGCTTTTCTTCGTCTTCCAGGGATGTGCCCCCCACCCCCAGTCCCCTGGCTGCATGGTCTAACCTCTAAAGAACAAGTCACCTGGGAAGGCTCCCCAAAGAGGTTATGGAAAAATGTTTGGAACATTTTAGTGGAGAATTCTGGAGTCCTAGTTACTTGGAGCATGAGGTAGAATACAGAAAAATTTAATGTGTAGGTTCAGGAAGGACATAGACCTTTAGGCCTTAATGATTTTGTATCTTACAGTGAGAAACAGGGCTAAGGAAGGCCAAAGTGGGCTCCCTAAAGCCCAGGCTGTCCAGAAAGTAGTACCTCTTCAAGTCACACATCAGACAGGATTCAGGAGACAGTGCTGGAGGAGGGAGGAAGAGGCAGGAAGAAAGGAGAGTTACTGGCAGAGGGAATTAACCAAAATGCTAAAAGAGGGGTAGCAAAGTGAATGGTCATGGAGTATTCAAACTATATTAGAAGCAGAAGATATTCAGTTTTCTTGCTTCCAAGAGGGTCTTCCCTCTTATTCTCCACCTATAACCTCTATCCCCTGAAAACCTTAACTAGTATGGGCTTTATTGTATCTCCACAAAATTTGCATGTTGAAGTTCTAACCCCTAGCAACTGAGATTGTGGTATATTTGGAAACAGGGTCATTTCAGATGTAATTAGTTACAATGAGGTCATATTGGAATAAAGTTCACCCAAACCCCATAAAGCTGGCATCCCTTGGACACTGAGACATGTGCACAGAGAAAACACAACACAAGGATGAAGGCAGAGATCGGGGAGATGCTTCCACAAGGCAAGGAAGGCCAAAGACTGTCACCAAACCCCCAGAAGCTAGGCAAGAGAAGTAGAAGAGACTCTCCCTCACAGCACTGAGAAGGCACCAACCCTGCCAAAACCTTGAACTCAGGCTTTTAGTCTCCAGAACTGTGAGACAATGAGTAATTTCTGTTGTTTAAGCCACTCAGTTTGTGGTATTTTCTATAGCAGCCCTAGCAAACTAATACACTCTCGATCACCCATGTGGATATCACCTTCTCCTGGAAGCTTTTCTCTTGCAGCTCCTCTGAAATCTTAATCCCACCTCCTCCCCTTTGGCCCCTGAGAGCACAGTCCTCTTAGCACAGGCGCTGCACTCACTTGCGTGACAGTCATGTGTAGCACTGTCTTCTCTCTGATGGACTGGAAGCTCCAGTCTAACTCATCACTGTAGTCCTGAAACTTAACACAGTGCTTACTGCAGGATAGGCATTCAGCCCATGTTTGTTGGATAGAAATAATTAAAGGAAAAACTTGTAAAAAAAACAAGCCTATAGGAAAATTCTCATGGTCAGTGTTATATAAAAATCATTTTTCTTTCAGATGAAGAGCTACCTTGAGTCTCAGTTATTTGGCACCTGCTTTCCGGCAGGCATTGTGATAGTCCCCAGTAATGTAAAGATGAATCAGATATAGCCCACAGTTAAAAGAAATTACAGGCGGTCACAGGACACATTCAGGTAACTAGTCACATTGCAATGTGTTAAGCAGTAGGTTAGAATGCAGCGCAGGGTTAATTCTATGGGAATTCCAAAGCAGAAATGTCTGACCCATCTGAGGATCAGGATGAGGGGGGAGGGGAAAGCACGGGATGGTCAGGGATAGAGACAGCTGAGCTGGGACCAGAGCTGAGCCTCCCCACTCTTTTGGACGTGATTGTGAACACACAGGACTAGATGGTGGATCTTAGTTCTCCCAGCAATGTTTATTTGAACAATTCAGCATTTCACTGAATAGCAGGTGACTGAGCATGAATTTACAGAGAAAGGATCCGTAGGTGGCACCTTCAAAAAACAGCTACCTCCTGCACTCAGTGGTTACCTCTAGCAGGAATGGGGTCTGAAAAGGCAGCAGGGGGGATGGTTACAATGAGTTTGCAACAGACTGGAATGCAAGTCGAGAAAGTGCAAGACAGAAGAGCTGCCATAGAGAAAAGTTTCCAGTTCTTCAGAAAGGGCTCCTCGGGACACAGTGCTCTGCAAGTTCCTGACACTCAAAAATGACCATTCCTCCCTCATGCTTGCAGTATTGGAAGCTACCCCATTTAATAGACAATCAGCAGCAACGACCCCCCTTTTGCCTCTATCCCACTGTATTAGTTTGATAGGGGAGCTATAACAAACCACAGACCAGGAGCTTAAACACCAGAAATTTATTTTCTCACAGTTTCAGAGGCTAGAAGTCCAAGATCAAGGTGTTGGCAGTGTTGGCTCCTTTTGAAGCCTCTCTCCTTGGCTTGTAGATGGTCTTTTTCCTATGTCTTCACATTGTCTTCCTCTGTGTTTGTCTATATCCTAATCTGTTCTTCTTACAAGGACAATGATTATATTGGGTTAGGGCCCACCGCATGATTTCATTTTATATTGATTATGTTTCTAAAGGCCCTATCCCCAAATACAGCCCCCCTCAGATTCTGGGCTGCTGGGGGTAAGGACTTCAATGTATGAATGGAGAAAGGGACATGATTCACCCTATAGCATCCACTGAAATGGATTTTATTCTGTGTTAGACTAAATTTTCTATTCATGAGGAATTTCAAAATTCTGAGTGGGGAAAATGATCTCCCTGAGGTGTGCTAGCATCCCTTTGGAAGAGGTAAATGCTCTCTCAGCTAACTAATGGAGCCTGGAAGGACAGGTCCTAAAGCAGGCAGAGATAGATTGATTAAAGTTTGAGTGTCAAGGTCTGCCACTATGAGTCCTGGGAGCTATAGACTATTTAGCAGGAGAGAAAATGCATGACCACTATCAAGAAGCATTTCTAGATAAGCATTTCCAAGAAACTGGCAAATAAATTTCAAGAAAAGAAATATGAATATCCAGGTCTCCAGTAATGTGTTGTGATTGCATTTCATGTTCTTAATAAATATTTACTTTGATACTTAATTTTGTATTCACAATTTTGTATTCTTTCTCTCAAGCTTCAGCCTCCCCCTCAAATTTAGATCTGCCCTGTAGAAGAAGATGAAAAGGTGAAATCCTTTCTCATAGTTTGGACACTGAAAGGCCCACAAATCCAGCGTAGATGGAGCTCCAGAGTTGGGGCGTTAGGTATACCATCTACTAAGGAGAGGGAGGAGAGGGTTGGGAAGTGAAACACTCAGGCAAAATGTGTTTTATTTCTGGAAGTCAACAACAGTAATAAGGCAGAGTGGACAGAACCTATGCACTGGTACTGTCTAGTCTTCATGGAATTTATCTACCTTTGAAGTATTCAGTATGGGCCTGATATTCAGGCTAAAAATTTCCACTGTAAAGACAAAAAGGGGAAAAAAAAAGCTTTCACTGGAAAATAGTTTAAAAAGCCTATACATTGGCTCTAAAATTATTTTTTTTTAAAGATTTTATTTGTTTATTTGACAGACAGAGATCACAAGTAGGCAGAGAGGCAGGCAGAGAGAGACAAGAAAACAGGCTCCCTGATGAGCAGAGAGCCTGATGCGGGGCTCGATCCCAGGACCCTGGGATCATGACCTGAGCTAAAGGCAAAGGCTTAACCCACTGAGCCACCCAGGCGCCCCTCTAAAATTATTTTTAACCAGAACTAAGAGACTCCTTTTCCCAGCAACTGAATTCCCAACTCACCCAAAAGAAACCTTTGTAAAATCAGACAAAAGTGACACACAGAGGACCATATAACTCATGTTTACCAGAGCTGCCCAGCTGCACAATACACACCATGACGACTGCCAGGCTTGAGGCCCCAAACCACAAGACCCATGCAAAGGAAGCTGTATTGACTTACATCAAGGCTACCGGGAGGCAATCTCATTCTCCTCATGTTATTTTGTATTCTAAAGGCTAGTCCCTCTAAATGTGGCTCCATTATTCCTGGACAATGAGTTTACATTTGGAGTTTTAACTTATAATAATTACATCTCACCCTTCAATTTCAGTTTTGGGACTAGCTGGGAATCAGACATGGCTGTCAGAGAGATGAAGATCAAACATCAGATATATTACTTAAAATAACTAGATAGGAGGAGCCGAATGAGATGGAAAGGCATGGTGAACTAACTATCTAATATTTCCTCCAAACTTCAATTTACCCATAAGCACAGTGGACAACAACAGGCATGCCCAGCCAACCAAGCTGCCCTGATAATCTGACCACAAAGCAAAGAGAAGACCCAGAGATACTGTCCTTGTGGGTGAGAAAGTGAATCTAGGAGGAGATGAACCAAACTGCCTGCTTCCAAACTCATACAGTAGATAAATCATGTCTATCCCTATGAGAAGAAGTGAGTGGAGACAGGAGGGCAAAAAAAGCTCAGGTGGGTCCCTCTGGCCAGAACAATGAGCAGAGGGAGTGGAGGCTTCTATCCTATGGTACAGGCAACAAATATCTCATGTCTAAAAAAATGTTTTAATATTTAGATCAAGTAACTGAACTTTCAAAAATATATCAAAAGAATTTAATCAGTGACACAAAGTGTTATATACAGTACCCTCATTTTAACATTAGAGCAGGACAAAAGTCAAAACAATAAGAGAAAAGAATAGCATATATCTATTAAAATGTTTCTACATGTTTTTTAATAAAATGAAAGACATTCATGTTGTAATGGTGAATTTTTTAAAAAGGCAACAAAATTGTATTGCAACATAATCTCAACGTTTTTCAAAACGTATTTTCCTTATATGATTACATATTTTTCAAATGTTCTACAAAGAGCAAATACTAATAGTATAATCAGAACAAGATTATTTCTTCAATTTGCCCCATGTATCCAATCCACAATGTTAACTATGTATACAAATTTCATATAATAAAAAGGAATTTCATATTTAAGTATCACTCTTCAATCATGAATTATACAAAAAGAAACCTAAACCTGTGTAGCACATTACTAGATAACAAATATTAAAAAAGTAAAAAAAAAATCAACAAAACAACAAACAAAAAAACAAAACAGCACATTGCCATAAAGACAACAACCATCCATATCTGTATGAATATCCCCATATTTCTGCAATATAAAGTAGAAAACATATATTTTATCCTACTGTTGTAATCTACCTAAAAAGGTGAGGATAAATATCTAATATATCTATTGATTCTAGCAAAACTAATCAATGATCAAATAAATTACTATTTGTGAGCAAAAGCAATATTAACATTTTTAAAAGATTATTTTATTTTATTTCATTTTGTATTAATTTATTTAGAGAAAGCAAAATAGGAGGGGCAGAGGGAGAGGGAGAGAGAGAACCTCCAGCAGACTTTGGGCGAAGTGCAGCCCGATGCAGAGTTCAATCCCACAACCCCGAGATCATGACCTGAGCTGAAATTAAGAGTCAGACCCTTAACTGAATGAACCACCCACGCGCCCTTCAACATTTATTTATTCATTTATTTCTTTCACTTAAATTCAATTAATTAACATACAGTATATTATTAGTTTCAGGGGTAGAGTTCAGTGATTCATCAGTCTTAAATAAAACCCAGTGCTCATTACAACACATGCCCTCCTTAATGTCCATCACCCACTTACCCCATCCCCCCACCCCTCTCCCCTCTAGGAACTCTCAGTTTGTTTCTTATGATTAAGAGTCTCTTATGGTTTGTCTCCCTCTCTGATTTCATCTTGTTTTATTTTTCCCTCAACATTTAATTATACATGATTAGGGTTGCCAGATAAAATAAAGTCTGTTTAATCAAATTTGAATTTCAAATAAATAACTTTTTTATTATAGGTATGTCCTTTGCAATATTTGAGAGTCCATGGAATATTTGGAACACACTTACACCAAGAAATTATTCATTATTTATCTAGAATAACAATTTAATTGGCCACCCTGAATTTTTATTTGCTCAATCTGGCAATGTTGTCCATGAAGTCATTTCAGAAAGTCACATTCTCTCTCCTAAATATCCATTACTCTAGTTCCAGCACGGGCTAGAACAATTGAATTAACCAGAAAGCACTCATCAAATGAAAACTAGAGCTTTCTAATTCAGAGGGAAACACTCCTAGGAAGGACACCTGAATGGATTCCATGCTTGTAAAACTTGCTGTGTATACTGCACTCTAATTGCCTTTGCAAACGTCTCCCCATCCCCATTCCTGTTGCAAGTCCCAGATAAAACAGGAGCAGCAGGGAATCCAACCTGCTCATTTCCCAACTAAACACTAAATGGAATTTGTAGGAGCCAGCAATCCTTCCCCTATCGAGAGCCACCCCACTGCACTTCTGTTCCACGCCACAGCTGCAGGAGGGTGGCCTATACCAGCAGTGGTTCCTCTGCAAAGCACAGACATCAGAGAAGCCAGGGATGGCGAGGGCAATATCCGTCACCACTGGAAGAAACAAGGAAGATGTTGTCTGGCTTTCTTCTTACTCCAGAGATGGTTATCAAATATTGTGATCAGAGTAAAATGGAGGTTGAACAAGGACAGGAAGGGCACTTGGACAACCCATGCATTATTATCCTGTGGCTCTTATTCCATTGTATGAACAATGAATACAGATATGGAGCAAAAATGCAGTTATTCACACCCTCTCTATCTCACATACAGATAAGAACTGAATCTCCAAGAAGACTTTGGTAGCCAGGTAGCTCTCTGGATCCTTTATTAAGTGCTGACCCCAGAACCCAAAAGATTTCTGCCCATTGTTTGGTGCATTACTTCCAGGAAAGTTGTTTTAGAGGAAGATCAGCAGCAACACTGAAATGAGAACCCCATCAGCAGGAGTAGGAAGGAATCCAGCAGAGGGTCTCTAAAGAGAACACGTCTCACTGTCTGAGCTTTTAACCAGATGACCCACTATGCCAACAGGGACTCAGAAGGGCAGCTGCAGGTTCCTCCCTGGGTAATCTGCCCTCTCCTCAATTCTCTGACACCTGCCCCATCCCAGCAAGGAGGTTTTATAGCTTAGTGTAGATAGTGACAAGTAGACGAGTAAATAGCAGCATGGTTAACTCCTGTTGTTCAATCACAAAAATGGCCCTAAGACTCAAGCTAATAAAGTACACTCAAGCTAATTTATCACCCTGAAATTATACAGTTATTCATTCTGCAACTGCAACTGTCCTGTTCACCTACAATGGTTCAGCACACACAAAGTGAGGATAAGCACCAATGCCCAACAGTTTGAAATCTATACCATTAGCCCAATGCTGATTGGATGCAAACCAAGAAATAAAAAATCATGCTTTTGGTATTTTAATTCTTATAACTTAAATATCATTTGCTTTTAAAACTATTTGTGTATATGTGTGTGAATTTCACATTTCACTGCAAAGCCAAAGTTATCATCATGTGTGCATAGCATATATTCTTTTAGCTCTCTCCTCTGTAACACTATACACTTTAGTTATATGTCATTTGCCTTAAGACCCTACGAAAACCCTGTTTCCAGTTCTCTTCACCCAATCTGGCTTCTCAGTTGAAATTTTCTTACCTATCTAGAGTGATTGTCTTCTAATGTCCTATGGCTGGCAGCTTCCATTCAGCCAGTCCTAAAACATACCCTAAGAAGCAGAATGCTGAAGGAAATCATTCCTTACCATTAAGAATAAGTTCTATTCTCATCTTTCCAATCTTTTTTCACTAATACTGGCAAAAAAAAAAAAAAGGCATTATTCCATAAAGGACAATAACCAGCTGGCTTTGAAAATCCTTAAGACATTGAAAGGACATTGACATTGAAGACATTGAAATAAGACACTACAGTGTTCTCAACAGAACACTTCTAATAACAATTCGCAAATCAGTCTTCCTCTTAGAGAAACCAAACGACCAGGTGTCCATTGATACGGGCAACCACCAGTTTGCTTCTTCCTCCCTGAATCCATGTGAGTGTGAGGTGTCAAAGAATCTTTAATTCATTTTGGTTATTATTCTGTAATCTGAATGGACAGCATCTAAAGTAAGATGACTCTATCAGGCTGTTTTCTCTTCAAAGAAATGAAAGGGGGATAATCAGGAAAATAAAACTCGATTGATGTGCATTGTGAAAAGATCACCTCCCTCCTTCAGTACAGTGTTGGGGTGGGAAGTGGTCAAAAGAGAGAAAGCCTGGTTGAGTCCCTGGCTTCTACTTGCCAGAAGGATTGGAAGGGACTTTTCCTAGTGTGTGTGTCAGCTTTCTCACATACAACACAGAAATGAAACCTTGACTACCTCTTAGGCCCATTGTAGGAAATGAATGAGATCATGTAAGCAAAAATATTCTATAAACTGTAATGACCCCAATAACTGCAAGTTCACAACATCTGAGCTCTAGCTACAGAGGAGAGTCAGGCTCTACAAATTCACCTCAAAGCAAGGGCAGAAATGGTGACTTGGAAACAATGCTTTTATTTTAATCTAAGTGTTTTAAATAATGTATATCTGCACCAAGAAGATTTGCTACTCTGGGAAAAAGAAATAGCATGCTGGTATTTTCAATTTGTTTATTTTATGCCACTCATACAGAAAAACACAGCCCTCTTCTCTGTAAAAGTCTTTCCTGATCAATAATGTGTTTAACCTCAACATTAAAGAGGTGTTTAAATTAGCACATGATTCTCAAGTTCCTTCTCCGAGAGAAGTTCCACAAAGTAACCTTCTAAATATTGCTTTTTTCTGGGCAAAATCAACTTGAGATGCCAGAAATACATTACCCACAAAGCTGTGTTATAAGACAGTGCCATCATAACAAAATGGTGAAAACCAGAGCAGTTTTTATTAATAACAGCAGAACTTAATTTCATGGGTTTTAATTTACCATTTTTACATTTTACTATGACATTATCCAGATATAAATTGTTATGATGAGAAGCTATTCACTAGGGACCAAAAAAATTACAACTCTGCTTTTAAAAAAAAAAGACTTTACATATATCAGTGAAGGACACACTAATAAAGATTGGTCTGGAACATTTCTCTTTATGACGATTGACTTATCAGCAATAGTTACTGCCACAGAGTTGGAAATTACATAATTGCGAGAAACTGTAGATATTTGACTTGGCAAGAACCTTAGGCTTATCTGATTTATTTTTGTAAGAATTGGGCCCCACGGATATTTAGAAATGTTTAATGAAAGAACAGTAGAATATAAATGAAACAAGCAAAAATCCTCTTTTCAAAGGCTTCATTTAACTCCATCGTCACTGTTGTGATAACACAAATAAACCAAAGACAAACCTTTGGTGATGGCATTGGGGAAAAGCGCTGCTCTAAATTAAAACATTATGAGCTACTAACATCTGGACAGTTTCTCCCTCTTCATAATAATTCTCATCCATTCTCTGCCTACTATTTATCAGTGGGCACTGCATGACGTGACAGTGAGCTTTGGAAGACATGCACAATAATGAGCAAAAACAGGACGGGGCCATACTCATGTGCAGGCATGTTCTGACCTCTGCACTTGGGAAAGAGGCCATTCCTTGAAGAGAGAGACAGAGACTGAGAGACATAGAGAGAGACATGGAGAGACAGAGGGAAGTATATTATTAACCCCAGGCTGTTCTCCTCCTTTGGATCTCCAGTGGCTGGTCAATGCTTATTACAAAGCTAATTTTCACAGAGTGCTTTGTTGTAGAATGGAAGTAAAATGAGTTCACATTGTGAGATCAGGCCCAGCAGTGAATGGGTTAATCAAACCCTAAAAGAAAGGAAAGCCACCCATTTCAGAAGTTAGTCATCTATCCTTCATTCCTTTGGAAACATTGATTGAGGACCATGATGAAGCAGGGTGGTATCATGCATCAGAATACAAAATATAATCAAAGTGTTGTAGGAGAGACAACATATAAATGATAAAGCGTCATGTAATATGTTTGATAACAGAGGGATGAACATAATGTTAGAGGAGCACCAAGGAGCATCTGGTTAGAGTTGCCACAAGCTTGGTAGTTTCAAAATTCTCTTGTTTCCATTAGTAAAAGAGGAATATAGTGCTGGGTTAAATACTCCCCCTGCCTTGAGGCTATTTTTTTTTTGAAGATTTTATTTATTTATTTGACAGCAGAGATCACAAGTAGGCAGAGAGGCAGGCAGAGAGAGGAGGAAGCAGGCTCCCTGCTGAGCAGAGAGCCCGATGCGGGGCTGGATCCCAGGACCCTGGGATCATGACATGAGCTAAAGGCAGAGGCTTTAACCCACTGAGCCACCCAGGCGCCCCTTGAGGCAATTTTTTAAAGCAGAGTAAAAAATTATTATAAAGAATTGACCCCCTCCATAGAAATATAAGTAATGGGATTTTAGCAGCACACTTATTTCATGGATACCTATGCATATAAAAAGATTATTATAAGATTTATTTGTACATTAAAACCTATCAAGCTTGTGGTTTTCTGATCACTATAAAAATGTTCATGCATACAAATACTTCAAATGTTATAATATCCTTGTATACTCAAAGTCATAAGAGTAGCAAAGCTTCTCACATTAGAATATTATTCAGATTTAATAATGAATAACTATCCTATAGAACAAGTCTCTTCAATGATACACTTGCTGACTGGCAAAATGAGCAGAACTCTAACCTAATACTTTTATAAACACAGTAAGTTTTGACTATTTTCAATTTTTTTTCAATAAAAATGACCCAAGCTCTTTTTAGATCCTTTGTATTTTATCTTTCATTATCTCTGAGTAGTAAAATAATGGTCGTGGCATGTCGAATGCTTAAAATTATGGTCTGAAAGCTATGTGGAGGTAAGAAATTGGGGCAAGAAACAGTACAGGCAGGGAGACAAGGAAGAAGGCTCTTAATTTATTTAACAAAACTATATTTGCCCAGTGTTAAGAGTTAGCACTTCTAAAACCATTTTATGTATACTCAGAAATTGAGGAATGAATATGCTGGGTGGAGCCAAAAGGAGGAAGTTACAAATATGAAGAGAAGGTCAGAATGAACCCTGTAGAGCTGGATTGTGATTGGAGATATCTGTATCAGCTCATGGTTTTTAATATCTTAGACAGGTAGGTAGACAAATAGATGTGCAAATAGATGTGCAAATAAACTTAGGTGTGTGCATGTGCCTCTGTGTATGTGTGTGTGTGTGTGTGTGTGTGTATCACATAGCCCATCCATTGGAAGGGCCTAGAATAATAGAAACAACAAGCCACTGAATGCCTACATACTACATACTACATACTACATTCTATTTCCACTAAAAGGAAATAGAACTCTAGAGAAATAGCTGATTCCAGGGATGGAAGAGAAAAAGTACAAGGTAAGTCTAGAAAGTTCTGTTTTTCTCAAAATAAGAAAGTGCTGAAGAATCATGGGGACATTTCAAGGGTATATAGGAAGCCACTTGGAAGGGCTCCAACTAGCTAAATTTGGGATAATATGACCACCTTAAAAATATGATAACAATGAATTACAGCCATTCATTATCCATTTTATTGAATAAAATAAAAATCTGAGTCTGTACATACAAAAATGAGTAAATTCATGGGAAGAGGATGTACTTTATTAGAGTAGGATGCCATCTAGTAAGTGAAGAAAGAATGGAGCTAGACAATCATCAGTGAAGCTAAAACTAGAGGTGAAAGTTGATGATGATGGGGTATTTGGACAGTCTCTTAATGTATCTCCTCACAATTATACATTACACACAAAGGAGCAATTAGCAATTTCACTATGGAGTAACCTGAAAGACACAAATTCAACCAAATATTCAAAAATCACCAACATTAGGACAAACTGACATTGTGATCCTCCTAATGAGATGCACTGAGAAGGACACAATATTGCTTCAGTGACATTATTCCATAAATAAAAGAAAAATAATTATAAATTTGTATGCATAGGGTAGAGTCTGTGTAGGATGATGTGGAAGGGACCAGAAATGATAGCGAACATGCAATTGGGGGCATGGTTGGTTTTGGATATTAAGGAAGTCAAGCTAAAAGATGCCAAGAGGTGACCTGGCCACATGTGACAGGGACGAAGAGGTAGGTGTCTAGGATAAGTTCAGGATGTATTTTTACCTGACCTACCAGAAGGATGGTGGTGCCATCCACCGGAATAAGAACACAGGAGTAGAAGCAAGCTTTTTTTGTTTTAATGGGGAGGAGGAAGTGGCTGGGAGAGGGGACTAACTGGAAAAAAAAAGGAGAGGCTATTAATCTCAAAGCCAAACTCCAAAAAACTGAAAAAGGTCACGAACACCAATTTTGTCCATATGTATTACTAAAAATACCAAAAGCAACCTGGATTGGACTTGGCACTCTATTCTGATCTGTGCAGCACAGACGGACATTCATCGCTGACCTATATTTTGCAGTAATATCAAGGGGGATCACCACTAGAAACAAGCTCCTTGCTCCTTAAATAGCAAACACACATATTTTCTCACTAGGAAATTGCACAGACCCCAAGTCTAAAACAAGCCAAAGGAAAACAAAGAGACAAGCCTCCTAGTCTCCTGTTCATGAGGCCCTAAAGTTCAGGGAAAGGCCCTCTTCATGGGGTCCAGATAAAATCCTCCCGGAAACCCTGAAATTTGTTTATGCAGGTGAATCAGGAGGCAGGGGCCCTGGGAAGAGGATGGTTACTGACTGCCTGCTCTGTGCCAGGCACTGGGCTTCAGCCTTCACAGTTCCTTGTTTCCTGTCTCTCTAGGAGGTCAGTATTATTATCATTCTTGTTTCACAAATGAGGAAACAGGCTGTGAGGTTAAGCAACCAGCAGAGGTCCCTGGGCAGTGGCAACACTAATGTTCAAAGCCAAGCCTGCAGATGACAAAGCTGCTTCTTTACTCAGCAATGTGTTGCCTGTCTCAGAGAGGTAAGCGTGCTTGCTGGGAGCTCCTGGTGGCTGGAAGGGAAGCGCCTAGAACTGCCACCTCTGATGTGGGAAGCAAAGGCAGGAGGAAATGGAGATAACATTAAATGTCCGTATAACCTGCAGCCCACTGACAAATACTTGAGGCCGGCAGAGTACAACATTCCTCCAGAAAGCTCCCAACCGTCCTAATTTTAACACGTAGCTAGAGGCTAGAGGCTAAAATAACCTTGGTTTGAGAACAGCAAGGTCTCTAGTATCCTCAGAGTCTTATTTAGCCTGTGAAAATCCTTTTGGAACCTCCCTTACTTTTACTTCCCCCAACCCCAAAGTATATAATCAGTTGTTCCCAGGGCAGCAGCTCTTTCTGCCCAGGGGTGCTGTATCCATGCTTTAATAAAACCACCTTTTTGCACCAGAGATCTCAAGAATTCTTTCTTGGTGGTCAGCTCCCAACCCCAACAACACTACTCCAAGGACGATATCACCTCCACACAGGAAATAACTTGAGGAAAATGCAGGGGCGGTATGAGGAACATGTGTATGGGTAGGTGTCTCATCTTTTGTTGCTCGTTTGTCCGTCCTTCCTTCCTTTCTTCCTTCCTTCCTTCCTTCTTTCTTCTTCCTTCCTTTCCTCTCTTTCCCTTTCCTTTCCTCTCCTCTCCTTTCCTTTCCCTCTTCCTTTCCTCAAATAATCTAATAGAGAAAGCCCCTTAGTCCCCACAGCTTCTCTCAGCTGATAAAGTACTGAAGGCCTCAGGCCAGGAGGCATTTCCCTGTTTTGTTTTACTCAAAAGTTGACTCTGGAAAACAGAAGCATCAGGACATCACACAGAACCAGACAGCTCAGACGGCTGCTGTGAAATCTGGGACACGTCCTCCTCCCCACATGCCAGTTCCAGGTGCACCACTTGTGTGCCATGAACCTGAGGAGGGCACATGCTGAAGTCCTATTTCGCACTTGGTTCATCTGACCGGCATGCAGCAGGAAACTGGATCATTTCTTTTTTCCCCTTGGATGAGGCGTAGCAAGCTGATTAATGATGTGAGGGAGAGTGGGTTAAGGAGGGGAGTTCTACAAATGTTTCCTTTCTGAGAGCCATGGCAGGCATGGGGAAAGAAAGGTGTGCATTGTAAGGGGGTGGCAGGCAGTATTGGCTAATTAGGGTTTGCTTAATGCTGGTGAGTGTCGAACATTCCCGCTAATGGCTGTTACTAATGGGAGAAATGGGATCATTTGTTAACTTTACTTAGGAAAGTGAGTGTTGAAGGCAGGAAGGAGAAAAAAAGGTGAGCAAGGCCCATTCTGGCGAAGCCAAACGAAAAGTGGAAAAAACTCCTCATGATTTTCTTTAGGAAAGCAAGACCCCGATCTCACATGGGTGCGAAGCTCCCTCACCTTTATAAGAAAGTGGTCACCAACTTCTACTTGGCCTTCCTGCTTTTCAGTCCCTTTGGCCATCTTCCAGTTGACCTTTTCTCCCTGTTCAACATGCAGATTTTTAAATGGAAGTTGTCTTGGAGCATGTGTTATTAAGAACTTACTGTCAACTGTATTCCTTGCTTTGACTTGCATGATTTCATTCAAGTTTTACAACACAATTGTGAGATGTATATGTGCATCTAATTCCCATTTTACAGATGAAGATTGAAGCCCAAAGCCCTAATCTACACAACTAAGTGGCATTTTTATTCTTCAAGGCCTTATGTTTTATAGAGCATCTTTACCTTTAAGACTCCCTCAGGACAATGTTTAACACTTATTTTCTAAAGTACTAGTGTTTTTCTTTTCTTTTAATTCTTTCCCAATCCATCTGACACATTCCATTCCAGTGTCCCACAGAAAGAGTTCTCTGGCCCTTTGAATTCATAGTAACCTCTGAGTCATGTGGGTAATCAGGATGGACTGGCCCAAGAAATATGAACTTGGAAAACAGCTTATTCTTCACTAGCGAATTCTGACTGGCATACTCTCTTCTCTGGACAGCCTTCCCAGAACTTGTACATTGTAGCCATGACCTACACAGGTGGAAGTCTGACATAAAAGTCATCTGAGCAGAGCTTAGTATACATGCAATTGGCCTCCAGTCAATATTTTGAACAAAGAATTTCCACTTATCAGCTTTCAGCAAGAGTATTCTGCATATGCACTATGAATAGGGTTGATATGAAGAGAGGTTGCTCCTTAATCATGCTCTCAGACCTGTAAAGACATGGTCTCATTCAATAGGGTTTATATTTAGAAATATGAAGACTCATTCTTCAGAGTATTGAATTAACTGCATAGGATTTCAGATTAACCTGCTGTTAACCTGGGTATTGGAGAAGTTCCCTCAAGGGAAAGTACAATTAAGCAGTCACAGGTAGGCAAAAGTACAATTAAGCAGAGGCAGGTAGGATGGAGAATCTTTTTTGTTTGTTTGTTTGTTTGTTTAAGATTTTACTTATTTATTTGACAGACAGAGATCACAAGTAGGCAGAGAGGTGGCGGGGGGGGAAGCAGGCTCCCTGCTGAAAAGAGAGCCCAATAGGGGTCTTGATCCCGGGACCCTAAGATCATGACCTGAGCCGAAGGCAGAGGCTTAACCCACTTAAGCCACCCAGGCACCTCTAGGACTGAGAATCTTGATTCTACCCATTGTCAGTTTTGTGACTTTGGATGTTATTTCACTCTGCTTGGTAGCTGAAAAGTAGTAAATAGTATAAAATGTATAAAGTGTCCTTTAATTCCTAAAGATTTCAAACCATCCCAATAGCAGCAGCATCCCAAAAGGGGAAAGAAAAAAAGGAAAGTAGTCTCTCTAAAACTTTGAAGTCCTGAACACTTACACAATTTCACTTCCTCAGAATTATATCAGCTAAAGCAAGTCATGGGCAGGCCTGAATTCAAGGGGTGGGAAAGAGACTCTAATTCCTGTTGGGAACAGCTGCAAAATAAGGTGCATGACTCAGTCAGCCACAGAACCAGGTACTCTGAGCCAAACATACTATAGGTATTGCTTATGTATTTCTCCCTAAGAAACCTTCAAACTAGGTGTTATGCACCCATTGTATAAACATGATAAACAAGGCTTAGAGATATTAAGAACTTATCTGAGATTAACTAAGTAGTTACTAGCAGATCTGGATTTTAAACAGAGCTTTTACTCCAAAATCAACACTGATAACTTAGATATATACTTGGGAGGCCAATCATGAGCAAGTCCTCTGTTTCTATAAGAAGGAGCTAAGAAAAACACATAAGTTTATCTTTACATTTATTTCCTAGGACTGTTCCAAAGAAAACATCTTGAGTATATAAACTCTCTATTTAGGTGTCAAGGTGCTTCCAAGTCTGTTCAATGCGAGTCTCAACAATCTATAGGGAAGTGTCCACCACTCCTCCAAAAATGTCCAAATACATGAATCCAAGGAACAGAGGAACAGGCTCAAACAACTCTTCACATATTGCTTTTCCCAGCCCATATTCTCAAAAAATAGGAAATGTCTTTAAATCAAGTGCCAGGAGCAGCCCTAGCTAGCCCATGTTCACAGAGATGGATGATGTCAGTTAAATGAGTGCTGTAGGCAATATTTTAAGGTAACTCCTCCACAACAAAACCTTCACTCTTGAATAATTCCCTCCCCTGTGAATACAAGGGGATGTTACTCCCATGATTATGTTATTGTACATGGCAAAAGGGATTTTGTAGCTATAATTAAGGGTACATATCAGTTGACTCTGAGTTAACTGAAAAGGAGATTATCCAAGTAGGCATAATCTAATCATCTGAGTTCTTTAAAAACAGTTTTCTCTGTCTGCTAACAGAAGAGAAAGGCAGAGGGATTCAAAACATGAGAGGAATTCAAACAAGACAGGTTCTCCATTAATGAGATAGAGAATGTGGGGCAAGAATCTGAGAATGACCTCCAGGAGCTGAGAGTAACCCTTGACCAACATCCAACAACTTGGACTTCAGTCCCACAATCACAAGATACTAGATTCTGCCAACAACATGAACGGGCTTGGAAGCAGATTTTTCCCCAGAGCTTCTAGATAAGAGCCCAGCCTGGCTGACTCCTTAATTTCAGCCTTAGGAGACCTTGAGCAGAGAACCCAGATGAGCCGATCTTGATTTCTGTTTTGCAGAACAGTGAGATAATAAACTGACATTTTTTTAAGCTGCTAAATGAGTGAGGATTTGTCATACAGCAGTGGAAAATGAAAACAGCAAGCTGATCCAAATGGCAGATGGAAGCATTAGGAAAACCTGAGTCTTTCCCTTTCTCCCCAACCTCTCTCTGTAATCTCAGGCAAGGCATACCTGTGTTGACTTATCTTAAGCCTGATATTCCCCAAACTATTTACTCTGTGATAGGGACAGTGTCCATGGCTCACTATACTAAATTTTGTATTATACTATTGATTTGAAATATATCATTAGACCACATGTTCCACATATTTTCATATTCAATACCTCACCTTACTTAGGTAGTAGAGCATCGGTCATAGGATTATATCAATGCTCTATGCAATATTCTGTTCATAATTCACCAAAACAAAATGATAATTAATACCCATTATTGCTAGGCACCTTATTATACTATCAGTAACCTTCACAACCTCTCTGAAAAGTAGATATTATTCCAGTTTGGAGGTCAACAGAATTAAAGTTTGGATGAAGTTAAGTGGTCCAAAGATACTGACTAGCAGAAGTAGGATTTTAATCCAGCTCAGTCTTACTCCTAAATTCAGAACTCTATTGGAGAGTGGTGCATAGATCTGTAAAATGGGCTGTGAAGAAAGCAGATTGGTGATCACCTCATGCTGGAAATGGGCAGATGGGGGATGATATCTTAAGGGTGTTAGTTTATTTTTGAAATGATGACAATATTCTAAAATTGATAGTAACGGTTATACAACTTTGTGAATACACTAAAATCCAATGAATTATACACTTTAAATGGGTGAATTGTATAGTATGTTAATTATATCTCAATAAAACAGTTTCTAAAAAGAAAACAGAAGGATCTTATAGGAGAAGTTGAGGGATATAAGGTGAGGGAAGTAGGTAAGGAATGGGTATGGGCTAAGTTATGGGAAGCCTTGCATATCAGGCTATTCTGACTGAAATCTATTCCTTCAAAAATAATGGTTCCGCATAAAGGCTTTTTAAAAAACATTTTATGTATTTATTTGACAGACAAAAGGGGAAGAGAGAGAGAGCACAAGCAGCAGGAGTAGAAGAGGGAGAAGCCGGCTCCCCACTGAGCAGGAACCTAGGATCATGACCTAGCCAAAGGCAGTCACTTAACCAAGTGAGCCACCCAGGCATCCCCCAACAAAGGGTTTTAAATAAGGGAGTGAAAACTCCTTTTAGTGTTTTAGAAAGATACCTCCAGTGGGTACGAAGATGAATTTGAGAAGAGGGATGCCATACTATAGACTAGGAGGTTGATAAAGAGACTCTTCCTTAACTCACTGAAAAGATGGGACTTGACCTAAAGGTAATGGAATAGAAGAAGGCCTAGTGCCTGAGAAACAATGCAGAGAGAAAAGAGATGTAACTTTTTAAGAGCCTGAGATAAGGAAGGAGAAGTTAAAGACAACTGGGCTTTTTAGTTTGAGAGGCCAGCTTTGCAAGGACGATGCCACCTGACCGTTTGTAGAGCATGGGGGGACTGGACAGTGGAATTTTTAAAAGCTCCTAAGTCATTCTATTATGCAGCCAAGCATGTGAAACTCTGACTTGGATAGTTTCTTTCTAGTTGAGGCTGACAGAAAAGGACACAGCTTTCATGTACCAAATGCTTGTAGCCCAGCCAACAAAACACAGATCTGCTGAATAGAGGTGAAGCCTCATCATGAACAACTTGGGGTCTGATGGGCCCATCCAAGTGACAGTTTCACTGATGGAGGCTTTTATTAAAACATAAAATTTAAGGTAAGGAGAAGATTATTTGAACTGGTTAACATGGAATCAGTAGGCTAACTACAACCATACTGTAAGTAGTAAGAATTCCTCACTACTTTAGTACAGTGATTATCAAAGTATGGTTCTCAGACCAGCAACATCAACTTCATCTAGGTGCTCGTTAGAAATTTGTAGATTCTAATCCCAACCTAATGATCACAAGCCCTGGAAATGAGGCCCAACAATCTGTGCATATTTTTTTAATGAAGTAAACTTCTTAAAATTTTGAAATAATTGTAGATACATAGTCAATTGTAAGAAACAGTACAGAACAATCCCATCACCTTTGCCCAGTATATCCCAATGGCAGCATCTTGCAGAACTATAGTACAGTGTCACAGCCAGGATATCAACGCTGATACAATCAAGTCAAAAATAAGAGTTCTTCTACTATCATAAAGATCTTTCATGTTGCCCATTTATAACCATAACTAATTCCCTCTTGCCCTTACCTACTTCTTAAGCCCTGGCCACTACTGTCCCCATTTCTATAGTTTTATTACTCAATAATGTTATATAAATGGAATCAAACAATATAATTTGGGGGGATTGGCTTTTTTCATTCAGTATAATTCTCTGGAGAGTCATCCAGGTTGTGTGAATCAACCAATCAACCATTTGTTTCTTTATATTGCTTAGTAGGGATGTTTGTGTAACCATTCACCTACTGCAGTCTTGTTTCAAGGAGCCATCCAGGCAATTCTGTTGCATGTTTGTTTTTGAGAACCACTGATCCCTAGATGAAGAACTTAAAAAGACAGGGAAGAAAAAAAGCTTTTTTCTACTGCCACTTCCAACTCACTGACCTTACAGGTCTTCTCAGAGATACGGAAAACCACTTCTTTTCATCTTTACTACTACTGTTAACATAGTACTCTCTATCCTGCTTATGGTTGCTATGCATTACATAAGGGATTGGTGTCTTTATTTAAGAAATATTTATTGCAGTGCCTTCTAGTAACTGTTCTGGACACCAGGAAGACAGCAATGGAAAAGGTATACAGGTCCCTGCTCATGAATAACTTTCAGGACAGTGGGGCCAGAGGAGATAATAAACAAATAGTCAGGTCAAAATAAATGCCATCTGCTTTCAGGCCAACCAACCCAACGTGGCCCTCTTGAACATAGCTCCAACATGAGCACTTGGATTCTGATGGGCCCATCCAACTACATGTTTGAATCTACTGGTCACTGAGGAAAGATTTTGTACTAAGGAACTTTAGCTGAGAAAGCAGATACTCAGGAAAATATTATTCGTAACAGCAAAATCCAGGAGATACTCCAAATATTCAATAGTAGGGAACTACTTATGTAAATTGTAGCAGACCCACTCTAGAGCATATGGAGTCATCAAATTGGTGATTACTCAGACAACATAATATAATGAAAATACCTTTTTCTAATATCATATAGAAAAAAATCAAGATATTGAGTTATATATACTATATAATTCTAATAGTATTTTATGAAGGAAGAAAGATTAAACTTCAAGCAAATGGATGAGGAAACTTTGGAAGACTAAAATTATAATTGTGACTATCAGGATACTGAGTTCATAGATGCCAACTTTTTCTGAACTCTCTAATTTTCACTGATTTCATTATCTTTGAACCTATCTATCTACATACATGTAAAGATTTTAAATATTAATAAATGTTGATATTATGACATGTTAGTGACTTTTGTGTCTTTTCACTCAGAGAAGAAAAACTATGAAGGTAATAGAGCCACTTTCCACAATATTAATTTCAATAGATCAGGGTGGACGTGGTGAAGAGAAAGATTCTTCAGAGTCTTCCAAGTATACTAGTGTCAAGTTGTATTCCTCAATATGCATCTTATGTTATGAAAATCTCCTGGCTAAAGAAGAGTTCACTAGTGTCCCCAGAAATTTTGTGTAATGTCACAACCTCACAAGAAAATAAGAAATAGCAGAAGGATGGCCAAGTAGGAATCGTGTCCCACAAATGACTCTCCCATGTTCTCTTCGCTCTATCAGGGGAATGGGTATATTCCTCTCGGTAACCATGGCAGGAATCAAAACACATTTGCCAAATAGATGGAGAATGCCTATTTAGACATGTTTGTGGTATTCTACAATATCTTTTAAGCCTTTTATGGAGATCTTTTCTTAAAACAAAAATTTTATCCACAACTAAAACTGACAATGAAAACGTCGTTATAAAAACCAGTTTTGGGTGATCTGAGAAGGGTGCATGACAATGTCAGAACTTTGCAGTGTCTTGGCGTTATTACTGAGGTTGAACTCATAGAGAAACAAATCCAAAACAAACAGAAGATATGTTGCTATGACAGCTAATTTTATGTAATAACTGGACTGGGCTAAGGGATGCTCAGATAGCTGGTTAAACATTATTTGGAGTGTATATGTAAGGATGTTTCTGGAAGAGATTAGCATCTGAATCAGTAGACTGGATAAAGAAGATCCACAGACATCATCCAATCCAGTGAGGGTTTAAACAGAGGAAAAAAAAATGGAGAAAGAGTGAATTCTCCCTCTCATCTTGAGATTAAACACCCATCTTCTCCTCCTGCCCTCTGAGGTCACAGCTCCTGATACTCAGAGCTTTTACCCTGAGGCTTAAACCAGTGGTTCCTCAGGTTTTCAGGCCTTTGACCTTGGATTGGAAGTTCACCATTGGCTCTCCTAGTTTTCAGGGCCTTCAGATTCAGACTGACTCATATCACTGGTTTTTCTGGTTATCCAGCTGGCTAATGGCAAACTGCATGACTTTCCAGCCTTCACAATCACATGAATCAGTTCCCATAATAAATGACTTCTTATATGTCTATATATCTCCTATTAGCTCTGTTTCTCTAGAGAACTCTATCTAACACAGCTGCCTACATGTTATGTGTAGTTTTCAGTGCTCAACAACAAAGTTAATAATCAGAAGATAATAAAGGAAAACAAATCAGGAAATCTGAAAAAAATACAAATTATTATTTAATATCAACCTCAGCACTCATAACAAAATGATATATTTAAATTTCAGTACATAAAATAATTAAAAATTCTCATGAGGCTCATATTCTATCCTAGGCTGTGTATCATGGGAAAAGACAAATAATCAAGGAATTTATTGAATATATGGACTCTGATTTACATGGAAGAGTCACGGAGCGGACCAAAAGCAAAAGCCAATCTTGGCTGCAGGCTAAAAGGACTAGTCAGAAATCAAAAACTCTTTCATTCCTTCATATCTGCAAAATCTTTTTCCTGTGTTTTACAGAACACAAGTCTCAGAGCTCTCCTCTTCCTAACTGCTATTTTAACTATCCCTTCCCAGCCTGCCCTCCTTGCTCTTGTCTCCATCAGTAGGTCTAGAGAGTTTAGGATATGGGAAGAATCACCAAACTAACATCTGATTGATTATACATGTATAGGAACAGTAAGTATTTTTAAACTTCTGTTCCTAAACCAGATTGCATTGGGGATTAGAGATTTCTACTTGAACTCTCTAGTATAACTACAGCAGAATTATGAAAACAGTAAAGCAAATATTCATTAATCACTTCTAAATACCAGGCACTGTCTTAAGTACTACATACTAGCTCAACTATCACAACTACAATTTGATGTTGATACCATCATTTTCTCCACGTTGTAAATATGGAAATTGAGGTTTAGGAAGATTAAACACGCTTGTTCAGGATTGCAGTGAGATACCGGCAGGGGCTGGGATGCAGGGGGAGAGTGGAGAAAGAATTTAAACCCAGGTCCTCTAAACTTGAGGCTGCATGTTTCACTTTCTGGAAGACCCTTTGGAGAACTTTGCTTAAATCTCACAAGAACTTTTGATTTCCAAACAAAGTTATGAACTCCAATTAAGAGAGGTAGAAATCTGCCTTAGTTCATGATGGTCTGACCAACTCAGGCTCGTATGTGAGTCTCTTATCTAAAGCTTGGGTGAAGATAAAATCAGAGCCATAAAATGCATTGCATTAGTAGACTCTGTAAACCAGAGATGGGGGCTGGATTTTACATATATTCTGTGTGCATACAAGAGGGACAAATGTGTGTTTAAAAGTTCAAGCATGGGGCAAATGGCAAGAAAGACAGTGCGGGTATCATTCTACTGGACATAGGGAGAATGTTTTGAAATGTGACATAGAAATGACCTTGGCATTGTGAAAGAAATACCCAACACGAAAGCTAAAAACAAGTCTAAACTTCATGTCTAGAACGAAATCTTAGCTGTCAAAAATAGTCTGTAGATTGCAGGAAGTTCTCCAAAATCTGTTGGGATGAACAATAATAAATGATTGGGTCCACAAATGAGTTTACCATTCATTTTGGCACTGCCAGAAAATGTACAGCCACAGTGGGGTTTATATGATGAGTAATATAGTAATGTTTAAAAAGAAAGAAGCAGTAATACTCATATTGCTTCATATTAAACATTTTAAGATTGTTTAGACATCACTTCTGAAAAACTTTAAGAATGGTTATGAGAGGATGTACTCAACTATGAAGAAATACTATTGCTTTTTTTAATAGTCACATATTCAGAGTCAGTTTGTTACTATGGAATCACATATGATGTCATAAATTTGACATTCTAAATGCAAACCTAGGCAGAGTAACCGAAACATCAGGAAATGGAGCTGGGGAGAGGAAAACCTGCATAACAACAAAAGAAATTCAGGACTTAAAAGAAATGAGTCAAACATCCCTGAAACAGAAAAAGAAGGTGAGTGAATTGAATGTCCTAGAATCTTGCCAATGAGCTAAAGAAATGTAGACATCAACAAATGTAGATATCATTACCTCTAGGATTGTTCTGTAACAATTAAATCACTTCAGATAACGACTATATCTGGAGTAAAGGGAAGGAAAATGAAGAATATAAAGAATGGAGAAAAGTGAGATTAAAGCATTCAGAATCAATCTAATAATACAGCATTTATTAAGCATGTGCTCATATGTTAGTGGCAAGAGGAGAAAACACTGTTGCTATCTTTGAAGAATGCATAGCCTAGTAGGGAAGAGAATACATAAACAAAGTACAATTCAGTGCTCAGTAAAAGTATGTACAAAAGACACAGGCAACACAAAGGAATGTTTAACTCTGGGAACTTCTCCCAGGTCATGCTGAGCTGGGTTTTGAAGAAGATTAAAGAGAAGAGGAGGTTACAAGGAAATAGGGTGATATGTAGGCAAATACAAGTCATTTAGCACAAGCGAACATACAGATAAATGTGTACCATGGTGGGCAAGCTGGAGGTAGACAGGATACACCATGAGACTCTTGGTCTGTAAAGCCAAGTGAACAAAGAGTGTATCTAGAAATGAAGCATAACTATATTTATGTTTTATAAATAGCACTTTAAAGAGATGGATGGGGTCGATGGATCTAGAAGTTGGGAGGATTTGAGGTTATGAAATCTAATTAAAAGTCTATAATGTTAAGAATGCAGGCCCATAATGTTCTGAGATCTGGAACAAGGCAATGATAATAGGGATAGAGAAAAGGGATTTAGTTTTAAATATCTTTTGCAGTTATAAGTGACAGGATTTTATGGTGACGATGTGGTGAGTGGCTGGAAGGATTTTAGGATCTAGTTCTAGGACCACATAGCTCTGCCATTCTCTGCAGTCATAGACTCAATCATCCAACTTACACTGACGCAAAGAGTATTATGCACAGACTGGTCCTGACCACATTGGTCTAAGCTAGAAGATGAGCTCTTAAAACAGAGAAATAACACTAATCTTGATCACAATACACCTACCAAATTAGCATGAAGCAATACAAATAATGTTCCAATACAATGGTATTTTCCTCAATTGAAAAGGAACATATTTGAATAGTGTCCATGACACAGATCATCTCCCTGGGCTCTCCTACATAGTCTTCCCTATCAGTTTGTTCACGAGAGACCCCCTTCCACTCTAGCTGGTATGAATAATTAGAGAATATGTAGAGAAGGCAGAACTGTCAAGAGATCTGCATAGGATTAAGAACCTTGATTTTAAAGGGGCGCCTGGTGGCTCAGTGGGTTAAAGCCTTTGGGTCGTGATCCCAGGACCCTGGGAATCGAGCCCTACATTGGGCTCTCTGCTCAGTGGGGAGCCTGCTTCTCTCTCTCTCTGCCTGCCTCTCTGCCTATCTCTGTCTGTGAAATAAATAAATAAAATCTTTAAAAAAAAAAAAAAGAACCTTGATTTTAAAAATCAAGCTAATATTGGTGAGGCTTAGATTCACAGAAGATTGGAGTTAGGGTTTATTAAGAAAACAAACGAAGTTTCAATTCTACATGGCCAAAGGAAAAGTTCCCTAAGTAGCAACCTTCAGAGTATTAGAGAAAATAAAAGTTATTCTGTGGGAGAAATTTCACATTTAAATCAAAGTCCTACTGAGCTCTGGAAAATTCTCCCATAGCATTTTTGCTTGTTATCATTTTTTTGAATGATAAATGCCTCATGCCTCAAATCTACAAACCAAAATATTTCTATATTAAAAAATGTTTATATAGTTCTTTGATATGTGTTATTTTTATTAACATCTGTTAGAACAGAAGGAAAATGTCTAAAATTTATATATATATATATGATATATATATCACATATATATTAATTATATTGGAAAAGAGGGAAATTCTAATTTTTATTCATCCTTTTATTCCCAAACTCAAGGTTTCTAATGCTCCTGAGATTAATTAATAAACATTCTTTGTTTCCATATTAAGAATGAGACTGGATCGAGGAACTCAAAAGACAGCCTAGACACAGAGAAAAGAAAGGATTCTGAGAAATCAGGAGTTCGTCTGAGCACTCAGGTGAGCTGACCTCTTTAGAGTTGGTTAGAGAATTAAAGAGAAGAAAAGCACAACAGAAAATTTAAGGGGGCAGGAATGTTCTGGGAGAGAAGACTGAGCTGCCAAGATTTCTATTAAGGGATACCTAATGTCCTCATGGAGAGGTTAAGGACAAACTAGGAGAAGCTAGTCCCTGCCTTCCCCACCAGTAGACATCCCCATAGCCATCTTCTCTGTTCAGTCTATGGGAGGAGACTGGTCTTTGTTCAGATTAGGGAGGGAAGGGGAGTCTGGCCATCACATTGACCATTTTCTGCACAATCTTTCAGATGAGGCGTGCAGTCAATCCGAATCACTTGCTGAGATGTTGCCCCATGCGAGGTCACTCGTCGTGTAGACGCTGCCTTTGTGCAGCTGAGGGAACAGTACCTCTTGGCCCCTGCCGCACAATACATATTTATATTCACATGTGCCTGTTGTGGGAGCAGGGCCGGCAGATCACCATGATCAGGGTGAGCAGAGATCAAACTACTGATTTTGGAGGGGAGCCACAGGCAATCTGGGTGAGGGGAAGGATATGGGGAATAGAAATTTCCACTTGCCTCTCCATAGTGTCTTCCAGCTTGACTCCTCCCAAAGGAAATGCTAGAGTATTCTACTTCCCCTTAGGCAGCTGGTTGAGAGCCCTGATTCAGCCTCGTTTAGGTGCTAGCTGCCCTCATCTTTGTGGTTAAAAATGATAAATATGTCTTCTTAGCTTCAGCTAAAAGGCTTAGCCTTAAGGGAAGAAGTGGGGAAAAGGTCAGAAAAATGGTCAACACTACCATGGTCCATATAAGAGTCACAGATGAAAAAATATGAGACATCAGATTTGTTTCTTAGTTTTGGATTCTCCTCCAGGTGGATCTCCACTTTTTTTCTCATCATAAAATTTAGGATTGGGCCAGAGCTAGAATAGTACATAAGTGTCAACACTGAATTAAGGTCATATAGGACAGGGACCTTCTCATTGGGTTCTGCTATGTTTAGCTTGAAATGGTGGTTCTGTAGGCACATGCACAGCAGGAGTGGGTAGTGGGGTATTACACCCCTGGGTCTCTTCTTTCCTCCAAAGGGATCACAGGAATTATCATTGCCAAAGACTGATTCCCGGGGGTACGTTGTGCGAAATCAGTGGTCCCGAACTTCACGGAGCCCATCCACCAGAGCTCCATCAGTAGACGAACCCAGAAGCAAGAACACCAGTCTTAAGGTAGAGATGGGAGATGAAGGAGAATGTGATATAATAATGATGATGATAATGATAATGATAATGATAATGATAATAATAGTTAACATTTATTGATGCTTTCTATGTGCCAGGACCTATTCTATGTGCTTCACATGTTTTAGCTAACTCAGTGATCATTAAAACAAATAAACCCATAAGCTCCAGTTGAGAAAATCGAAACACAGAGTAACTTGCCTAAGCTCTCACATTAATAACACTAACTGAGGTAGATTAAAACCCAGGGTCACTAAGTCTATAAGCTGTGCACTAACTTAATGATTAAGCCCTTTGACTTCTCTGTCTTTCCTTCATTCATTCAACAACTATATGCTGAGTAATCAAGACTTACAAGGTGGGATGGGCCAATGTTTACAGCAGCAATGTCCACAATAGCCAAACTGTGGAAAGAGCCCAGATGTCCATTGACAGATGAATGGATAAAAAAAGATGTGGTGTTTATACACAACGGAATACTACTCAGCCATCAAAAATATCTTGCCATTTGCAACGATGTGGATGGAACTGGAGGGTATTATGCTAAGCAAAATAAGTACATCAGAAAGAGATAATTATTATATGATCTCACTCATATGTGGAATTTAAGAAACAAAACAGAGAATCATGGGAGAAGGGAGAGAAAAATAAAACAAGATGAAATCTGAGAGGGAGGAAAAACCACAGGAGACTCTTAATCATAGGAAACAAACTGAGGGTGCTGGAGGCAGGGAGGAGGCTGGGAGGATGAGGTCACTGGATGATGGAGATTAAGGAGGGCACATGATGTAATGAGCACTTGGTGTTATATGCAACTGATGAATCACTGAACTCTACCTCTGAAATTAATAATATACTATATGTTAATTGGATTTAAACTAAGAAAAAAAAAAGATGAAGAAGGGGTGGAAAAAATCAACAAAGTAGATAAATTGTTGAAAAGTATTGGATTGTGTGGTGCTTTGGTCCCTTAACTAGGCCTGGCCCCAGGAGGAGAAAATGTTATTTCTGAGATTAAGTTTTTGGATGCAGAGAGTGAGTGACACAGACCTCACCACTGGGAGAACATGTGTCTCTGTGAAAAGTGGCTCAATAGTCTAACCAAGAATATGCCTTTTGAGACACGTGAAACAATCATAAAAAGTGAAATAATATATAGATGTCTAATAATTTATTGCACACTTTAGTAAAGATATTTTTTCTAGAATCCTTCCTTTTATTTAGGAAGATGATTACTATATTAAAGGGTTCCATTGGCAAACAGTTCTAAAGGCAATGGGAAGATACTCGGCTTTCCAGTCTACCAACCTTCCCAGCAATCACTGCATCAATCACAGGGCAAATGTATAAACAGATACCTCCAGGTGTTTTGTAGAATCTGCTGGTGAGAACATCTGGTCTTAGTTGCTCATAGAGTTAACTGGAGGTCACAGATGAAGGTAGTGGTGAGCAAGAACATCCTACCTGGAGGTCTCTGATTGAGCAAGTTTAAGGGAAGCAAGCAACAGAACTTTGCAAACCACAGACCAGATGCCTAAGGGCAGGGAAGAAGACCTGTGCCCTATCCACTCCAGAAAATAGGAAAAAAAAAAAAAAAGTGTTAGTTGCTGATGGGGAAGGTAGGGGAAAATAAAAGCAGTCTATCTCTATGTCTGTATAAGAGACATACCCAATAGCTGGGGTCCTGAAACATCTGAGCCCCTTCAAGCCCTACTGAAAGGAGCTAGGATGAACCAGGATCCTACTAAGGGCTAAGAATGGAACAGAGGGAAGGGGGACGCTTCTTGACTCCTGCTGGGCAGAGACGGGGACAGGTGAACATCTAACTCAGACTCCTCCTTTATTGCTCCAGCTCCCCAGTAGCTCCACGACCTCCCGGACTTCATCCACCTCCCCCAGCCAGCAAGAGTCCCTGAAGCAGCTGTCAGAGGAGCCCTCGCCGCCCACACCACCTTTGCCTTCCACTCCACCTATGCCTCTGGACTCGCATCCTCCCACCCCGCCGGAGCCCTTTAGCTCCTCCAGGCGCAGCACCAAGATGCACGAGAATCCTGAAGCCTGGGCGCACAGCATCGTGCGGGAAATCCGGGACTCCCGGGACTCCATGCCGCAGAGAGATTACCCGCGCACACCCCCCACCGAATGGAAGGCTTATACCCAGCGCAGATCAACCTACTCTTCCCAGCTAGATCAGGACTGTCTGTCAGAACTGCCCCGGCAGCATCGCCAACGCGAGGAAGAGGAGGACGAGGACGAAGCCTACTGGGCCTCGGTGAAAACTCTGTATGAGAAGATCCCCAGCTGCTCCCGCCCCCGACCGGTGAGCAAGTCCCACAGACCTGGTACTGGAAATCCGCCTCCCCACCCAGCCCCCAGACCCGTGCAACCCGGCAAACCTGAGTCTCTCCCAGCCTCCCTTCTCTCTAATGTGCGGGGAAGTCCTGTGCTGACCCCTGCGTCTCCCCTACTCCTGCAGCCTGAGTTGGGAGGGAATCCCAGCTCTTGGCTATCTCCAGCATCCCAGTGCTCCAAGTGGGGCCTAGCTGTTTTCTTCCCACCTTGCCCTGGCATCAGCCCCTTTTCTGATCCATTCAGTCGTATGACTGACTCTCCTCCCATTGGTGGCCCTTTCTGCAGCCTAAACCCAAGAATGCCATCACCATCGCTGTGTCATCCCGGGCGCTTTTCAACATGGTGGATGGGAGGAAAATCTACGAGGAGGAGGGTCTAGAAAAGTACATGGAATATCAACTCAACAACGAAAATGTCATCCTGACCCCAGGACCCGCCTTCCGCTTTGTTAAGGTACCCTGAAAAACTGTGTTTGGAATGTCAGGACCCTGGATGGAGAGGGAAGGACCCAGGCAGACCCTTGGGATCTCATCCAGTGTCCCTTATAATTCCTGGCACCCTGTTGTAATTCTTGCCCTTTTCACGTTGGCCCCAGGTCAGTTTATGCTTCACACAGAGGCTCCAAGATTGGTGAGGAAGGGCCTCCAGTTCTAGATTTGGGATGTTGAGAAGGACTTCAATAGAGTTCTAATCATGACACCTGTTAACACCTTTGTTCCCTTCCTAGGAGTGGTACCAGAAGCAATAATGAGTTTACAATCCCAGCAGTAGAAACAAAATGCCTCATTAAAATGAAATGAAATTCACTTTAGCTGTTTTTTTTCCCCAAACAAAACATATTAAGAAAAATCAAGATGATCTTGGTTGGCACTTGGTTGGGGGTGGGGGCACAATTTTAATAGAAAAAGTAAGGTTCTCTGAACTTATACTGAAATGTATAGCATTTATAACACTGGTCCTCTACATAACTTATACAAATGTTACACAATAACAATCATAACCAGGTAGAAAAAACGACACCTACAAGCTGTGAATAGAAATTACTTATGGGGCATGGTAGAAGCATCAGGGGAAACCCTAACCTAAAGACTCAAATTTTAAAAATAGACAAAGTGGGGCACCTGGGTGGCTCAGTGGGTTAAGCCTCTGCCTTCGGCTCAGGTCGTGATCTCGGGGTCCTGGGATCGAGCCCCACATCGGGCTCTCTGCTCTGCGGAGAGCCTGCTTCCTCCTCTCTCTCTCTGCCTGCCTCTCTGCCTACTCATGATCTCTGTCTATCAAGTGAATAAATAATAAAAATCTTTAAAAAAATAAAAAATAAAAAATAGACAAAGTGCATTGGTAGCAAATATCCTAAAATTAGAACAATACAGAGATGATAGCATGGCTCCTGTGCAAGGATAACATGCTAATTCATGAAACATTCTATATTCTATATTTTCACAATAAATAATAATCACAAGATGATCAAGAAAATAAAAGCAGATTTTAGGAATCAAAGAAAAAAATTTGGCAAAGCTTGGAAGGGTTAGCCTGAACCTTCTCTCTACCTACCCCACAGAGAGAATTCTAGAAAACCAAATGTTGTTAACAATTTTCAACAAACATTAGCTACCTATTCAGCAAATATTAACGAGATCCTGTATATAAGAGTCTGAAAATAGAGAAACGAATGGCATGCCTTAAAGGAGCCATAATCTCTCAGTGAAGAGTCTCCAGAGTTTGAATTTGACACCAGTGATATCCTTTCTCTCCAGACCCCAGACTCCAATAGCCACCTTGCCTGGCCCTCTTTACATGCACTCATGTTTGTAACCTGCAGGCACTGCAGCATGTTAATGCGAGACTCCGTGAGCTGTATCCTAGTGAACAGGACTTATTTGATATTGTACTGATGACTAATAACCATGCCCAAGTGGGAGTGCGGCTTATAAACAGCGTCAATCACTATGGTAAGTAAAATAAATACCATGTGGAAGAACAGCTTGCTGCTCTGGGAGAGAGAAGCCATGTTATTTTGCTAACTGTGGCCTCACTAATGCAGTGTCTTTGATACTGACACCCCCTTCTGCGTGAGGAATGTTTATTTGCCTATGTCAGAGAAAGAGAGGCCATGTTCATTTTTAACTTTAGCACAGAGTTGGGCCCAAAGCCCTGGACTTAACTTGTCAAGTGTGAATTTCAAAGTCTTAATCCCAGCTCCTGCAATATATTTCTCTGCTTTATGTTTTTCACTTCTGAACTTGACTTCAAGGAGCCATCAACCCAGAGGCATTCTCTGTGTGATCAAACTTCTTGCTCACCACAGATCTGTGTTTAAGGTTTGTGAGTTTTCACCTTTCCTTTCCACTCTTACAATCTGGTTCTCCCTGACTGCTCTCCCCACACATCAAATCCATACCCATGTCAGCAAAATTGTCTTTGTTCCTTTACGTGGAAATTTTGACTGACTCTAGTCCCCTCATAGCATTTCCATCAGTGTGTTGGATTCTTTAAGAGAAAAATCCCCAATTTCCTGGTATGGAATTATATGACTTGTTATTTGGGGATCTTTAGACTATTTTCTAAGTGACCCATCCAGGTTTATGGGTACATGAAGTCAAAATAAGATTGAACTTCGGCATATTTAAATTCAAGGTTTAAAGTAGGCATGCTTATGAATAATCAAGGTGTATTATAACTTATGAGTTTTCCATTATCCTAATTATAAGGCTGATGTCTGAGGGGTCCCTAGGTGGCTCAGTCAGTTAGGCATCTTTCTGCCTTTGGCTCAGGTCATGATCCCAGGGTCCTGGGGTCCCTGCTGAACAGAGAGCCTGCTTCTCCCTCTCCCTCTGCCACTCCCCCTGCTTGTGCTCTCACTCTCTCTCTCTCTCTCTCTGTGTCAAATAAATAATTAAAATCTTTTAAAATTAAAAAAAAAAGGGCTGATGTCTGAGACATATTTTTAAAAATACTTGGCTTTCAAAAATGCAGCTTTCTTAGTGTTTTGACGTGGAAAGGAACACAGATAAAAGGTTTAGCATAGATGAGTACCATAATCACTCAGTAAATAGCAACTATTACTTTTTACAACACACAATCTTGCACAGTTTAGTAGGTGACTTAGGTCTATCTGTCCCTCACCAAACTGAGCCCAACAAGGCTAGTAGCATAAAGAAGCATAGTTATCTACCCATCAATTCTGCTAATGAGTTGACTGAGCTCCATCTTCTCATGCAGCCTTATTCATGAAACACCAACAGCCTTTCACCTGGAAGAGGTAGTTAGTTGTTTCCCTTCTCTGGGTGTTGAAGGCAATTTGTATCTCCCTCTTCTATGGCTGTTACATTATCATTCTCTGTTTTACATGCCCAGCTGCTCAGTGAACTGTGATCTCCTTAAGACAGGGGAAGATGTTTTAATTGTTTCTGAAGTCCCCAACGCCACTGAATAATTTCTGGTCATATATTAATATTAATTGTTATTACTTAAGGGCTTGCAGAATATACTTTTGCCACTTATGCCCAATGTCAGCTTAAGTGAAAAACTGAGAGTATTTCATTAACATCATAGCAAACCCTTCCAACTCAATTGTCAATGGACCCTATCCACTCTGTGGGTCCATACAGATGAAAAACAACTGACTAGACTCAACATTCTGCTTTATATCATGTGCAGCTACCCAGTTTATTATGAATCTAAAAAAACTTTGAATGGGTATATACTATCTTATAGGCATAATGTTATACTTTATTTAACTGTTCTCAAATCATTAAACAATGTTCTGCTTTTATAAATTATCCTGAACTGAGAGACCTTTCCACATAAATCTCTATCAGAGTTTCAGATTTTCCCTTAGAATAAAACTAACAGGTCAAAGGGTAAAAACCAATTACATTTCTTGATACATATCGTCAAATTATTTTCTAGGTAGTTTGTACCAATTTATATTTTCTTCTAAAGTGAAAATGGGTGCCTATTTTACAAAACTTTCACCAATATCTAGCATTTGTTTTTTATTTGTTGTTGATTTGAAAGACATTTAATGGTATTAATATTTAGTCTCCTAAATAACTATATTTAAAATGTCAAGTCAAGGGACACCTGGGTGGCTCAGTCGGTTAAGCTGCCGGCTCTTGGTCTTGGCTCAGGTCATGATCTCAGAGTCCTGGGATCAAGCCCTGACTCAAACTAGGAGTCTGCCTCAGGAGCCTCTCTCTCCCTTTCCCTCTGCACCCCCCCCCAACCTGATTCATGGTTGCTTTCTCTTTTGAATAAATAAATCTTTAAAAATAAATCATAAATAAATATAACTTCAAGTCAAGGGAAAAAAAAAAAACAATTTCAGACCTGTTGTTGTTTTTAGAAAACAGTTTAAATCCTAGCACTGCTTGTCATTACTATTATATTGTTCCTGAAGAAATACAGAAATGGTACTTAAAATAGAGGTACATATGAACTATCTCTTTCAACAAGTAAATAGACTATGTTTGAAGAAAAAGAACTCTGTCTAGTTTAGACAAGAGTCAATGTGAGTCAGTGGGCTTAGACAAGTTGTTATGTCTCAACTTCCTTTTCTGTAATGATGATAATAATGTCCATCATACAATTGTTGTGAGACCAAATTGGCATGGTCTACATGGATATATTTTATTTAAAAAACAGCTTTTTTATATATAATTATATATAATTTTTATATATAATAATATATAATTTCAATATTAGTGTTACAAAGCTAATTCTAAAACCTCAGTAAGCACTCAATTATTTCTAAGACAACTCTGATTTATATTTACATTTAAGCATATAGTCTTTAATCTCTGACATAAAAAATCTTTCTTGCCCAATAATAGGCTTATTAATTGACCGCTTCTGTCTGACTGGTGGAAAAAGCCCCATTGGCTATTTGAAGGCATATCTTACCAACTTGTATCTTTCTGCAGATTCTGAAAAAGTACAGGAAGCAATACAAGAAGGTATTCATTTTGTTTTATCTCTCAAGTTAATAAAGAGGTTTGCACTAGTGCTGACTTTCATTGGGCTTCATATATGATTATGTGGCTTATGTCCTTGTTAAATTTTCTGCTAAGGTGTTTCCACAAGCAGCAGCCCCTAAATCTGTCTTTTAGAACTTTGACTTTATTGGAGGTGGACATTCTCAGTGATTGTCCTACACTCCATTTCACACTTTCTCATCCATTATAGAAATGGAGGCAATGTGTAAACAACTATTTTGAGATGTGTGGTCATAAAGAGCAATTGAGTCATCAGGTTAGCTAGAAAAAATATATATATATTTACATACACATATATATGTATGTATGTGTATATATATATTTATTTCAAGGTCTGGGAGGATCTTTTTTTCTTTTTTTAATCATTAAAATGGTAGAAGAAACTGATGCCCCTGAGAAGAGTATTAATAAATCTCCATGGTCTGCCAGGCATCGCCTCTGCAACAATGTTTGATGGAGCCAAAGACATGGCTTACTGTGACACACAGCTCCGTGTGGCCTTTGATGGGGATGCCGTCCTCTTCTCTGATGAATCTGAACATATTGCCAAGGAGCACGGGCTGGACAAATTCTTTCAGCATGAAACACTATTTGAGAATAAGCCTCTTGCTCAGGTAGGTTCAGTGAGTTTGAACTAATTTTTATCTACTTATTTTCCAACATATAGACATATATATATTTTAAATTATTTTAGGCAAGCCAATCTTCATTTCTTATCCTTTATACCTTGCTCCCTTTCTTATCCTTCATACTTTTCTCCCTTTCATGAACTCCTCATTTTGAAACATCTACTGCCCACTTGGGATTTTTTGTTTGTTTGTTTGTTTGTTTGTTTGTTTTGTTTTGTTTCAGCATTCTTTTATCTATCCTTTTTGGAAGTGTTTCTGTGATCTTCTCATGATAATGAGTTCACCTCAAAATTACAAGTAATTGAGGTAATATGGCTTACCGGTAAGCTATTTCTACATAAGTTCTCAGAATAGTAAAGTGATTTCCAATAGGTCAGTAAACATTTGTGGACTTCTCTGACCATAAACCTCAAACTCACTAAGGCATTACTTAATTGAGAAAATCTGCACAATTGAGAGCTTGAATTGAATCAAAATAATGAGCCTCAAACAAGTGCAAGCTATGAACACCTAATCAAAATGAAACCGAATATTTAGGTTTTTTGGAATCAATCCATGAACTCAAGTGTTAAAGTCACAGTGTTAAAATGAATAAAACTTACAGCTTCTGATCCAAAGGAAATTTGAAACATCAAAATATTCTCCAAACTGAATCTGAACTGACAGATGAGTTTCAATCCAAGAATTTTAGCAAAGAATTCATCTTTTTTTCTCAGCTCTTCTTGAACGTAAGATAAACTTAAATGTTATTATTTTTATTACACTTACAAAAGTATAAATAGACTAACTGAAAGCCAAAAAGTTTCACTAACTCACCTCATATCACAGCAAGTGATATTTAAACTGTGTGTGTGTGTGTGCGCGCGCGCATGCATACGTGCGTGAGAACGCACACACATGTAACTTCATAGTCCCTCCCTAATAGCTTCTTCGGAAGCCTTGATCTTAGATTATGAAGTTGTTCAATGTTAACAAATTGAAAGGAAAATCCTTTGTTGTATTTTACTTAAGTCTGCTTTGCTGAAATTCAGAGCCCACTGTGTAGTAGCCTCTAACTACTACTGAAATTTGGAAGATTTCCAGAAAAAGAACACTTGGAAAAAAAAAAAAAACTTTCAAAAGCATAGTTACTTAAAGATAATCTTAAAATACCATTTTCTCATTGCAGGTAAAGAATTTAAATTTCTTTTAGACTTGGCATTAATCATTTCCCTTTTCCAAGTTAAAGACCTTGTTCTTCCCATTAAACAATTGAAATTGTGAAGCCCAACACTAGTTATTTCTGGAATACCCAACACATTTCTATTAAACATACTTGTTTTCATTATGCAGTCCTTCTGGCAGTGGATAAAGATGCTGTTTTTTACACAGACAGGGTAGCTTTTCTATAAACAGCCTCTGCCAATGTGTTCCACTCATGAGAAAGAAGTTATGAGGTATGATTATTACCCAAGCCTCTCAAGTATGTTGGTCATGGGATTTATGGCTTGGTCATGACATTGTCTCAAATGGAGGAGACAGCTGAAGAGGATTAACTTGGCCACTCTTGTAACTTTATTAAAAGCCTCCAGCGTGGCACCATAACAAGTAGTGGACATTTCCGATTTGATCCCTACCTTGTCTCACCATTTTCAGACAGTTGTTCTCCAAGTGTATGTGTGTTTGTGTGTGTGCACATGTGTGTATTTTAATCAGAACTGTTGAGGTATAATTTATATACAGTAAAATTCATAATTTTTAGTGGATGCTTCTAAGAGTTTTGACAAATGCATACAGTTATGAAACCATGACCAAACTCAAAATACTCATTATACTCACAAAATTCCCTCATGCCTCTTTGTAGCCATCCTACCCTGCTATCTCCAGGATCTATCCACTACTAATCTGATTTCTGCCCCTCTAGTTTTGCCTTTTCCAGATGTCACTAAATGGAACCACACAGGATACAATCTTTTCAATCTGACTGCTTTTATTAGCATTATATTCTTGAGATACATCCATGTCAGTCCATGTATTAGTAGTGTCTGTTCCTTTTTATTGTTGAGTCTCTTCTATGGATGTACCACATTTTCTTTATCCATTTACCTGTTGAAGGATATTTAAGTTGTTTCCAAATTTTTGACTTTTATAAATGAAGCCATTTTAACATTTGCATACAGGGTTCTGTGTAAACTTAAGATCTGATTTCTCTTGGATAAATACCTAGGAGTAGGATTACTAGGTCACACAGTATATGTGTCACTAGGTCATATATTTAACTTTATAAGATACTGCCAAAGTATTTTCCAAAGTGACAAGACCACTTTGAATTCTCAATAGCACTATATGCGAGATTTTGTTGCCCTATATTTTGCACTGATAAGTTGTTTTTTGTTTGCTTCTTCTAAGCTGTTCTAGTGATTATATAATGGTATCTCTTTGTGGTTTAAATTTGCATTTGTCTAATGACAAATGATATTGAATATGTAAGTAGGTGTTTATCTTCCATCATTTATACTTTTTGGCAAATATATCTGTTCAAATCTCTTGCTCACTTGTATTGGGCTTGTTTATTATTGATGTTTGAGAGTTAACATATTCTGGGTAGAAGTATTTTATCAGATGTGTTTTGCAAATATTTTCTCTCAGGCTCAAGACAAGCATATCTTTCTATTCTTTTTATCTTTCAGTGTATGTTGATGAACAGAAACTTATAATTTTGTTGAAGTTCAACTTGTCAGCTAATGCCTTTATTACTTGTGTTTTTAATGTCATATCTAAAAACTGACAAAGTCACATAAATTTCCTATGTTTTTGTACAACATTTTGTACTTTTAGTTTTTCTTAAAGATTATGACCTATTTTGAATTATCTTTTGTATTTATGCAAAGTATTGGTTAAGTTCACTTTTAATGCTTAGGGGTATCCTAATTGTTCCAGGAATTATTTGTCAAAAATACTGGCTTTCTATTCCTTTAGCATAGGTGTCTATGCTTTTACCAATATCACACTGTCTTGATTAGTGCAGTTTTATAGTAAGTCCTGAGATTAGGTAGTGTGAATTCTTCAAATCTGTTATATTTCAAAATTCTTTTGGATATTCTGATAATTTTGCATTTTTATACAGATTTAACAATGACCTTGTGCATTCCTGGAAAAAAAATCCACTGGAATTTTTATTTTGATTGTGTTGAATTTTTAGATTAATCTTGGGGTGGGGGACATCTAAATAGAAAGTCTTTCAGTCCATGGACATGGTATATCTCTCCATTTATTTAGGTTTTCTTTGATTTTTTCCATCAGTATTTCAAATATTTTTGTGTACAGATATCACTTTGTTAGATTTCTACCTAAGTTTTTCATAATTTTTGGTGCTATTGTGAGTGATATTTTAAACTTTTGATTTCTAATCTGTTTGTTGCAATATACAGAAATACAACTAGTTTTTGCATATCAACTTTGTATTTTACAACTTTGATAAATTGACTAATTAGTATGGTAAAATTTTTGTAGATTATTTGAGATTTTCTCCATAGACAATACTATGAATAAAAACATTTATTTCTGTATTTCCATTCTATATGTGTTTTAATTAAATTTCTTGCCTTATTACCTTTGCTAGTTCATTCAGTACAGTATTCAACAAGAGTGATAAGAAGGCACATCCTTGCCTTGTCCCTGATCTTCAGGGCAGATCATTCACTCTGACTCAGAAGTATATAGAGAATATATATTTTGTATGATTTCAGTCCTCTAAATTTGTTGAGGAGTGTTTTATGCCCAGAATATGGCTTATCATGGTGAATGTTTTATGTGTACTTGAGAAGAACATTGATTCTGTGCTCTTGAGTAGTCAAAATGTCAATTAGCTTAAGTTGACAGTGTATTAGTCAGTTAATATTGCCCAAGTTTTCCATATTGTCAATGATTTTCTATTTATTTCTATCCACTGTTGAGGAGGCAGTGTTGAAGTCTTCAAGAATATTTTGAGGATTAATCTACTTTTCCTTTTAATTATATGCATTTTGCTTCATGCATTTTTTAATCTCTTTCACTTACTGCCCAAATATTTAGGATTGTTCTATCTTCTTGTTGAATTAATCCCTTTTCATTATGTAATGTCTCTCTCTGTCTGATAGTTTTTTGCTTTTTGTTTGTTTGTTTGTTTGTTTTTTGAATTGGTGTTTTTATTGTATACATTTCTATAAGTTTTATTTTAACTGATTATGTTTTTACATGTAGATTGCTTCTCTATTTAAATTGGCTTCTTGTAGAATGATTATACACACACACACACACACACACACACATCTATCTATCTATTTCATGTTGCTTTTTTGGTACGGTCTGACAATCCCTGTGTTTTAATTGCTATTTTTAGACCATTTACATTTAATGTGATCATTACTCTGGTTGGACTGAAACCTATCATCTTCCTCCTTTTTCCTATATGTTTCATCTGTTGTTTGTTTCCCCTTTTCTTACTTTTTGCTTTTGGATTTATTGTAGGTATTATATATTTCCAGGATTCCATTTTATCTCCATTATTGACTTATAACCCATTTTAAATTTTTCAGTGATTACCCTAGGATTGACAACATACAACTTTAAGTAATCACAGTCTATTTGCAAACAATATAATGCCACATCATGTATAATGTAAGAATCTTAAAACAGTATATTCTCAACACATTCCTCCCATATTTTGTGCTATTGTCACACATTTTATTTTCAGCTATGCTATCAACTCACAGTACCTTGCTATTATTTTTTATTTGACTAAACGATTATATTTAGAATGAAGATGGTTAAGAGAAAAAATATGTCTTTTGTATTCATCTTTATTTTAAACATTTCCAGGGATCTTCATTTCTTTGTGTAAATCCAACTTTCTCCTTGGTATCATAATCAATTTGCCATAAAACCATTTTTAACACCGCATGTAGAACTGTTATGCTATTACCAAAAGCTCTACTTTTCTTTGGCTGAAAAACTCCTTATTCTCCTTCATTTTTGAAAAATATTTTATTTTGACTACATATAGTTTTTTGCATTTATCATATTTTTCTTTCAGGACTTTGAAAATACCCATCCATTATTTTCTGACTTCCATAACAGTCTCCAATACCACTTCCAGTGGTGGAGGATTTTTTTTTTCCCTTTCCCCATAGCAGTGGATTTTTACCTATGCCCTATGGGTGACAGTGTTTGAAGCCCCTCTTCTGGCAGTGTAAGACTTTTGTTACTTAGGAAACATGGGGCAAGGTGGAGTTTTAGTTTTTTCTCACAGTGGTAGCTGCTCCTGTCCTCCAGCCTGCACTACCAAGGACTGAATTCTCTCATTTTCCATCCTGCCTACAGTCTTTCTCATAAACAACTAGGAAAGTCCATGAAAACAAAACAAAACAAAACAAAACAAAACAAAACAAAACCTGTAAGAGACTGTTTTGGGTCTGTAACTTTCAGGGCTTCTTTGTTCTCTTATTAGTCCACATTTGACATTTATCAATATTTTTTTAATTATTTCAATTTTTCATACTTGCTTATATGGTATCTGGTATATAGTCTTCCACTGATTTATCAAAGATGTGTCAATTCTTGAATTCCATATGTTCTTGAAGAGCACCTTAGATTTTCTTTAGTTTTTTTTTTTTTTTCTTTAAGTTTCATGTTAGTCTATTGTCCTGTTACCTCAGCTCTCTAATGGGTTCAATAAATGTTATGATTTTTCTTTTTAGATTATCTGGGTTTTTCTTGTTAAGATAGGAGTATCATCAGTCTTTCCAACTTTCTCCATCCTAGGCAGATTCTAAATGTTTTAAGTCATACAGCTTATCAAAAAGGTATTTTTTAGTAACTTTACCTATTTCTATATTTTTATTGACAAATTATATACCTGTACTTCTGCACAAATGTTTAAATTATAAAAATACCCAAAAATAGAAATAAGAAGGGATGATATGGATACCTGGTTTCGATATGGTGACATATATGGACTGGTCTCTATTTATTCCTTTTGGAAACTACTCAAAAGCAGCAAGGAGAACTATATTCCCCTGTGTTTCAAAGCCAAATTAGTCCTGAGTTGGGTGACTCCTGCCAAGTCACTATATCCCCTTTGCAGCTTTTTCCAAAAAATTAAAAAATAAATTAAAAAATAAAATAATAATAATAGTTTTTTCACATATATATAGATATAGATATAGATCTTTCACCGTTAGAAAGTGAATTTTATTTGTCCCCCCCCCCCCGATATATGCTGCCTCAGAGAAACAGTGGTCTAAACAATGTTTAAATCTAAACAGAAAAATGAATAAGCCATGTTTATTAAGAAACAGTTTGTTTCTGGACAGAAGAGAAGAAGGGATCTTTTGAATTATGAAATCAAATCAGCCTCAAAATATTATCCTTAACCTTTGTCATAAGCCCTCTAATCGTTCGAAGGAAAACCAACCTGCTTCAGTGATGAGTAATAAAAACAGAACCAGCAGAGAATATAAGCAAAGATACTGAGAAAAAGGGAAAGAAGGGCAAAATCTAGTAAGAGATGTAGATCTCTCACTAGAAACAGTAGCCAAAGTATAGGTAAAAATTGTTAATAAACATTTACTAAAACTTTTAAAAACTTAACAAAGCAAGTCGGGTCATAAAGTAGAAACGTTAGAATCAGGGGAGAGAAGGTAAAAAGTTGAATGGTAGAACTCTGGAAATGAGGAGAATTGAAAAATAGGATTTTGGAAAGAAAAATAATAGAAAATAGATCACAGTTAAAGAAAATCCAACATATGCATAACTGGAATCCCTGAAAGGGGAAAAAAAAAAAAAAGTGACATTATGTTCTGAGGGGAGAAGAGGGTTGTGTGTGGTAAATACAAAGATGCAAATGTATATAAAAATATAAACCAAGAAAATATCTTAAATTATCAGAAAATTTTAATGCATACATTAAACTATTAAAAGAAATTGAACAAAATGATCATCATCAAGATGTGCCCTAGTAAAATTTTTTGACATCAAAGATGAAGAAGTAATTCTTTGGGGAGCCTTTACATATGGGTGGAGAAGAAAATCAAGCTGTCCTGTCTTTTCCATAGCAGTACTCAATAGCAAAAGACAGTGGAGCACTACTTATAAAAAAAAAATCTAAGAAAATGGAAAGAAAATCTAAATCACAGATTCTATTATCCAGCTAAAAGTTCATTTAGGTAAAAAAAAAAACAAAACAACAGTTGAAAATGTCATGGTTTGTTATTTCCATAATATTTTCATGAGAAAACTAGAAGACAACATTTTGGCCAACATGTAGATGGCCAGAAACACAAAGGGACAAATGAATGCAAAATATATTTCATCAAAGAACTAAAACTAAAACAATCGTAGGGAATAGGATGGCAGAAAAGAAAGTACACATTGTTTGTCCTAACAATGGGGAACTTATATAACTAATGAAAACTGGGAAATGTGGAGGAAAAAGACCTAAGGAAGAGTAAGTATGTTGATATCTTCAGTTATAATAAGTGATCAAAGGATAAGAAGTAAAGCTGATAAACAGAAATATGAAAATCTTTAATAATGAAAATATAAACATTGAGAAAAAGGAAACAAGTAAATTGGTTGTCCTCAGTCTTTTATCAAACAAGTAAATTGGATGGTTGCGGAAGAAATCGAGAATAAGAGAGAGATGAAGTACTGTAATTTCATTATTTATCACTGTAAAAAATAATAGATCCTGGATTTAAAAAAAAAATGGACGAACAGTACTATAAAAAGTTATAGTCACAAAGGTAACCAATAGAAAGAAATTATACAAACCTTCTTAAATCTTAGATGAAGCATACATACACATGCACAAAGGAAAAAACAAACACCCAAGGAACAATCCTTTAAAATCTTTAAACAAGGAAAATGCAATAAAAATCATAAGAACCATTATGACATATACTTGTAATACCAATTAATATAAATGGCCTAAAACTCCACTCTGTTTTAAAAATAAAGACTTCCAGATTGGAAAACATAGCAGAATCCAAATCTTACTCTATTCCAGAGAAACAGCTAAAACTGAGTGTTCAGAAAGGCTGAAGATATGCACAGGCAATTGTAAATATAAGACAAAGCTAGATTCAAGCCAAGAAGGCACTGAACTAGATAAAGGAGTATAACTTCATAATATTAAAGTGTGCAATTCACAAAAAGAAAACTAAAACAGTTCTTTTGGGGATTAACCAAACTTTATTTAAATAGAGTATCCCATTTTGCCATGGATAATTTATGTCTGTTGCCCTTATACTTTTTATAGAAACTTTCACTATTAAAACATCAATGTTTAGATAATAAATTATAAGGTCATCCTACATTTATTTTAGTAATGCAAGGATAGTTCTTTATAAGGAAATATACTCACATAAAATGCAAGGAGTTTCAGGATTGTTCCATTGGCCTTAGAATATTGCATGTGTAATGCAGTACTATAACCTTTTATATGTTCTTATAAGCCTCTGCTTTTTTAGCATTCACTTTATCTCACTGGATCACAGCTGTGACATATGTTCCTTTTACAGGGTCCCTTAAAAGGCTTTCTGGAAGATTTAGGCAGGCTGCAAAAGAAGTTTTATGCCAAAGACGAACGGTTACTTTGCCCTATCAGGACCTACCTGGTTACAGCCAGGAGTGCAGCCAGTTCAGGCGCCCGAGTGCTGAAAACCCTTCGCCGCTGGGGTCTAGAGATAGACGAAGCTCTTTTCCTTGCTGGAGCCCCCAAAGGTCCTATTTTGGTGAAGATAAGGCCGCACATTTTCTTTGATGACCAGATGTTCCACATTGAAGGGGCACAGAAGTTTGGCACCATCACAGCTCATGTACCTTATGGCATTAATCAAAAAATGAACAATTAGGGATGGGGAGGAGAAATAAAGCAGTAAGTCCGGTATTACAGAAGCCACTTCTTGTGGATCTCTAGGGTAATTGGATAGGTACTTCAGAAGATTGGACCAGAACTTAGTTCATTTAGAAAGGTTTCCTCTGTTTTTGTTGTTGTTGTTTTGTTTTGTTTTTGTTTTTGTTTTTTTTTTTTTTTTGTTTAACATTTTGAACCCTTCAAGCTTCTTCTTTGAGCTCTCAGTACTTTTGAACACCAGTGTCCCTACCCTTGTGTGTAAGCCATACTGATGACTCTTTAGGATAAGCTTAGAACTAGAATGTTTGAATGCTGAAAGGGCTAAAGCCCAGTTAGTTTTACAAAGCATTGCTCATTTTTGGATGTTAGTAGATAGAATGAATTTTTACCCTTTCATCATTGTAGAATATTGGTCCTCAAAGAAGGAAAGAGTAGGGTTAAATACACTCTTGAAAATTAGAGTTTTTTATTCTGTTGCCTCTGACCAGCTTTTTAATCAATGCAAAATTAAAAGGTCACTCCACCTGCATAAGTATACCAATTCTGACACTGCTCATTCAAAAATAAATCAGCAAGTTATTCATATAGGGCACTTTCCATCTAAGATGAGCTCCAGACAGAAGCTCCTGAGAGAGCTTCAAAGAAGCTTATCTCTTGGGTGTGTTGCCTCTGGACCACAAGGCTTCATATTTGAAGTCTCTGGCTCTGGGCCTGGCAGGTAGGTACAATGTTTACGTGGAAAAAAAAGCCTTGGCTACCACTTCAAAATGTAACATGAAGTGTAGTATCCTAGCCTTTCACGGTTACCATTCTTTTGTTGTTTTTGTTTTGTTTTCAAGAACATAGACTGGTTTTTAACCATACTCTCTTGCATAATAGGCACAGTGATCTGGTTATTTTCATGCCACTTCATTTTCTTACAAACCAAAGATTTGTAACAGAATAGTATTAATATCCTCATTTTTTTAATCAATGAAGAACTTAACATTCACAAAGAAAAAGTAGCTCATCCAATAATGAGCAGCTAATAAATGGTAGAACTAAGATTCAAAATCAGGTCTTACTTCAAAAGCTATATTCTATTTTCTCTGTGTTATATAGCCTTCCACATCAAGTCCTTATTAATTCCATGGCCATAGGACCCTTCCTGAACAGATTAGTCATTCCATTAAGTTCTATGCTTAAAATATACAGCAATTACATAGCAGATCTGGGGATTTCCCTCCTCCTCCCCTCTTCATGCCCTCTCTTGTTCCTTCTACCCCCACCTCTCTCTCCAGTGCACTCATATATACATATTGCACCCCAGCTCTAGTTAAAGAAAACTGCTGCTGATATATAGCTTTTGCTCTGCTTACTTTGATGTAAGCTAGTCCAAAAAATATCTCACTGAATACCTACCGTTTTGTATGCATTCTCCCGTGTGAAGACCACAAAAGAAATTCAGACATAATCTCATTCTCTTGGAAATTTTAAAACCTTGAAATATCCTGTAGAATAAGTCAAGCATGTAGACTGAAACAGTTGACACTAGAGGGCTGTTTGTCCTCAGTGCCAAGTGAGGGTCACACAGGAAAGTGAGGCAGACATCTGCATGGGCTGGAAGTGGTCACACAACAGAATTGAGGTGAACTTTGAAGGATGGAAAAAATACAGATAGATGGACAAAGAGGAAACAGATGTGCTCTGGGATCAGTGAGTTTGAGAGGCAGCGTCAAATAGAAAGGGTGGAATAAAAGCCCATCCCTGGTGATTTCTGCTGTGGTGCCTTGTGGAATCCCCAGGGACAGTGCTCCTTCCCTCCTGTGAGCTTCATCTCCAGTACTTCTTCTGGCATCCTAACCCTCTTCTGTTTGTAATGTGACTGTTCACTGCATGTTACATCCTTCCCAGATGCACAGGAGTGGAGGAGAGTTTAATCAAAATAATCTAGGGAGTTTATTTCAAACTATATAGGTTGTGTGTCTCATCTCTTGTCCTGAAGATTCTAGAGTGGGGGAGAGGTCTCTGTGTCTGTGCCAGACGGTAAGGACTTTGAGGGCAGAAATGGTGTCCTATTTCTCTGTGATTGTCACAGGGCACGGGGCCTCGCACATACGGGATGAGTGAGTAGATGGAATGAATGAGGACTTGAGAAGAGCTTGGTCTAAAGCTATAAAGTTTGCAGCTTGAAGATGGGTCCCTGTGGCAATAAGCCCTGACATTTTTCGATCACTTTATAGTATAGAAAGCACTTGCCCTTCCATTTTTACATTTGATCGTCTCCTGGAGGAGACGTGGAAGCACTTGTGAATGGGCCTACTCAAAAGTCTGTGTCTAGAGTAAGTCCAGGCTTTCCCACTGTATCTCTACCCGTATCATATAAGACCACTGGCTGATGACTTTTGCCTTAGAGATCAATGCAGTCATGGTTTTCAGATCTCAGACTGTGGTCCACAAACCAGCGGCGTCCGAATCATCTGGGAACGTCCTAGAAATCCAAAGTCTCAGGTCCCATCTGGAACCTATTGAATCCTAAACTCTGGTACTGGGGTCCTTCAATTTGTGTGTGTGTGGCGAGGGGGGTGGGGGGTGGGAGGGTGTTGGGTTGTTTTTACGAGCTCTGCAGGGGATTCTGATACCACGCTAACCTCTGAGAACCACTAGCCCATTCTGTTTCCGACTGGTTCACGTTGCTAAGCTCTTCGCCTTAATCATAATAAAAAAGAGCTCTTCCTCAGACTCCAGAGGGTAGGAACCCTTCATTTTCCTGAGGGTGAGAAAACGGCACTGAGGGGTAACAAGTCCCAGGGATCCTTAACGGAAAACACACTAAGCAAGCCCTGATATGTGGGACTTGTAAATTCAAAATATTCATACGGCATTCCCACCGGGTCGACCACCACCACTCCGGGGGCCTGCGCTCACCCTCCATGTCCAGGCTGGGGACCGGCTCCACCGAGTCACCGCAACTCAGGGCACTGTACAGCCTACCCAATCCGGTGCCCTCCGAAGGAAAACTACAAGTCCCAGCATGCCTCACGCCGCCCCGACAGGCGGCAACAGGCCCCGCCTCAGAGTTCCTAGCGCGCAGGTGGCAGCCTCAGCCCCTGGCGAGCGGCGATTCCGGAAGTCCCGCGCGGGGGCCGGTGGGCCTTCGGCCCAGGCGGCTATGGCCGTGGCTACTGTAGCTGCACTCCTGGCAGCACTGGGTGGGGCCCTGTGGCTGGCGGCCCGACGGTTCGTGGGGCCCAGTGTCCAGCGCCTGCACGGAGGCGGAAACTCGAGCCTCATGCACGGGAAGACCGTGCTGATCACGGGGGCGAACAGCGGCCTAGGCCGCGCCACGGCCGCCGAGCTGCTGCGCCTGGGGGCGAGGGTGATCATGGGCTGCCGCGACCGTGCGCGCGCCGAGGAGGCAGCGGGTCAGCTCCGCCGCGAGCTCCGCGAGGCCGGGGGCTCGGAGCCCGACTCTGACGCCAGCGAGGCCGGGGAGCTCGTCGTCAAGGAGTTGGACCTCGCCTCGCTGCGCTCGGTGCGCGCCTTCTGTCAGGAGATGCTCCAGGTGTGGGTCTCCGGGAGCCAGCGGCAGATCGGGGACGGGAGCGGGCCTCGGCGGATGGGCGAGGCGGGGCCGGAGGCTGAGCGGGGTGGGTTGGGGGTGGTACCGCCCAGACTCCCGGGGGTGTGACCTTGGGAAAGACCGAGTCTAAGAGTGGAAACTGTCAAATGGTCTGAGAGGGTTTGGGAGTGCAGACTGGGGAAATTGATAGGAATGGCCTCTGTTTTCCAAAGATGCTGAGAAAAACATGGGCCCAAAAGGAAAATAAGCCAGTTTCTGAATATTTCCTTTTGTTTTGTGAGGACGGTCCGGGGTTGGGGGGGCGGGGGGAACCTGTCAGGTCTTCACATTTTTGTTTTCTGTGTCTGAAGTCAGTGCACCAAGCCATCTTTCAGAGCCTGAGAGCCAGGGACCTTGAAGCAATTTTTCCCCCCTCCCTGCTGGGGTGGGAAGTTTAGCTCTCTGCCACCAGTGCACTCATTAGTACCAACTACTTAAACAGTCTCTGGCCTGATTTCTAAATAGATTGGAGCTCGGAATCCCAGTGGCCATGTGCTCTACACGGGAACAGAAATAAATATATTACTTAGTATTTATTGAAGGTTTCCTACATGCCGAGAGCTGTTCCAAGAATTTCAGATACTTAAAAAAAAATTATTTTAATGAAATAAAAGTGCCTTTGGCTATTATTGTCATCGAATCCTCAGTAACTCTGGTAGGCAAGTTATCCCCATTTTACAATGTTGGGCAACAAAGGCATAGGTAGGCCAAATAATTGGCCCAGGATCTGTATCCAGAGCCCTTTTAACTTCTGTACTTCTGCTGCCTGCCTGTGAGGTGTGGGAATCTTTGTTTAGATGATAAATATTCCACTGAAGTGGGTGTCCTTTGTTGAAATAGGTAGAACAGTTTCCCACAGAGGTGACTTGTAAAAGGGCATATAGAAGAATGAAATTTAAAATTAGCTGGTGTGGGAAAGGTGCCAATATGAAATGGAGCCTCTTGGGTTTACAGCAGAGGTTCCCAAACTTTATAATGTTGACATGATGCCAGGAGGCCAAAGAAACTATCTGTTTATTAAGTAATTAAGTCCAAACAACCTAATAAGTATTTATGTCCTAACAATTTAGTAGGTGTTTGAGAAAATAATACACATAATTAAAAGAAGAAAGATATTTCATTCTTCAGTAACCATAATTACTAATGGGAAATGTGCACCTGTCGTTCACTCCATAAACTTCACAGTCTTTGGAATCAGGTTGGAAATGTCCATCCCCATTTCTTGTTCTAAATTGATATTTAACATTGTACTTGCATTTTACTAAAAACTCAGGTTTACGAAGATGGGACACCATTGAAAGAAATTTAGCACAATTTAATGTTGATGGTGTGAACCATTTGCAGCTAGTAGTTTTTGAGTTGTTGAGCCAAGTTTCACTTTGTTTCCCTGGAAAATTTAAAATCTCCACCCTGTGGAGTTCCTTGTGAGGCTCTGGGGCGCCTTGATGCACAGTTTGGGAACTGTTGCAATCTAGAGAACTTTTCTGTTTGTTTGTTTATCTTAATGGCTAGTATTTCATTATCAGGTAAAACAAGTTAAGAAATAAGAATGCTAGTGTATAAAAGATGCTAAAGCATTAAAAGTGGGTCTTCTTATTCATTAAAAATGTAAATTGGTCTGAGTATGCTTCTGAGACTTAAGGCATTTTATTACTTTGGCCATTTGAGACAGACCCAATTAAAAGTTAAGGAGATAAACTTTACTAAGTTTCTTTCTGGCTCTAAAGTCCAATGACTATAACCAGATTTTTTTTTTAATGGAAGTATAAATTTCCCACAGGTTGGTATTCATGGTATTTATGTCATTTATCTCCTAGAATTTAAAAAAAATAGTGAATGATAAAGTCTTAAAATAACACAAGGCCAGCAAAGAATGATGGCTCAGAAATGATTAATACAGGAAACTCTTCCAAAGGATTAGTGAAAAAAGAACACTCCTTTCTTTCCCCCATGGGTGAACTTTTGCCTTCTTTTTGAAGTTGACTGTTGGAAAAGCCAAAGGTGCTTAGACAGACAGAATGATAAATAGTTAATCCTCTGACAGGTAGGCTGTGATAACAGTTGTGAAATTTAACACATTTTTCTTTTTACTTACACTTGGCAAAAGGGCCAGTGAAACTTGATATTTGACCTCAAGTTAATTTAATCGTAGGTCATCATTGTGTCTTTACACCTGGAACATGTTGTACATTTCTTTTTCTCTGCCCATCAAAAGAGACAGAGAGGAGCCAAGAAAGGGCTAGGGAAAAGCAACTTACATGAATTAAGGAATGAAAAGACTTCCTTTTGAGGACAGTCTAAATTTTAGCATTTTACCCTGGAAAGATGCAGGAGGGTATAGACAAAGTATAAGATTCTGACTATATAGATCCTCTAAGCTGGGGCCCTTTAGAGTTTGAAAGAGCTAGATGTTATATAGGGAAAAAAAGAACTGAATCTTAAATTTATAGTAGAGGTTAAAGGTGTTTCTTGGCCCTAACTCCTCTCTAAATGTCCTTTGCTGTTACTGTAAGACTTAGTATTTATGTATGATTCATGCTTGTTTCTGATATTTTTATTTATAATAATTAATATAATAATTATATAATAATTATATAATAATATATATAATTATAATATAATAATTAATTAAATAATTAAATTTTATTAAATATTACCTATTTAATATTTTTCTTAACATTTCTTTGATTTAGTCATGATGTTTTCTTCAGTTTTAATTTACATCCCTGGCCCTTTGTATTATATGTCCCAGTTTTAAGGAAGCCATTTGGAGGTTTTCCATCTCTGTGGTACCATTTGCCCTTAGAAAAGTACAGAATGAAGTAGTCCTAGTTTGCCCCTGGTGATGATAATAACAGCTCTGGGAATAAACAATGCTGACCTGCCTTCTGCCATATTTCCACTTCTAGCTGACATCGACTCTCTAGCTTTGATGTGAAACTCCCAATTAGAAAAGTAAGCTAGCTTACTAATTCCAAACGGGGGCATTGGTATCAGAAGATTTCATCTTCCAGTTTTTGTTTGCCGCCCAAGAGCCCTGTGATCCTGCACAGATCACCTAACATTGGTGCTTGGTTTGCTCACAGAGTTGGTGAGGGTAGATGAGAGGGCATGTGAAAAGCACAACGCCAGGTCCTCATTAAAAATACAAGTCTTTCCAAACCCCCCATTGTTGAAAACCCACAGAGGCACTTTATAGAATTTTAGTAGTTGCAAGAACTAAAATTTCATTTTAGGCCTGTGTTCATAGTTGCCCCATTCTCTTTGACTTTTAAAGGAAGAACCTAGACTGGACGTCTTAATCAACAACGCAGGAATCTTCCAGTGTCCTTATATGAAGACCGAAGATGGGTTTGAGATGCAGTTTGGCGTGAACCATCTGGGGCACTTTCTACTCACCAATCTTCTCCTTGGACTCCTCAAAAGTTCAGCTCCCAGCAGGATTGTGGTAGTTTCTTCCAAACTTTATAAATATGGAGACATCAACTTTGAAGACTTGAACAGTGAACAGAGCTATAATAAAAGCTTTTGTTACAGTCGGAGCAAACTGGCTAACATTCTTTTTACCAGAGAACTAGCCCGCCGCTTAGAAGGCACCAACGTGACTGTCAACGTGTTACACCCTGGTATTGTGCGGACTAATCTTGGCAGGCACATACACATTCCACTGTTGGTCAAACCACTTTTCAATTTGGTGTCATGGGCTTTTTTCAAAAGCCCAGTAGAAGGTGCCCAGACTTCAGTTTATTTAGCCTCTTCACCCGAGGTAGAAGGTGTGTCAGGAAAGTACTTTGGAGATTGTAAAGAGGAAGAACTATTGCCCAAAGCTATGGATGAGTCTGTGGCGAGAAAGCTCTGGGATATCAGTGAAGTAATGGTTGGCCTTTTAAAATAGGAACAAGGAGTGGAAGAGAGCTATTTATAAAACTGGCTGCCAGTTATATCTGTAATCATAAATGGGGTGGCTTGAGTACTTGCTACTTGAAAACTTTTGGTTTTACGCTAGTACTGCTGAGAGGTACATATGGATATTTTGAAGTTACTGAAAAGTTACTTTTTGGAGAACATAAAATTTCAGAAAAGATGTCTTAAATATACAGTAAGCATAATGAATAGTAAAATGAGCAGTATAATATACTTTAGAAATTATAATTGAGCAAGCATAGATTACGAATATTAAAGAATCCACTGACTTAAACACCTTGCAAACTTTTTCAAATACCTTTTGAGTTTTGTGGCCAAAGTGTTAAATATTTTTATTGCAGTGCCGGTTTTTGTGTGAAAATAACTTGCCTGTTGTGTGCACAATTCTTACGTGGAATAAATTTAATGGTGCAAATCCTTAATTGTGTTTTTTTGTTTTTTGATTTTTTTTTTAACTAATTTCACTGAAATGAGCCCTTTATCAATCTTACTAACCTCCACTGATCTTGGTGTGCCCAGTGTCTTTCCTCCCGCATATCTTGCATGCTGCCTTAAGAAGTAAGATTTCTAAAATCCAAATCTGTGTCACGGTGTCATGTGCCTGTTTAAAAATATGCAGTGGTTTCCAATTGCCCATATGGGGTTTCTAGCTATAGAATTTGTTCTTCAAAAGAAGTCTCAAATGCAGAATCTGGGTGGGTGAAGCAGGTCATAACAATATTGCAGGGGTAGAGTCTCCCAACAAATAAGTTCCTTTTGCCAGTTCCTGGAAGGACTTTGCAGAATATGATAATTTATAAACCATTTTCATTTAAATTTAAACTCCTTAATATGAGACTGCCCATGAGCTGGCCATAGGCTTACCTTGTCCTCTTTGTGCTGTCCAATAGAATTTTAGTCAATGATAGAAATAATTGTGTCTACACTGTCCTATAAGGTACACTTTACTTTTTTTGGTAAGGTACACTTTATACATTTGTGGTTATGGAGTGCTTGAGATACAACAACTGAATTTCCAATCTTGTTTTATGTTAATTTAAATTTAAATAGGCACATGTGCCTAGGGACTACTGTCTTAGGCAGCACATCTCTGTTCACTTAATTGTATAACAACATCCTCAGTATAGACCATACTCACTTGTCTCTTGGCCTTTCCTTATATTGTTCTTTAAATCCCTGTAGGATGAACCAGTCCTTTCTCTACTTTGTTTTAATTGATCATAGCAGCTTTACTAATTATTTGTTGAAAAATCCAGTTGAATAATTAGGATTCTCCAAGAAAAGATTTTATTCTTTTATTCTAGTCTTACTAGTTTTCCTTCCTCAAGTAGCAAGTGTTGTACCTGACACACAGTAAAATGGAATAATGATGTTTGAATGAATAACTAAGTAATGAATTAGTGGTGTGCACATACAAAAGGCCGAATAGGGATATTTTAGGTATCTGTTAAAGCATCAAAAATAATAAGTAATTCTTTGTCTTAACCATCTGTTACTAGAAAAAGGAATTATGACCATAAAGGATAGATTGTACTACACTGAATTCAATGACTTTTTTGGTCAGGAGTAATCCTTGATTGGTTATTGTTTTTAATACTATTCTATTATTTGGTTACCAGTATCAGTTCTTTCTGAGAATGGCAGGATCTTGGCAGATCACACAGAAGATCTGTTTGCCATTAGAGCATTGGGTTGTGAATATGAGAAACACTTAAATGTTTGTACTGTCACAGGTGTATCTTCGCAGGTGTAGTGGGTATATCTGCGTCATGTTCTTTGAAATACATTTTTAAAAAAGAATCCTACAAAGAGACTTGCTGAACTTAGAAATATGGGCAGGAAATACACCAGAATGCAACTTGGAAAAATGGAAGCTAATAAATCTGTCCTACACCTCGACTTCATTAAAAAGAATGCTTTTTTTTCCCTTTCTTTTTCTTTTTTATTCAGTTAATACCATTTTTCTGGCTGCATTTTGATACCTGATGCTTTTCAGGGGAGTTGGGTCTTTTGTAAGAGTCGAGCCTTTCAGAGTTCTTGTTTGTGGCACCATAATAAAATAGGATATATTAATTTATCATGATGGAAAGCTAGAAACTCATCTGGAAACACCAAGTATTTAGGTAAAATGAGCCGCCATTTGGAAGATGTCCTTCCCACCCTGTGTTAGATGGAACCGAGGACTAATAGCTATAGTATGACTTGTTGGTTTGGAAGATTATTAAACCCTTCTGTTCTGCTGACTTTTGTTACATTGATACTTATTCTCACCCTTAGCAAAATATTCTTAGAAGGATGTAGCATGCCAGATAATGGACTCATCGAGCCGGAAACCCATTTTCACGTTGGTTTCTGGCTTCATCTTTTGAAATGTTGACTTCTACTTCAAGCGACATGTTCTGAAAAGAAGTGCGATTATAACTCTTCTGTCTCAACTCAGAGTAGCTATTTTTTATAGGAGGTTCCCAGTAGCATTTATCTGGGATAGGGATCTCAGGGTGTAAACACACCACCTCTTCGGGTTTCATTAACAGCTCACCACTCAGTTTTCCTGACCACACTGGCAAGACACTTCACCACCCCACCCCCCACCCACCCCTCAGCTTCTGTTTTCTTGACTTTGTCATTGAGATAATCCTTTAAAGGATTGCTCAGTGAATGAATGAGCAGCATATATAAAGCATTTAGCAAGGTAGCTGGCATATAATGGGCAGTCATCTGTTTCCCCTTCCCCAATGTTCCTGATCATTACTGTTAATAGTAATTAGTAATAGTAATGCTTACAGGAGTACATATGATGGAAACAAGACTAAACCAAGGATCGGCAAACTTTTTATAAAAGACCAGACTAAATATTTAACATTACTAGGCCATATACAATATTACACGTTCTTTTTTCTTTCCTTTTTTTCTTTTACAATCCTTTAAAAATGTAAAAACCATTCTTAGCTCATGCAGGCCATACCATTATACTGATGCAATAGCCTAATGGACTGGCTTTTTTTTTTTTTTTTGTCTTTCAGACACGGTGCATGGTAGCAGTTCTTGCGTGTACTGTAATTCTAGTTTGTTTGTTTGTTTGTTTTAATACGGCTCCCGTTGTTTCTTTATATCATTTCTAATCTTGTATAACTGTTCGTTTGCAGACCAAGGAAGTCTAGAGAATGTATTTCTTACATCCCTCTCCAGCTATCGATTCTGGTGTGAGGAAATCGTACTTATCCGCCTTCAACTCTCTCCCCTCACCAAACCTGCTGGGCCTGGCCCGAGATCTGAGAGAACCTCTATTTGAATATTTAATTGATTCCAAATGTGCTAAGCAACACCGAAGAGAGAACATGTTACTAATCACCCTTCAGGAGCTTGGCGCCCACAGACAGCTTCAGATGTTTCACGAAGCTTATCTGGTCAATAGGGAGTTAAATTAGTTACAGGTTAACATGGAGCAAGGTAGTTAGGTGAAATGCTCCTTTTTACGCAGACGGTAAGGAAGAATTTTTGCGATATTAGATGTTTAACCAAGGTATAGAGAAACACATTTAACTAACGATTGTCGAATAGATTTACTGTAATAATTCCATTCTTTTTGGAAAACGTACTGACTGATGCCCGTAGCCTGTAAATGCTCTAAGCGGGCAGGCTCCCCTCCAGCACACCCCCTGGCACTGTTGTTTCCACCTGCTGCATCATATATTGAGGAAGAGAGCTGTGTAGCTTTCAGTTATCCATTTAACACATATTTATTGAATGTCTATTATGTGCCAGACATTATTCTAGGCTTTGGGGACGCAGGAGGCAACAAGTAAAACACCAGTGTGTGTGTTAGTTGTGCTTGTTATTAATCATAACAGAAGTTATTCATCATAATACAAACCAATGAAAAACGAGTACAGAGAGAAAGAATTTCTATGAAAAGTAAGCTGAGTGCTTTCTAAAAACTAAATGAAGGCAAATCACTAGAAACACTATTGAATAAAGTTTTGTAACAACCGTCAAATACTAAAAATAGATACTATAAAAATCTAAAAGCATTCTCTTTAGTGCTTTGCAAGTGACTTTAAACTTTGACTCCAGTTTAAAGACACAAAAGTTGGAAATCATGGACTATATTGCTTAAGTGAGTAAAATGCAAGAAGATGGAATTCCAAGTGAACTCATACTCAGAAAAACAACAAAGGAAAGCCCTTAGGCTTGTATCAGAAGATAGGCAAATGAATGAATGTGCTGTATGTTTCAAGTTCAGATAATAAATCCCGGGTGCATATGATTCATCTTTATGATTTCCTTCTTTAATCAACTTGTTCATGTAGCCAGCCAATTCCAAATAAGAGGCTAGTGCTGTATAAAATAGAGCTATCACGGACATCAGGAAAGTTTCAGTTTGGAGGAAATGGTAATAAACGTGTTCTGCATAATGAGTCATATTTTCCCAAAGACTCCTCATCTAAATTTGAGATATACATATTATTTGTGCCCCCAATATACTTGATTCTTAGGTTTATTTCATCCTGATGGGTTTTTGCAGCCTAGGATTTATTTTCATCATCAACCCTGTGTTTGTTTCTCTGCTTCATTTAAAATTCCTACTAATTGTGTTAAATAGGTAAGTTCCTAAATATTTAAGTGATTTTTTTCAGTGTGTCATTTTACCTTTAGAAGTTGCCATGTTACATATGATGTATGATAGCCTGTTCTATCCTAAGTTGCAAGCTTTAGGTCTGTTCAAAAAACAACAAAAAAGAAGATGCTAACTTCCTCTATAAATTCTGACTTAAAAAAAAAAAAAAACTTGCACCTTTTTTTATTCTTTGGAGGGCATATACCCCCTAGTCTAGATAGTTATCCTGTTATCTAGTTATCCAGTTATCCCGTTATATAGGATTTAAAACCTAATCCTAATGGTACCTTTTAAATTCTAATGGTACCTTTTCTACTATGAGAGCAGTGAGCTGAATGAGTAAATAGTTGTTTAAGTTGTAAATATATTCAGAAGATCTTTATCTGTACAGACCTACATACAGTGTTGGCATTTTAGGACTATCTTGAAGTTGTGCACACGGTTTGAGGAAATGCTTAGCACAGAGAAATACATAATCATTATTAGTTTGTGAAAAAAGCAAAGCGAGTTTCTACCACCAACCCATGAAAGCACAGGAAATGGCTTCATGTAGTAGGTGTTGGAGTCTAAGCATTCTGTTGACAGAAGCGGGTTCTACCCAGGGGTTTTGTGTTCATGTAATCAAACACTTCAGAGCTGCAGCCTCACAAGCTCAAGTACACCCACCTCAGAGTTTATCTTTAGCTCATCTGGAAGAGTTTATTTTAAACACTGAACATTGTTTGCTGCTGTTGAAATGAAAGTGAGAGAGTTACAAGCTTTCTTCCACTGCCATCTGGCAGATTTACTGATGGATCGGGGGCTTTAATCCATGTAGCCCCGTGTGTGGGAGCTATTGTCTTTGTGTCGATCATGCAGCTGGCTTGGCTGAACTTTAAAAAGCTCACACAAAGCTATCAAGAGCCATCCTATAGATAAATGAAGTTGGGGGTGTTGCAAAAGTCAGCGGAGTTTTTTGCAGGAGGGTGGAGAGGCCGGGATGTATACTTTTCATTCTTCTCTGAACACACATTTAAAATCTGTAGTTCTCTTTGTGACCCGGAAAAGAGGAAGATACCCATATTGGAATATTTTGAAAGAAATAATTGCAGCTACAAAGAAGTGACAATAGCTAAATTAGAAAAGTATGCAGCAGAGTAGAATGGAAAGGAACAGTAGATTGGGGGGGGGGTCTATATCTCATTAGAGCAAATGTGGGATTGCAAGAAGTCAAAGGACTGTACTTTTCTTTTCAGTGGGGATTTTCCTGTTTTTGTTTTGTTTTGTTTTGCACCATGTGTCAGATGGGACATTCAAAGATATACACATCATGTACCTAATCCTTAGTTGTAGCCTTTCCAGGAATGGAATGATGTAGGATCTCACTCAGTACCTTACACTGAGTATAATTCATGACTCGTTCCAGTGCGTAATTCTTATCATAGCCACAAATGCATACACATGCATTAAGAGATTGCATGTGAGTGACAGGCTATGTGCAAAACAGGATACCTTCAATACACCTTGTATTAAGTATATAGGAACACAGGAAGACACATAGAAGCAGAAATATCTTGGGTATATTTGACTGACATTCAGTTTTCTTTCCTAAAAATGAACACAGAGAACTACATGACGCACATTCTGCATGAAAACCAGTCTCCGACACATAGGTGTCCTAGTGCGAGATTTTGAAGTGAGAATTTAAAGGAGGCCTCCTTCCTACTGTTTTTGGCTATTTCCTGGTAGTCCTGGAAATAGAGTTGCTTCTTTTTATTCATTTTTGCTCTTCTTGTTTTGCTTTGTGTTTTGAGGACAAGGGCCAATTGAGGTAGACCCTGTAGTTCTGTGTCCACTCGCTTCTCCCTGGGTGTTGGGAGGGGGTGGCAGTGGCAGCAGCATCCCAGTTCTGGTTTCCTGATCCCAGAATCAGAGCGGTGTCTCCTAACTAAGTATTTCTGTCGGCGTCTTCCAGGTTCCCACATTCCCGAGCATGGCAGAAGGAGCAGCTTCTTCTTACAGGTCAGCTCTGTACTATTTCAGGATTCATTCCTCTTACTGTAACCTAACCCACCCTTTCAGCCCTTCCTATGATTTTGTAGGCACCTACTTTCCTACTTTACTAGAGTCTATCCCTTTCTCCTTAAAATATCTGAGAGGATTCTGTTTCCTCTTTAAAAACAACAACAACAAAGCAGATTAACAGGGTGACTGACCAGAGAGAAGAAACACAAAGTTCTGAATAAAAACCACCTTACCAATGAGCAAGCAATGGCATAGACAGAAAACACAAAGAAATTTGAGTGTTCCAGCTGGAGAGGGAGGGGGCTGATGAAGGAGTGGCAGCCATCATGGCATTTCTTTGAGGAAATCACTGACATGCAATGCTTGGGCCCAAATACAAGCTTATGTATTTGGCAAATTCATAAGCAGGAGTTTTCTGTTCTGGATAGCCATGACTCTTGTAGTGGGCCTTGTAAGGATGTGTTCTGTTATTACTGACCACACCATCTTCTGAGTGATAGTTTCTTTTTTCTTTTTTTAAATATGTGTTTATCACCTAAATATTGCTAGTCTCCCCCAGGAAACATTTCACCTCTATTATACCCCACAGAGATGTAAAAGGGGTCAATGAATTAGACACACTCAAAGACACAGGTAGGGGTAGAGGAGTATATTATTCATAGTTGGAAAGGCTAACATGTGAAAGAGTATCTGCGAATCTTTCCTAATATGAGATTTCTGGTGAACAGATTAATTTATCACAGCTGTTTTCCATTTAGGAAAAATGTAATAAATACTGGGCTTCCTTCAGCAGGCAATTTGATTAAGATTGTAGAATGACGTGTGATGGATAATCCTGTAGAAGTGTTTTGGGCAGTGTGAACGGATTAGAAAGACACTCATAACTGAAACCCTGGTTACCCTAAGAATATTTATTTCTATTTATCTGTTGCAAATCAAATCAGAGAAGTAAAGGTAAGAGGGGATTCAAAGGCTAGATGTGAGTTTTTAAGAACCAGGCTATAGTACTTTGAAGGCAAGGGCATGTTTGAACATTTTCTGCTTCCTGTTAACATCTGGCACGGGGCTATAATATATCAATTACTCATAAGATATAAGGTTGACTATTTAATTATTTAATGACCAAAAACTAAGGTGTCCACCATCCTATTGATGGCCAGGGGAGATGGAACTGATTGAACTGGCCTGACAGATGGTCTCTTCCTACACCCTGGAAAATAAACTCAACCTTCACAGAGAGTAGAGGACTCTTTTAGCTTGGGACAGAAATGCTGGGTTGTTCTGTACACTCTTACTCAAAACATGGAATGATATATATGAAAGAGCCTTGAGTAAGTGTGCCATCATTTTTGACAGCTATAGTTCATAGTAATTGGGACTTCATAGGAAGGAAACTAGAATGTCAACAAAGAAAGCTCACAAGCTAAAAAAAAGTTAATCTTGCCACAGATTCCCCTGGAAACATCTATATATTTCATTCAAATTATTGGCTAGTGCCTTCCAGCTCTTTCTGCAGAATCCTGCGAATTCTAGTAAGTAGGCTGCCTTCGGTTGATGAGAGAGGATTTGCCAAAACCAACACAATTAATTCTGCCACAACCAGTATGTATTTACTCTGGCTCATAATTAATTTTCAAATAAGTATATGTGCATGAAAAAAATTAGGAGGGCTTATTTTCTTTTTAAAATAATGCCACCATTCTTGCAAATCCCTAAGATCATCAATTCGCAGGACAAATTAGGAAACGTGATTAAACTCACTAGAGAAAATTCTTTCTAGAACAATTATTATTTATGTGCGCTATTTCACATATATTATCCCTAATCCTTGTAACAACACTGCGAGGTAGTCTTAGTCCTAATTTGCAGATAAGGGAAGAAAGTGTCAGAAGTCTAAGTGACTTGCCTGGAAACTGATAGGCCCAGAATTTGAACCAAATTTTTTCAGATTTTTAGAAGGTTTGGCTCCTTCTTACCGGTGTACACTTCTTTTAGTGAACTAAAATAAGGTCTATAGAAAAAATTAAAATTTTCTCTAAAACCAAAACAATAGTAAATATTTCATTTTCATATTCATATTTATTTTTCTCAGTCTGACCCATTAATATATTCATTTTCTAGAGTAGATAATATTTTAAATAAGGTTATTTCTGCTGGATAGGTCAAGAATGTGTTAAATATTTTTTTCATTGACTACTATATTTAGTTTCTCTGTCAACACAAGTTAATTGAAAAGGTTTCTGCATAATATCCCTAAGTGTAAATTATTTATCAGGGTGGTTAAAAAAACCAGCGCCCCATCCAGAGCTTTGGTTTCCTGCCAAAGGGATATATATCATTTTTCATGGGTTTGCAGAAATTGCACAAACAATGAAATGTCTGAGTTAAATCATAATACAATGATCAAAAGAGCTGTATTACTATACTTTATAGTAAATGCATCCATTTCTTTTGAAATAAAGCAGTGTTAACTCTCCAACATCTGCTGAAAATTCAGATTATACATATCTTATTAGTGAAAATGCTCTAAAGAGTTCAAATACTTAGAATAGTTTTCCCACTTCGCAATTGATAACACATTTGACATATCAATATTATTCCATGTAAAATTTTCTGAATAAAGTAAGAGGTGGCAGGGAAAATGCTTTTTGTGTTTTGTTTAAAAAAATATTTGAGGGAACTTTGGCTTCTGGAAATGACAGGCTAGGTTACTTAGACCAATACTTATTTTAGGACAACTGACAATTCTGGATAAAAATAGAACGAATATGTGAACAAGATGGTGAGAAGTTTTTACTTTTATTTTTTTTTTTTAAGATTTTATTTATTCATTTGACAGATGGAGATCACAAGTAGGCAGAGAGGCAGGCAGAGAGAGCAGGAGAAGCAGGCTCCCTGCTGAGCAGAGAGCCCGATGCGGGACTGGATCCCAGGACCCTGGGATCATGACCTGAGCCGAAGGCAGAGGCTTTAACCCACTGAGCCACCCAGGCGCCCGATGGTGAGAAGTTTTTAGATCAAAATCAGGCAAACATGAAGTAAGAATCCTAGAAGTTAAGAGAGAAGGCAAAATTACCTTTGCCCAGAGGATATTTATCTCCTTAGCAGAAACAATGATGAATGTGAAGTTTTGTTTTGACTGCCCAGAACCTGAAGAGGATAGAAGTGAAAGGCTGTACATAATCTAGGATTGAAGGATAAACGTGAAAGGCTGCACAAAAATGGGATTTGATATACACCCAAATTCACATCAAGCTGGGGTTCTGAAGGACTCCACACTCATGATAAGTAGGAAGAAGAATTAACATTGAGTCATATTCCCGACTGTCCTGAGGAGCAAGGAAGTTGTCTTCACACTGAGAAGACGATGGAGCATATAAAAGAAGAGAAAACCCATTCCTGGAAGGAAGGCTAAGCCCTAGTCCCCAGGCAGAAGTGCACTTGGGTTTCACCAGAGCAGTACAAAATAAGCTCAAACTATCAGTTTGGTCTAAAGTCATTTAGGACTGGCAGTACCCTAGATGACCAGCAGAGAGAAACCCAAATCCTTTTCCGAGGAAGGTATCTTCATCAAAGAGCTTGGACAACCTCCGTAATTAATTTTTTTCCAAGTCAGTGAGTAGCTAAGGTACATGCACAGGTACCACGAGTAAGAATTGGCAGCACTGATCCAAGAATTTCAGATACAGGAATTATCAGACACAGATGATCTAATAACTACGTTTACTATGCTCAGAAAAATAAAAACGAACTTGAAAATTTCATTAGAGAGAAACTATGAAAGTGACAACTTTTGGAACTACAGAATACGTCCAGAAATGAATTTATTTATATATTTTGTAGCCAGTTGTAACAAACACAATTTATAACAAAACTCAAACAAATGAAAAATTCAGAAGGTGGATTTGACTGCTGGTTGAACACAGCAGAGGAGAGAAGTAATAATGAGACAGATCAGAAGAAACAATGCAGAAAGCTGCAAAGGGAGACATAAGGGTGGACATTTTACGGGAAAGAAAATACATGTGGTTGATAGAAAATAATATATTTTTACGGTCACCTTGGTGGCTCGGGCGATTAAGCATCAGACTCTGTTTCTGTTCAAGTCTGGTTCTCGAATTAGGTTCTGCTCTGAGCATGGGGACCGCTTGAGATTCTCTCTCCCTTCTCTCTTTGCCCCTCCCTCCACTTGGCACACACCGTGTTCGCTCACTCTCTCTCTTTAAAAAAAAAATATATATATATATATATTTAAATAAATAAATTTATTAGTATTATTAAATTTATTTATTTATTTATTTATTTGGGCGCCTGGGTGGCTCAGTCATTAAGCCTCTGCCTTTGGCTCAGGTCATGATCCCAGGGCCTTGGGATCGAGCCCCGTATCAGGCTCCCTGCTCAGCGGGAGGCTGCTTCTCCCTCTCCTGCTCCCCCTGCTTATGTTCCCTCCCTTGCTGTCTCTCTCTGTCAAATAAATAAATAAAGCCTTTAAAAAATAAAATATTTTTATTGTTGTTATAGAAAGAACACAAAGAGAGAATAGGGACAGAGGCAGTATTTGAAGAAATAGTGACAGAGAATTTTCCAGAAGTGATGAAAAACAATAATCCATAATTTAACAAGCCTAATTCTAAAAAGAGTATTAAAAAGGCACACACTGAAAACTTAGGTCCACACAACAAACCGCACAACAGGTATTTCAAGCAGGCTTACTCCCGGGCACACTTCCAAAACTTGGAAGCAACCAAGATGTACTTCAGTGGGTAAATGGTTAAGTAAACTGTGTACATCCAAGCAATGCAGTGTTACCTAGCATGAAAAGGAACTGAGATCTCAAGCCACAAGAAGATACAGAGGGACCTTCAGTGTATATTGTTAAGTGGAAGAACTCAATCTGAAAAAGCCACATTCGAAATATACACATATGTGAAAGGTAGTAATGGACTGAATGAAACTAACTGCCAACCTAGAATTCCACACTCAATCAAAGTATAGATCCAGAATGGGTGTAAAATAAAAACGTGAACAAACATAAACATACCAAAATGGAGAGGACGGCCACAGCTGAACCCCACCAGAGGACATTCTAAACAATTCACTCAGGCATAAGGAAAGTAATTCCAGATGGAAGTCCTGAGGAGATAAGACCAAAGAAAATATTAAGTATAAAATGGATAATTACTTAGAAAATAAGAGCTCTATGAACATTTATTGTATAAAGATAATAATGTGAAAGATAGTCTTAATATACCTGAGAAGATTTAGGTAGAAATCGGGAAGAGCTGAGCTGAGCTGAGTTCAAGTGTTCTAAAGGTTTTTCCATTATCCAGGAGTGAGATGAAAAAGTCAGGATTGGTATTAAAGAATGCGTGATGCACTAGAATGTCATCACTGAAATAATTTTTAAAAGATATAATCTTCAAATTAATGCATCAGAAAAAAACCACACATACACAACACAGAATAAAAATCATCTTTCTAGGAGCACCTGGCTGGCTCAGTTAGAAGAGTGTGCAACTCTGGATCTCAGGGTTGTGAGTTCGAGCTCCACATTGTGTGTAGAGATTACTTAAATGAATAAAAAGTTAAAAAATAATATTTTTAAAAGAAGAGTAGAAATATGAAAAAAGGATAGAAAATGTGAGACAAATATAGGACACAAAATAATATGGTAGATTTAACCCAAAATGTATAATTATAATAAATGTAAGTGATTAAATACTCCTGTATCAAAACCAAAGATTTTTATACTGCTTTTTAAAATGCAGTTATGCACTGTTTCAAGAGATACATCCTAAATGTAAGTATGAAAATATTGAAAACAAAAGTAGGGGAAAAGATGCATCAAAAAAAAAGGGGGGGTTACCAAATGGAAACTGACATAATTCTATTCTAAAACCTAAGCCAAAAAATGCTATTATAGGTAAAGAAGGTCACTTCATAATGATAAAATTTTTAATGCACCAGGAAGATATGATGGTTTTTTGTTTTCAAACGTCGCATGAACCTAATTGTATGAAAACTTAAAAATTATAGAGCCTCAAAATATACAAAGCAAAAAGCAAAAAAGCATATTTACTGTCACAGTGTTCTTTTTAAACACATATCAGTCAGTAGTTGATACAGAAAGCTTACCAAATGTCAGTGAGTCTGTAGGAGATTTGAACAGTATTTGATTAACAAAGTTAATTTAATGGGCGACTAAAGAACACTGCACTCAACAGCTGAAGAATACGTGAACTTTCAAGCATATTCAGAAGAATTTCAAAGTGCTTTTATATCGGGGTATAAAGCAAGTTTCAATATATCTCATAAATTTGAGATCATATAGAATATATTCCTCAGAAAGGGAAACCCTCCTACATTGCATTGTAGGAATTGCATTGGTGGGAATGCAAGCTGGTGCAGCCACTCTGGAAAACAGGATAGAGGTTCCTCAAAAAGTTGAAAATAGAGCTACCCTATGACCCAGCAATCGCATTACTGGGTATTTACCCTAAAGATACAAATGTAGTGATCTGAAGGGGCACGCGCACCCAAATGTTTATAGCAACAATGTCCACAATAGCCAAACTGTGGAAAGAACCTGGATGTCCATCAACAGATGAATGGATAAAGAAGATGTGGTGTATATATATACAATGGAATACTATGCAGCTATCAAAAGAAATGAAATCTTGCCATTTGTAATGACATGGATGGAACTAGAGGATATTATGCTGAGCGAAATAAGTCAATCAGAGAAAGACAATTATCATATGATCTCCTTCATATAAGGAAATTGAGAGGCAAAGTGGGGGGTTTGGGTGTTAGGAAAGGAATAAATGAAACAAGATGGGATCGGGAGGGAGACAAACCATAAGAGACTCTAAATCTCACAAAACAAACTGAAGGTTGTGGGGGTGGGTAGGGGGGTGGTTGGGTTAGGGACATTGGGGAAGGTATTTGCTATGGTGAGTGCTGTGAAGTGTGTAAACCTGGTGATTCACAGACCTGTACCCCTGGGGCTAGTAATACATTATATGTTAATAAAAAATAAAAAAAAATAAAAAATAAATATATTCCTCAATCACAATGCAGTTAATATAAACATCAGGAGCTAAATTAAGAATCAGAAATTCCCTTTAATTTCAAAATTAAGAAACATACTTCTAAATTATCAATGGACCAAATGACAAATCAATAAAGAAATTTTTAAATATTTAAAAAAATTATAATGAAATAATAGCCTTGAATGAATATATTAAAAATAGAGAATATTCAGGAATCAATCAGCTATGCATTCATTTCTAGAGACTAAAGAAAGTACAGCAAATATTAGCTCGGGAAAAGTGAAAAAATTACAGATAAGAGCAGATATTAATGAAAAAGAAAATAAATTTACAATAGAGAAAATCGACAATGTTGGATCTTTGAAAAGATTTATAAAATTGGCCTACCTTTTGAAGAGAAGCCACAAATTAAAAAAAAAAAAATGTCACTTAACAGCCCTTCAAGCCCTCACTGGCAGAATCTTCTTTAAGATCTTTCCTGTTTTGGGGGTGCCTAGGTAGCTCAGAGGGTTAAACCTCTGCCTTTGGCTCAGGTCATGATCTCAGGGTCCTGGGATCGAGCCCCGAATCAGGTTCTCTGCTCAGCAAGGAGACTGCTTCCCTCTCTCTCTCTGCCTGCCTCTCTGCCTACTTGAGATCTCTCTCTCTGTCAAAAAAAAAAAAAAAAAAAAAAAAAAAAAAAAAAAAAAATTCCCTAATGGTGTCTGTGAGGTTCTTCTAAGTTCTGCCTGTTATCTAGTCCCAAAACCCACATAACCTTTTTATTTATTTATTTATTTATTTATTTATTTATTTATTTTATGCCATTCCACTTCTAGGTACCAAAATTTCTTCTGCTTCTCTATTGTTGTGAAACAAAGTACTCTAGAACTTAGTTACTTAAAATAATAGCAACCGTGCATTTTGCTCCTGCGTCGGCAATTTGAAACTGGGCTCTGTGTGGGGGCCTCATGTCGTTTCCTCTTGGCCTTAGCTGGGACCCAAACTGCTTTGGGGGTATGCAGTACATGGAGGTGCAGGGGGCCTACGGGTGGGTTCTAATGCTCTATAGTCTCTTTCTTTAACTTCTTAATAGTTTTATACTTGAATTTATGTTTTGTACCTGAAATCTGATGGGACAAGGAAATGTGCGATGAAGAGGTTGCATGTAGGTTAGCCTCTGCCATCTCCCAGCATCCCGAGGAGGGGTCCTAGCTGCCTGGCTGCTGCCTCCAGAAGGCACCCACCTGAACCATCGCTATTCTTCCAGCCTTCCCAGGTACCTTTGGGGGTCTGCCCTCACTTGACTTCTGTGCCTGTGCCAAGAGATGCATGGTATTAAATAGCAAACAACAACAACAATAAAAGTCCATAACAGGTTAACCAAGAAGCCATAAAAAAAAAAAAAAGAAGAAAAAGCTTTTCTCCTACGTTGAGAACATCTCAGAATTTTCAGTTGCACTGGGCCCTACAAATTAGCCAATCCCAACCGGGCAACTTACCTGAAATGAGAGATGGCAGTTGCAAGAGAACTCCGTCACCATGGGTAGGAGTTGGTGCTGGGTGGTTGGTGCTGACTGCTCAGCCAGGAGTGGGGATGTGGCTCCTCTCCCTGTGGACCTCTCCATTTGATGGCTTGACTGCTTATAACATGGTGTCTGGATTTCAAATGGCAGCTGCTGTTAGTCCTAAGGCCTGGGCCTGAAAATCTGATAACATTGTCAGATCTTATTAGTTAACCTAATGGTAGATCCCATCAGACTTGAGCAGAAAGAGCATAAAACCCAGCCTTTCAGAGGGAGGAGTTTCAAATCATTTGTAATCATCTGTGATCTGCAATACACATATGTGAGTGGTAAAACAAAACAGCAAACTAAGGAAATGAACATCTCAAAGGCAGGATAGTGAATAACCATAGGAGGGAGGGAGAGAATTGTGATCTGGGTGTTTCGGGTGCTGAGAATGATCTGTCTCTTGAGTGGTTGGGTAGAGACACTTTAAACTATTTGTATATGTGTTATGCTTTTTTTTGTATATGTTATTTTTTAAATAAAAGCTAAAAAAGGAAAGTCATTGAATTTAGAGCTAAGGTTAGTTTTCAGATCCTTACACGGTAACTTTAATATTATTAAAACTATCGCTAAGTTACATTTGTATCCTAGAAATGCATCCTTTTCCTGAAGTAATTGTAAATGAAATAAAACCTCATTATTTAGACTTAATTAATTGAGATTCAGAAATAGCAGGTTTGAAGATGAAATGAGTTGCCATCACATTCTCTGAGGACAAAGCTTATCAAGCAAATGAACATGCAGTGCAGTGTTTAACTCGGTCAAGAGAAATCATTCTCAAACATGTAAATAATGGACATGTCTAAAGATCATCATATTTCATTTAAAGTTTTTCTTCTATGGACATGTGTGTATTGGAAAAGGAATTTCTAGTTTATAAATAATGGTCCACGTTATCCCTTCTCACAAATATGAATCATTTTTTCTATGATAATCTACTACCCTGCCGAGAGTAGCCTTAATTATAGTATTCTGAAAATTAAAACTCAGATTGTTTTTATTTCTAGATACATCAGAATGATCGCAAGTGTTACAGACTCTGTCTCTAAAATTTATAATCCATCTATATTAACATTCCCCAATTGCTGACTACCCCAAAATACCATTTTATATGTCTTTTTCACATCACAAGGAAGTTTCCCTGGGAAGCAGATTCTGAAGTAGAGATGTGCATGTAAGTGGTTTATTATAGAGCACTATTTCCTATAAAGAGATAAGGAAAACAAGGTCGAGTATTGGAAGAAGTTTGAGAACTTACTTGGATATAGACTGCATTTGATCAATAATCTTAAAAAAATTGCTCAAAATCTTTTTTGGAAGAGAAGTAATAAGTTAGTGTAAATCTCAGAATGCTAAAACACCTGAGATTAAATTGTCAAGTAGTGGATATTCATTTCTTCGTTGGTGTTTGTTGAATGAATGAACAAAATGAGTGCTGAAAGCAAACAACTTATAACCTTAATCATATGTTCACTGGGCTTAAGCTCATTACCTCTGTATTGTTATAGATTTACACATATCATATATATGATATATATATGAATATATATTTATAAATAGGGATATATATAGGATATACATATATATTTATATATAGGATATACATATATATTTTTATATATATGGATATAAAGAAAATACTAAAAATATTACTTTTAAGATTGCATCAAAATAGGTCCAGTTAGGGATTTTGTAATTTATAATGATCTGGGATCAACTATTTCTTATAATACATCTATACTGGTTGTTCAGCTTAAAAATAGCTGACTTTCCTACACCTCCAAGAAACATATCATGTACGGAAATAGCTACATGATTTTAACTGTCTTTTTCTTTTTTTAAAGATTTTATTTATTTATTTGAGAGAGAGAAAGAGAGTGAGAGAGAGCATGAGAGCAGAGAAGGTCAGAAGGAGAAGCAGACTCCCCATGGAGTTGGGAGCCCGATGCGGGACTGGATCCCAGGACTCCATAACCATGACCTGAGCTGAAGCAGTTGCCTTATCAAATGAGCCACCCAGACGCCCCTGTCTTTTGACCTTCAATAGACACTGTGAGGCCAGTGTCATCAGCCTCTTCTAGGGATAAAGAAATCAAGGCTCAGCGGTCACAGAGGCAGCTAATGAGCAGCAGGGTGGGCAGCCTCAGGCTTCCCTTACCTGCCACTGTCCTTCTGCCTCACCCGAAGTTAGGCCTTTCCCTCAGCAGATCCACAAATCTCTGTCAATGTGAGCCAATAAATCTTGAGGTGACTCACCTCTTTCTGGGTTAGTTTTACTTTTTTAAAAAGGCTCTGCCTGAAAGACCTGGTGGAATGATTATGATGTCCTGGTAGATGTTCAGGAACTGTAAATTAAACTGGGAAAGGGGGGTAGCTACATCCTTCAATGCATGAATCCCAGTCACCAGGGGAAAAAAAAAAAAAAAAAAAAGTCTTGTCTGGGAGGAAAAGGCTCCGGCCTCCTCTGTGTAGCGGGAAACCTTTGCAACTGATCACCATCATCTTAAAGGGCTTCCAGAACGGCATAATACCCCCAGAATTAAATAAATTACACGTGTGGTTATGAGCAAGTTAAGTACTTATTTATCCACATCATTAGTCATCGAAATTCTTGTAGGGAGTAACAGCCAGCCCCACAGGTCAGCCACTTCATGTTTCCTTAACACTTCCACTGTTTTTTAAACACCCGCTCCTTGATTTATGGCCGTACTGTGGCCTCAGCCTGGGCCTAATAACACAGCACGTACCACCCCTGATCAGAGTGACACACACATTCCCTCGCACCCATGTAAGTCATCCCATATGTGGACCCTCGCCTTTTATGCTGCTCTCTGGAAGTTCATGCAAACAGGTGACCGGCGTTGCAAGCCAAGGACCTTCACTTCAGCATGACGACTTTCAGTAAACGATGCTTACTCCTTGGCTAACGTCAGCCACTCAGTATTCTTGAAGCTTTTTTGGCTGCTGCCTCTTTTCCTCCAAAGGGGCCACTCATTTCTGCCGGGAAAGCTTCCCCTTGTTTTCACCCTCCACGGGCAAGGAATTGTTTTTCACTTCCTTCATAAAATCACTAGCCGTGTGATGAACCCCAGATCACATGCCACCTCGACAGGAAGTCTTCCCCCCCCCCCAAGTCCTCTTGGGCCCCAACTCACTACTGTAAGTCACATCTGTCTCTGGGTCAGACCCACATGCATCTCTAGGCCTGGCATGTGTTAGGCATCCAGAAAAATTCTACTATTTCTGAGTATCTATTATATGCCAGCTACTATCCTGGGTGCTGGCAGGCAATACATTGATGAATAAGACCAATTTTTGCCCATGAAGATACCCCCAGTCTAGCAGGTAGAGGTAAACACAGGCTTACAACGGAGCTGGGATAAAGAGCTCACAGGACAGCTAATAGCATCCAGGGGGAAAGCTTTGGTTAAGTATGTGATTTTGTGTCGGTCTGGAAAGCATGGGTTCCTCGGGGAAGAAGGGACAGAAGAGAATCACAGCATGGGGAGAAGCACGGGCTGAGGCACAGGGACTTGCCCATGGCATGGCAGGATGGTGGACACTGAGGAAGATGCGGGAGAGATCCATGAGGCAAGGGTCATGAATGCGTGAAGGGCAAGTGAGGGATGGAAAGGTGACTTAGGCTTTCACCGTGGGACGTATTTGGAGTCTTTTTAGCAGATCAATGGCACAGCTAGCTCCGTGTTTCAGGTAGATTGTGATCACGAGGGCGAGGTCATTGAAGTGGGGGACATGGAGCGGACAGGCCAGTTATGGGGTCGAAGCTCTTTGTCCTAGCCAGAGCTAGTCAAAAGTGATAGCTACTTTGGAGGGAGAATTGATGGCTTGGGGAGATTTATTGGGTGTTGGAAGAGAGCAGAAGAGTGGAGGTGAGGAAGACTTTAGATGGATTAAAATAATTAATCTGATTCTTGAGCATTCACATATAAGCAAGCATCCCGATGGCGCTGCCCTCCCCTGAAACGGGCCGAAGGGACTCTATTACCTCAGGTAGAATCCTCTCTCTGGTAGACTTTAGTGAAGTCATGAGGATCTTCTCTACACCCACCAGAGGAGGAGAGACCAGGTGGCCATTGCCCATGAATGAAGGGTCTGTTGGCCCTGGGGAAGTACAACGTTTTCCACTCACTCACTCATTCTTTCATTCCATTGTTCCTCAAATGTTTACACAGCAGCTTCCCTGTGACTTCAGTGAACTTGGAGGAAACAGGCAGATAAATGGATGTTTGGGCTGAATTGTGTCCCCCCCACCCAAACTCATCTGTTGAAGTCATAACCCCTAGTACCTTAGAATGTGACTGTATTTGGAGACAGGGCCCTTAACGAGGTCATTAAAATAAAATGAGACTAAATGGGTGTTTCCTAATCTAATATGATTGATGTCCTCACAAAAAGTGGAGGTCAGGACACAGACATCACAGACAGAGGGATGGCCACGAGGACTCATTGAGATGGCACCCATCTGCAAGTCAAGGAGAGAGGCCTCTGAAGAAACCAAGCCCCTGGACACCTTGAGCTTGGACTTTCAGCCTCCAGAACTGTGAGAAAATAAGTTTCTGGGTGCCTGGGTGACTCAGGCATTAAGCGTCTGCCTCCAGCTCAGGTCCTGATCCCAGGGTCCTGTGATCAAGTCGCCCATCGGGCTCCCTGCTCAGCGGGAAGCCTTCTCCCTCTCACACTCCCCCTGCTTGTGTTTCCTTTCTCACTGTCTCACTCTCTGTTAAATAAATAAATAAAAATCTTTACCCCCCAAAAAAAGGAAAAGAAAAGAAGTTTCTGTTGTTCAAGCCCCCCAGTCTGCGGTATTTTATTATGGCAGCTCTAGCAGGCTAATATGATGGATAACCGTCATTTGTAGTAATAAGAATGTGATAAAGTCTAAACCTGTACCATGGGGCATGAGGGAATCATGATCAATTCTGCCTGGGCCAGCTAGGGGATGACTAAATTCTCCGATGAGGTTTTGAAGGCCGAGTAGGAGTTTGCCAAGCTAAAATTGAAGGATGATACCCCAAACACAAGGAATTCTGTCTTTCTGGCTCCTCGGTCCCTGTCTTTGTGCTAGTCTTCTGGTCCATCATGAAGGTTTTGTTTGCCCCTACTAACCCTCAGCCAGTCATTACTAACAGAGAGAACCCAAAGCCCAATCTTTCTCAGGGTCCCAGACTCTGCTCTGCCTGCCTCTGCTTGGCTTCTTCCTCAGGCAAGCTGCCTGCACGTGTTTGTAGGACGGCTGCCGACAGCCTCCAGCCCGCATGATCCTGCCAGCCTGGGTTCCCCCGAGCTGCCCCTCGACCTAGAGCACACTGATTTAATTTCACAGATTGGCCCTGCTTGAAACATATGCCCACCATAGCCAGGGAAGTGGTGCTCCCCAGTGAGCCAGACTAGCCTGGGTAAAAATACGAGGCCTGTGGTCAACCTCGGGGAATGGCTTTTACACAGGAAGGAGGAGCTGCGTTACTGCACTGAGAAGGAATACCATGTAGGCAAAAGCAGTAGCTGCTCCTGGCAGTATTATTGTCACTCCTATTCAGAGAAGGGAAAGCAGATTTGGAGAGGTTAAGCGGCTTACGTGCACTATGTATTCATTCATTACATTGTCAACCACAGTTTCTGGCTATGTGCTAAGCGCTGTGCTAGGAAGAATCAATGAATGAACAAAACAAAGACACTACTGTAATGAAGCTTGAATTGTGGTTGAGAAGGACATCAACAAAGAATCAAATTCTATGGATAATATAAATACATAAATAACATACTAAGAAGGTGCTAGGAAAAACTTGGGGAGGTTAAGGGGTACCTGCAGAAACGATAGTAATTATAAAGTTCACAGGGCATGTGTCTTTGAGAGGGTGACATTTACATCATCCCAGGGTCCTCGGATGGAGCCCTGGAGTCCGGCTTCCTGCTCCGTGGGGAGTCTGCTTTTCTCTTTGCCCCTCTCTCTGCTTGTCCTCTCTCTCTCTCTCAAATAATAGATAAAATATCTATAAAAATTATCCTCTTTTTCCTTAGGCCTCGGTCTCTACCCTCAGTGAGCTAAATGGTCCCCCAGAGCTGGGCTGGTACCTGCAAAGGGTCTGGCCCCAGGGCTAGGGAGGTGGCCAGGAGGCAGATGCAGGGTGACAATGGGGGACCCCACTCAATGACAGCTGGCCGTTAGGGTCGCCTCAAGCCTAGAGGGCCTGAGGTGAGTGTCCTCCTGCCTTTTGATGCCCTGTCACCTTGGTCTTCGGAAGCTGCCTGGTGTGTGGGTAAAAACAGTGGTTCTAGAACCAGAGAGCTGGATTTCAGTCTCAGCTCTGCTGCCACTAACTGTGTGCTGTGGCTGAGTCCCCCCATCGCTCTGAACTTGCTCATGGGCATGCAAAATGAGTATAAGAGGGATATAAGTGAAATACTCAATGTGGGGCATAGCACACAGGAAGCACTCTGAATATTAGCTCTATCTATAAGCCCTTAGATTTAAAAGCCCTGAACTGAAGCCCTGCTCTGTCGCTTCTCCGTTTTACGGACCTGAGCAAGTAATCCTCCTCTAAGTCGTCTAGCACGGGGTTAACGATCCCTGACTATCTTCAAGCATTACTTTGGAGACTGTGTGACATCAGAGAGGTACAAGTTCCTTGCCCATCGTCAATGGGATTCTTCTTGTTACAATGGAGGTCTTATATTTTCAGAAGCTTTTGACCTGGATAAACTGATGAAGGAAAAAAATGTGCTTCAGAGACTTGGCACAGTTAGAGTTGCAGTCAAGAAATGAGCTACTTATAGGCTGGGGCCCTCAACATAAAAAATGTTTCATAGGGGGCAACAGGCAGTGGGATCGCCATCTTGGTTTTACTATGAAATGGATTCCATGTGTTACCTGAGTCCAGTAACCACCACCCTCAATCATATTCCCTATCCGCTACTATTGCAGTACCCAAATTTTAGGGTACACTTATGCACTGCCTGCGGTCCAGGGGCAGGAATACAAGGAACCAGACAGCAAGTGGGCAGGAGGTAACAGAGAGAAAGTGAATGTCCATACATACATAAGAGGACTCCACGGGTGTCAAGTCCAACCTAGTGCATGTGGAATTCCTTTCGGAACCTAGTTACACAAGCATGGAAGGAAACAAAGTCATCATAATAATGGAAGTGACAAAGATTTTTTGAGTTATTATTAAGTCAAGCATTTTGCTAAAGGTGTAAAGACATTATTTTCACATTGTTTCTATGAGGTTGATCTTACTATTCTCACAGTGTGGATGAGGAAACAACGCCAAGAGTTTATGTGGCTTGCTCAAGATCACACACCAATAACGGCAGAGCCCAGATGTCCTACCTGTGTGCTTCCAAGCTCCAAAGCACTCCACTGAAGGGGGGGTGGGTGGATGGTTCTAGACTGTACCAAACACAAAGAACACTGAAAATAGCAGAGGTAGGTTTTCAGAGGAAGGAGAGGTCTTTGTGGATGAGATCTGTCTGGAAAGCCTTTCTGGAGTCCGTCAGAAATGAGCTTGGTCAGAGTGTTGGGAAAAGATCATAAGAGAGCAGCAGAAAGAAACTAAAACCTGAAAGCATCACTATTTATTCCTTGCTTAGGATGAAAGGGTGAGAGCCCTCTTGGGCTTTCGACATAGCCTGTTTGAGGAAGTTACCCTTGACAATGGAAACTACAAGGACTGCTCCCATAGGTCAGGTCTGTGGTCTAGTGGGCTCAAAAACCTAATTGAGAAATAAACCAGAGACGGGAATAGGCATTTCCAGGAAAGGCACCATGAAATGCGATGAACTTGAGAACGCCGCTAATAATCCAAATAAGAAGATACAAGTCCATTTCCACTTGGTGAGCAAAAATTAAATGGTCTTGTTAGTCAGACTTGAGTCTGACTCATGATCATGATCATGTTTTATACAAACACTCATGCACTGCTGGGGAAAATGTAAAGTGGCTTCTCTACTTTGGAAAAAGAATTGGCAATAATAAGTCATGAAATTAAAAATGAGCATCCTCTTTGGCTCTACAATTCCACTTCCAGATGTTTATTCTAAAGGGATTCTCAGAGATGTGCACTAAGAAAACACGTGCAAGATTCCTTGCAGCAGTGTTCTTAACAGCAAAAAATTGGAAAACACCCCAATGTCCATCTATAAATAAATAAATACAGTGCACTATGTATGTAAATTCTATTCATCTGTTAAAAAGAATGACCCAGAACTATATATATACACATCTCAAAAACATGTGTTCCCTTCCACTGCTGGTTAAGACGCAGTAGCTGCAACCACGCACTGCTGTAGCTGGGAAGAAGAAACGTAGATGAAAAGACAGCAGAGAGCTACCGAAGAAGCTAGGACTTTCTGGGCTAAGCTGCACGCACAGTTTTTTAAATGCTGTTTCGATACCGCGTGTTTGCCAATTCTCGGTGCAGGGAGAGGGGCGGGGAAGCCTGGCGAAGGGTAGCTGCTAAGAGGCAAACTTAATGGCCTGGGCAGATAAACACTGGAGTTTAGAACTGCTGGAACTAGGACAACCCGGGGCCCCAATTCGGGAGACAGCAGAGACTCAAGGAAGTGACAAAAGTACTCTCTGGGCACCTGACCGTATGGGAACCGACATCATGGCATTGTCATAAGAATGGAATGAAATGATTGTACCCATTCCAGTGCTTTCTCAATAGTGACTTTCCCCCAAATAGGCAAGGGGGTGTACCAAATGTGCTAAGAATATAAGAATGGCATGTGACTAGAGGATACATTGCTGGGTAAATCATAAATGAAATTTTAATCCTATTTCTAGTCTTTTTCCCCCATTCCCTTCTCTGAACTTCCACATTATTTTGTATATTGTATGGTATGGTAGAAAGTCAGATGAATTTAAACATAGTACATGAAGGGCTCCTGGGTGCCTCAGTCAGTCACTTAAAGCGTCTGCCTTCAGCTCAGGTTGTGATCTCAGGATCCTGGGATGGAGCCCTGTATCAGGCTCCCTGCTCAGCGGGGAGTCTGCTTCTCCCTCTGCCTGGCATCTCTCCCCACCACCCTGCCCATGCTCTCTCTCTTTCTCAAATACAAAAATAAAATCTTAAAAAAATACTAAAATAAACATAGTATATGAAATAATCAAAATTCAAAATAACTCTAATCTCCAAAATTTAGAAAAATTGAGAATGGCATAATGAGCTCTAGTCCTGACTTAGTTGTAACCTAAGCTCACAATTGCCCATGGTAATGTTATAGCTGTTGACACACCCAAGTCCCTCCCCTGTCCATTCTGGTGTTTACCCAAAAAGGTAGGGGGAGGGAACTCTAGCTGTCATTTCTTTCGCTGCTCTGTGTTCTCATCGTTTAATTTTTTTTCTATCTCTTGCATCAATGTTATCCAAGGGTGCATTAAGCAGTGGGGATAGTGCTTTTGCTGGGAAACATTCCTGAGAATAAGAACCTTAGAAAATAGATTGAGATATGATAAAATACCACAAAGATGACCACTATGTACGAGAATAACTCAAGCTGTTGATTCAGAGTTGATTTAGGAAAACAGTAGAACTAACCCCAAGAAAATAAAAAACAACATTCAACAAACATCCTTAAGTGTCCTGAAAGTCTTTATTTAAATATTATGTATTTAATATTTTAAAAGTAAATTCAAAGCAAAAAAAATGCAGTTTTTACGATTATTGTAAATTTGTAAATCTCAAAAATACATCCTTCCTTCCTTATGCCTATAAGGAAATGAGTTTGAGATTATTCAACTTTGTAATTATGGGAAGTCTCTAGTAATAAATCACTCACACAGAAGGGAGTCACCCTGTACTGACCTCTCTGTCGCTTCTTGTAACCCAGGACCTAGCTCTGTGCTGGTGTTCTGTCTTCCCGCCCGGGGTAGATCCCCCTGCGGGGAGTTTTCCAGATCCCCTGTTCCTGCTCAGTCTTCGGAGAACCACGGAGCCAGCGGAGCTCCCATACCTCCCAGAATCCTCACCCCGGGCCTGGGGGACAAGCCCAAGATTGCAGGGCTTCCGATGAGGCAAATAAAACTGACTGGCTAAACCTTGAGAAGTTCAAGTGTAGGAACTCGATAAGGCGGTGAAAGCTCAGTGCGAAGAAAGGCTGTGCTCCAAGTCTTGATAATTTCAATATGTTTCTCGAACTTCACAGATAAGTCCGGCCTCCAGCCAGGCTCTCACAGTGACCTTGAGGAAAGGCAGCACTACCCTTGGATGGGCCTCTGCTGGAAGAGTCAGCCCCTGGAGCATGTGAAAGAGTCTAGGGTGGGAGGCAGCAGCGGGGCATATGGATGACCATGGGGGAAGGCGTTTTTGGGGGGGGGCAGCTTTGCCCCTAGAGCATGTTTAATCAGTTCTTTTGGCCTCCATTTCCTCATATGCAAAATAAAAACTGCACGTGATTATTTCTAAAGCTCCATGTTTCTTTAGGAGCATATGCAAGTAAAAAGGAACTACCTACTGCCTGTTTCCCCCCACTCCCATGAAATGGAACGTAAATTTTGGGGGGACAAATTAAATATGCTTTAATTATAATAAATGATGTTGAAGTTCTTAAAAATGAGCACTGGGTATTATATAAGACTGGTGAACGTAAATTGTAAGGCACAAGCCCACGCTGTCTTCCTTCTCCCAACGCTGCTCCTGCCGCCTTCGGTTGGAAAATGCTCAGAGACCTTCCCTGGGCTTCCCGTTTTATGATTTGAACTTGATGGAGTCCAGAGAAAAGGAAGAAAATGTCTCCCTCTTCTCAGGACCATCCCTCTGTCTGCACGTGCTCAGCTGTTAAAATGAGAATAATAATCATTACCATAAGGAAATACTTATCTCCAAGGGATATGGGGAAAGTTCATGAGATAATGGGTCCTGTAGCTAGCTGCCAGGAGGAGATGGCGAGCGGCAGTCCCTACACCCCAGCGCCCGGCCCCGAGGTGGAGTAACTCTTTCAGGATCAGAAGGGATTGTTCTAGGTCAGAGGAAGAAGGTGGGAGCATCAGGAATATGGCATCCCCAGGTCAGACTTTTAAAACCCCCCAGAGCTTTGGTTCTCTGTCCTTCCTCCCCCCTGCTGAGAAATGCTGTAGCCATCGACCCCAGGACCTCCTGCCTGGAGAGCCTCTCTCCCCAGTCCTTCGGTACCTGACATCTGTTTGGGATCACTGACAATACTCTGGAAGACACAGTACATGGACATTACAGCCCCCTCCGCCCCCAACAAAACTGCTTCTGAGTTTGTTTTAAAAGAGCCGACTTTTTTCAAAATGAGAATTGCATCTCAGAGCCCTCCCGTCATTTCCAGGCACCCAGGCCAGTGTTGGGAAAGGCCCATTTTATTTTTAGGTGTGGATATTGCCTCACCTTTCACCCACAGAGAATCTGGATGCTTTTGGCCTGTGGCCACACAGATGTCCTCGAGGCCTTACCACCGCTGCACTCTGTCAGCTCACACCTGCGTCACTGCATCAGATACTACGCGGAGCCCTCCGTGCGCGCCCTGTTGGCCCCAGGCGGGTTCAGGAGCAACCTACAGGCCCTCCGGGTTCCCAGCATCAGCCCGTGGTGACTGGGATGTTCCTTTGGGCATGACCTGCTCTGGGGCTCTCAGAGACCTTATTTTGCTCTTTCGTCATAATGACCTTTTGAGGGAGGTAAGCAGTCCTATTATCGCCCCATTTTAAAAATGAGGTGCAGACAGCATTTTGCCCCATCCGAGAGCATCGTGAGTGCCAAGCCCGAAACTCCAGTTGAGGTTTCATGAACTAAGTCCAGGGCCCTTTATCTCCCTTATGTCCTTTCTTCCTTTTTCAGTGATTTTCAGCCTTTATGCTGCATCAGAGTCATCTGGGGGCGGGGGGAGGAAAAAAAATAACGAGTGCTCCAGACCATCTGGGGAGACTCTGATTCAGTAGATCTGGGGACTGGGGAATTCTATGTTCAAAACCGTGATGCTGCATTTTATCCTAAGTTGATAACCACTGTCCGTCTGGTCAAGGAGAGACCTAGCTGTCCATTCTGACTGTCTCCCATCTCATCTGTGGCCACTGTGGACCTGCTGGGCTGGTAAATCCAGTGTTTGATCCCCCTTCTGCTGCTTTATTCCTGTGGGACCTGCTGCCTGGGTGCTCCCCCCAGTCCTCTCCGCCTTCTGGAGCCTTCCCCTCCCAGTGTTCTGGTCAACCGTCCCCCTTCCACTGAAACCTGCCACAAGTGTGTGAGGCTGTGGGATGAGCTCTGCGTGGAAGCTTTCCTCAGGCTCGCAGCCTGAAGCACGCATCATTTACTGCCCATGTCACTATAGACACGTTTGTTAGATTTCGCTGGTCATTACAGAGGGACTATGAGGGGCACTGAGGGGGAGGGTGGTGTGGCACCAGACGCATAATGTTCAAGGTCTCGAACTTTGGCTCTCAGCCTGGCTCTGGCAACCCCTGACCATAGGCCACAGCATCTTTCTTGTTGTTTTTGGTATTGTTTGTTTCCGTCTTTGAGCTTCAGCTATCTTTCTTATAAAAAGGAGATAATGGTGCTCAGCTATCTCAAGATTGTGTCTCAAAAAGCACCTAGTACCCTTGCTGGCACCTAATAGGCTCTCAGTATTTTACAGGCCTCACTCCAAGACCTGAATCTAGGCCTGCTTATCCAATATTGTCCTCATGATACTGCATGAGTGCGAGAATTGGATTTTCAGATGCAATCATTTAAAATGTGACTTCTCATCATCTCCTAAATCCAGGAGAATCCCAACTCTGCAAACACCTGTGAGTATTGACTATAAGGATAAAAAAAATGAATTGAGGGGCGCCTGGGTGGCTCAGTGGGTTAAAGCCTCTGCTTTCAGCTCAGGTCATGATCCCAGGGTCCTGGGATCGAGCCCCGCATCGGGCTCTCTGCTCGGCAGGGAGCCTGCTTCCTCCTCTCTCTCTGCCTGCTTGTGATCTCTGCCTGTCAAATAAATAAATAAAAATCTTTAAAAAAAAATGAATTGAAATAGAAATGCTGTAAGGCATAAGCTCAGAGGAAAAAGGGAGGGAATTTGTCCATCTGGTAAGAGAGCTGGAGAAGACTTCTTTGAAGACGGGATATTTGGGTGTTGACGTCTGAGGATATAATTAATAACTTCTCTCTTCACTCTCAGGGTTCAGAACTGATCAAGCATGAGGAGATGGAGTCATAGGAAGGCGCTAAAGACATCAGCCTTCCCGCTGCTACCTCTGGATGGGAGAACATGGCCCCGCACCCCAGGCCTTTGCGTCTGACGCTTGGGAGGCCCCCTGTGAGGGTCTGCGGGGCACGTGTGCTCAGGCTGTCTACTCACGGGGGCATCCCTAGCTCGGGCCAGTCCTGCCACAGCGCACAGACAGGCGCAGAGAGTGGGGTCTAGTGACTGCTTCTGGAAGGCAGCACAGAACCCTGGCCAAAGGCAGCTGGTAGGGACCAGGCAGGAAGCCACTGGTCTGCAGACAGTGGGAGCCCTCCAAATAGGGAAGAAGGGACGCTAGAGCCAGTGTGCAGAGGTCTTGAGCCCTGTCAACCCTTTCCTGTGAAAGATAGAGAGAACGGCAGAAGTGTTCCTCTGCTCTCCCATTCTGGGAGAGGCCGGTGAAACTCTTCATCTCGCCTCTCCTTCTCTGTGGAAATATGAGGGGCGAATAAGCATTTCTCCCTAAAAATGCTCGTGAATGTAGTAGACAGACAGTCCAGAAAAGAATTTCAGACAGAAGATATTGTACATATAAAGGCTTGATGTGAGAAAATGTGGAATGTGTGTGCAGAAGGGGGGGTGCTCTGTGGTGCCTGAAGCCCGGGGTGCTTCTAAGGAGGTGGGGGAGGATAAGGCAAGAAAGATATTGCCAGATTTGGAGAGCCTTGAATTCCAGGCTTAGGACTTTGACTTTGATCATTAGGCAGTGCAAATCCATGCCTCTTATTAGAAACATAACTCCAAGCATCTGCCTCCACCAGAGCAGGGAGCAGGGCTGGGTTCTGGCAGAAAGAGCTGGTTTTAGCCACTCTCTCTGCTATACCTGCTTATGAACTCTGCTAGGTGCACTCCCCTAGGATCCAGGATGAGATCACCTTGCACGTTTATCTGGAATATAATATAGGAATTCTGCAACCCCAGATCCTTGAGGTAAACACAGAAACAACAGAACGCAAACAGTGCCTGAGTGGCTCAGTCGGTTAAGCATCCGACTCTTGATTTTGGCTCAGGACATCATGAGACGGAGCCTCGAGGAGGGCTCCACATTCGGCAGAGAGCCCGCTTCTGATTCTCTCTCTCTCCCTCTTCTTCTGCTCCTCCCCTGCTCTCTCTATCTCTCTACAAAAGAAAAAAAAAAAAAAATTTAAGTAGCAGATGACCGAGAATGAGTTCCACTGTGGGAAGGCGAGAGAGAGGCCAAGGAGCAGCCTGTGAAACATCTGGGCCCATAGCTCCTCACCCCATATCTACTCTAAGGAGCACGGCTGAGCATGAGCACTGAGTGGGGGTCACGGCTAACATGCAGTTGTGAGTTTCGGACTCATTAGTTCAAGTCAGATATAACATTAGGGAAAAACAAAGGTTGGTCCATAAATAGAGGAATTTTACTCAGCTTTGGAGAGAATTATGCCAATAATCCAATTTAAGGGATGCAATGAACCCGTAGATGACAATTCTTCCAGTTTCTCTCCCCCATAATGAGAGCGTCAATTCTCTTCATTCATTCAGCACATGGCGATTGACAAAGCCCTTTCCTGTGACCTTATCTCACGAATCCTCACGAACAGACCCATGAACTAAGCAGAGCCCAGTCCCATGACCCGGTCTAAAATCAGGCCAGCTACCCCTCTGGCTCTATCATAAGCTTGTGGTTTTGTTGATGGGAGCTTTCTTTGAGGAAGATGATGTAGGGCTTGGTCATTAGCTCATTAATCTGTCTTCTGTACAGAGGTCTGTGATCGAGAATATTTCTATGATCCTTCATTCTATGTAATACCACCCATCTACACAATTGCCAAAGGGACTGTGTTAACCTAATCCGAAGAAGACAAGTAGAAAGGGAAATAGAATTGTATGCATGAGCAAGAGGGGAGTATTAAAATCAGACGCTCAACTAGGCAGATTTGGGGTTTTCTATACTACCAAATTTATTTTCCCCCTTTCTTGGTCTTTAAAGTAGGCACAAAATCTTTAAAAGGGTGTGTAGTGGTACAAATCAGTAGCTCAGAAGATGTTTAGTGTTTTCAAGAACTGTAACTTGAACACCAAGGATGGTGCACGCACCATAATCCCCAACCTCCTTGTTTGCCTCATGCCAGACACACTCTTATTCACTCACCCAGTCAACACTTATCTCCTACATTCCTGCTGTGTGCCGGGAATGCCCTCAGAATTATGTTTGCATTACTTACCTGGACCCTGAAGACGTTTGAGTCAGTGATTGCCGTCCTACAGAAAACGGAGCAGGTTAATGGTGACAAACGTCCCTTCATTCATCTTAGTGTAACCATCGTAACTTGAAATTTGAATCATTCGGGAGGCTAGGATATTGTAACTAATGTCCCACCAGAGCCTCTGGAGGTTGGCTTTTCTGAATACTTGCTGTTTTTGTTTCCATAATCCCATGACCGGTGGCAATGGTAGGAGCTCCTGTCCCCAGAGCCCCACCAGATGACCGAAGCCAGGAAAATCTCAAGGACGCGCCCAAGGCCCCAAAGGCAGCAGAGTCTAGGCCGGCCTGGACGACTGGTCACCTTGATTCTAAGCTGGGGCTAGATCTCCTGTCCTTGAGGGGCTCTGGTTTCACAGTCTGCCTGGGAGAACAAAAGAGATTTCAGTTGTCACATGGAACCAGCCAGAGCTGCTCTCTTTTCTGACTTGGCTGGCTTTCCCTGTGTGCTGTTTCACATCACATACATTCTCCCCCCTCCCCTAGGATGATTGGTTGAAATGAAATATCCTAAAATTACACCGAAAGGGGAAGAAAAGCTAATACAAAATTTTAATCCAAACACAAGCTTAACAGTTCCCAGGCTTTGAAATGTGAAGCAGACACTGGTTCCGTGGGGACGTCCGAACCTGTCCTCAGGTGCGAAGTTCCTTCAAGGAAGGGGCAGTGTCCCGACTAAGAGAACTGCAAGGAAACCAGCGTGTTGCACACTGAGGATTTCCAAATGCAGCTGGACCTTTTTCGCCTTTACACAGTGTGCGTGGGCAGGCGAACCCAGAACGAAACGCTCGCGGTGGACTCTGAAGGAGGAGACCTCCAGAGAAAGCGAGGTTTTCTTCCCCATCCCCAGCCTGCTTTGACCCTTAAGTCTGCATTCAGGGGCTGAAGGTTACAGGAGAAGGAAAGGACCCGACAAAGGGCTTCCAGGGGAGCTGAAATCCTCAGTAACAGGAGGGCCGCCCTGACCATCAGGGGTGGGCATTGTGCGCCCTCTGGTGGAAGAGGCCCCACCAGACGACCTGAAGGATTTCTCCCTGGATTAACTCTATAAATAGACAGATGATTTATTAAACAGATTTGAGGCTCATTTGAGGCGCTGGGCCATGATTGCTTCAGGGCTCAAATAAGGGAGTGCTTAGGACCCTGCCTCTTCTGCAAGCACCTGGACTTACTTAGCGAGTCACCAGCATGATCTACATTACAAGTGCATCCGACTGTTGGCTCAGCCGCTCTCAGCCGGGAGATGCCAAATTCCTCATATATAAAAGGAGCTTTAGTAACTCAAGCAAAATAAGCACACTTTTCCCCCCACCGCCTTCCCAGAGACTGAGGCGGCGGGGTTTCTGGGAGGATACACAATACCTTGTTACAAACCATGTAATGTTTTAAAAAGTATCTATCTGACAGCCTTGGCTAAAGCCAGATCTTCTATCTCGATTACTTCAATATGTCACATCCATATCGCTCCGCGGCGTCCAGGCTTCCCGAGCCAAGGCCTCTCTGTCTTGTCCAACCTTCCCATCTGGAAGCAATGAGCTTAATATTCTGGCTCTCCCCCCATAAAAGCTATGTCACAAAAAAGTAGCAGCCTGTGAACTGCTTTATCCTCCCAAGACACACCGGAGCTCCCTCGATTCCCGTACGTCGCGAAAGAGCGTCCCCAACGTCCCGCCCTCTGCTGCGCCACATCCCCAGATGGCCTGTATGGCTCAGCACAGGACCAGGGGGACGGGAGGGAATTGGCAATCATTTACACTTTAATCCCACTTTTGACGTTTTGAAGGATGCAGCTTAAAATATAGTGGAGGCTTAGGGACTCCCTCCCGGTAAATGTGTTTGCGAGAAGCAGCGGCATCCCTTAGCCAACAGCCTACTGTTTCTGGTGACACAACAGAGACCCTGCCTTGGAGTCTATCTGGCATCCCTCCCTCGCTCGTCTTAGCTTCTCAAGCACGGCCTGACAGGTTCCCGCTGACCTCGGTGTTTGGGAGTGCACCGGGACAAGGCCCTTCCCAGTTAGCTGAGCCTTATTCGTTCATTGATATCCTCCCTCATCAGACTGGGGTTGAATGCTTCACCTGTCCCTTTGGCTATGCTCTCTGTGTCAGAGCGGTCCCTGGCCTGTGAGAGACTAAGTATGTGAAGGGGACAGACCCCGTATTCCGAATAGTTAGAAAAGTGGCCCCAGGAGCAAGGAATCCATGTCGGGGGAGCAGGGTGGGGGTGGGGGGGTCATGCGAAGCAGGCCTCTTTCCAGGCCCCAGCCCAGCCCTACTGGGTGAGAATCATCCGAAGCAAGGCCCAGGAATGTGCATTTGAGCTAAATCCCCAGGTAACTTCTGCACACATTAAAAGCAGCAGACTCACTGAGGTAGGTCAGACGAGGCAGCAGATGATGAAGTGTAAAATTAGGGGAGAAATCCTGCGACCTGAGGTGAGAACTTAGGTCTCTGCCTAGAAAGGATGCAATGCTGCTGCTCTTCCTCCAGTCCCAGAGTTCTGAGCGATTAGCGGGAACGGAAACCACCCCACAGCTGAGCTCCGAGGACTTTGGCTTCTTGACGGCTCTCCTTCAGTTGGAAGCTTCTAGGGGCAGAGGCCAGCCTTCCTGTGCTGAGTCTTTGAGAAAGGGCCTCGGCATCCTGGAAGGGATTTGAAAGAGCAGCTCGTGCAAGCTCCTTGTTTTATAGGGAGGACACCTGGCCTGGGAAGGGAGGGAGGCTGCCCAAGCTCACGCAGCCTTTCGAAACACATTTATTTGGGCTAACTTTCTGATTTGGAGACATCAACATTTGGGTCTAAGCCAAGCCCACGTTTGTGAAGGCTCATATTCTCCAACTTCTGGAAGCATTGCCCGTTCACTAATGTATACTGAGTTTTCAAAAGTGCTCATGTGAGAGCCATTCTCCCGCAGGCCTCGAGTGGCCCAGCCTCCGCAGACCGCATGCATAAAACCTGTCTCCTGAAATGCTTCCTTGCTGCATTGAAGGGAACCTCGTTTTGGCAAATTAGTTCATGACCCGGGGACTGTTAAATGAAACTGTAGGCACATCAAGCGGAGGTTATTTGTGTTCTGTCTTTTTTTAGACCGAGCCTCGGATGTGTTTATTTGGAAGCTTGACTCCTGCTCGCTCTCCCACTACTTATAGTTAATCCTGCGTTTTCTTTGAGCTACCTTGAAATCTATGTTGAATGAAAAAGACTGCCTGATTTCAAAGTACATGGCGTTAGGAAAGGAATCCCAAGGTTTGTGATCTCAAGTTTATTGTCAAACGTATTTACTTCTCTTCTTTCTTTCTCTTTCTTTCATTCTCCCTTCCTTCCTCCCTCCCTCCCTCCCTTCCTTCCTTCCTCTCTCTCTTTCTTACTTTCTTCCCTCCCTCCCTCTCTCTCATTCTTCCTTCTTCCCTTCCCTTCCTTTCCTTTCCTTTCTTTTCTTTTCTTTCTTTTTCTTTTCTTTTCTTTTCTTTTCTCTCCTGTTTGATCCAGACTAAAGGTTTTTAGCGCAAGTTATGAAAGAGCGGGGATGGAAGATTAGAAGATTCTGGGTAGAGTTTCCTGGGGAACTCTTTGTCCTACAGAAGAGACGCACGCAGACAGTGCTCCTCAACTCCTGCCTCTTGAGGGTCAGGCACTTTCAATGTCGGAGCCACTCTACCCGCAGTCTCTGACCCAGGATGTGGCACGGAGGGGCACTCGGCAAGTGTCGGCTGGAGTAACGGCCGGAAGCGTGTGCCTCCGTTCTTCTTAGCCTTGCCTCTCTATTGGAATAGGTTTTTAAAGAGCCGATATATATTGTTTTAAATTTTCTCATATGTCCATGAGACAAAGCAACTCACTCTCAAAAAAAAAAAAAAAGTTCATCTTTTTAAAGTAGTTCTATATTTAGTTCAATATTCTGGAACTGACTAAAACTGTATAAATATATACATGCGTCTGATGTTTGCTTTCAACTAGTTATTACAAAGCAAGACCAGGAGAAAATAAAGCTGGTTTTTGTAACAATATTTTTAATCTTAAACTTTTTTTTTTCTTTTTTTTTTTTAAATCATGGCTTCTCTTTTCTACTGGTTTTGGGACTCTGGTCTGGAGGACTTGCAGACTCTGGAGTAACCTCAGTGAGACAGAGGAGGTTTACCATGTCCTCACCCAGACGCTGGGAAGGGTGGTTTCTTGAGGCTTGGTATGAACCAGGCAACAGCCTCACAGGGGAAACTCAGAGCTGTCTCTTTTTCCTGAGCTCTGTGACTCTGTCATCTCTAAAGGATCCTAAGCAGGGTGTGTGGAGAGGATGGAAGGCGAGAGATGAGACGCAGGCTGGCAGATCTTTAGCTCGAGATGACGGGTGCAGAAACACCAAACGCTTTTCAACTTGGTTCACCTCAGACATATCTTGAATCTGCTGACACTTTGGCAGATCTTACTCAGTCTTTCAATGTCTGGCTACGTCTTCGATCATATCCTTGAACATCAGCTTTCCTTGTTGGATTTGGTTCCCTGTTTTCTTCCTGTAATTTGACCTCACTTCCCAGTCAGACTCTAGAACCAAAACCTGTGTCCCTCCCACCCATCATCCAGCTCGGTGATAGCCACAGTATGGATGCTCACTGACTACTCGGTAGATCCAAGAGACCACTCCCCAGCTTCATCACACCCCTCCCCTTCTGTGAGCTTTCTCTCCAGATTTCTCCAGGCAGGAGATGCCCCAAGTACCTCCAGAAGACTTAAACAGGTGCAAAGAATCTGCAGAGCCCTGTAGCTAGCTGACCTCTGAACTGACTAGAGATTTTGAAATAATGGTTAAAACCCACAAAGCTGCCTCGAAATGCTGCCGGACCGCATTAGGCAGATCGTGAATCACAACGTCAATATTTTGCATGTTTCATTCTATTTATCAAGCCCCTGCCTTCTGGGGCTGTGGAATTTAAGATGACTCGACTCCTGCAGGTTAAGTCGACTCCATTTGGGCTCACTCTAAACAAGCTCACATTCCAGCCTCGCAGCCTCCAACTCGTGCACGCAGAGCCCGCAGCGCGGCCCGTGCACCTTTCACACCGGAACCGTCCATCAAACGTTAATGTGACAGAGAGAGCCATCACCGGACAAGTTCATCCTGCCATTCGCATTCTGGGATAAGAACGCTGAATATACACATCCTGAGATTTAATCTGTAAACAGAGCCCCAAGCATCTGGGGGAAGGGGGAGTGGTTATGGGTCAGCCGGCTGCTTCCTTAAAGCTCCATGGGACTATCTTGGGCACTCATCGGAGACAGTTTCTGAATGGTTGGAGGGGCAAGTCTGACAGGATGTTGGGTCCTACCGTCTGCATGTGCCCTGCCGGCTGGTGGGGAGCTCCGACGCTGTTAACAAGCCTCGGAGGGTCCCCCAAAGACTTACGCCAGCGCCCTGGGTGGTATTTATCTTTGGTCCCCTCTGTCGGGGAGTCAGGGGGACGCTTCTCTGTCTTTTTTTCTGGGAAATGACGAGTCCGGTGGCAGAGCTGCCCTCTGCCGCCCCAGGATGCTAAACAGCGCTGTCAGCAGCTATCTCTTCAGAGTGGAAGGTCCAAAAGCAAATTTGAAAAGAGTTTGGTTATCATTTCTGAAGTACTGAAGTATGTGAGAGACTTTGACACTTAGAATCACTCAGAGCAAATAATTTCCAGCTTTCTCCTTTCCCTCCTATGCCAAGAAGTGGCCTCTCTCACCTCCTCTAAGAGTCGCTGCTTCTGTCTCTTCTACCCAATTCAGTGCAGGCTCTTTGGGTGCGTGGTGACAAATTTAGGATTAGGAGACATGAAAAAGGAAGAAAAATGTGTTTTCTTAAAAAGACAAGGAGGAAGAGGAGAAGAGGAGGAGGGGAAAGAGGAGGAAAGAGAGAAAGAAAGGAACAAAACGACCAGTTGAAGTGAGGGTGAAGCTTTGCCTTAGTTGCTGGTTTTGAGCAGGTTCACATCCCTTAAGAACAGGAGACTCAGACTGGCCCTCACTCATGGCATCCCGCTGTCATGGGAATTTTATTTGGCCCCATCAGGGTTGGCCTGGAGAGTCCCTTTGAAACAGAGGCACACATTTGGCCCCGAGAAACTTCCTTCTACACTTTTGTCCTCCAGTACTGGGAGAGAGACACCTGTAGGCCTGGGGGTGGGGGGGGATGTTAACTCTGGGTGGCACCGTGGTGACACTGTTTAGACAGAGGCAGCTCCTGGATGGATGTCATGTAGTCTCGTGGTTACACAATTAGTCATCACTGCTACTTCTGCTTTTGCTTCCATAGATGTGCTGATGACCCAAGCCCTTCCTGCGACACACAATACACACACAATACACACACACACACACACACACACACACACTTTCTCCCCACCCCGGATGATCACACAGGGCTGCACCTGAGTCGTGGCTAGCCTCCTTTGGGCAATACGTGCTGTCCCATTGGCAGATTCACACATATTTATCTGTCTGGTCTGTAGGCATTGGACTTCGTAAGCAGCTCTGATACCTGCATTGTTTTATAGCTTCCACAATTGCCGTTTCTCTCTTTACCTCTGTGATGACATTGGGAGTCCAAGCACAGCCCACCAGAGACAAGAGGTCTGGTGTCGTGTCCCAGGCCAGTGCAGCCAGTGACCAGCATACAAGCACGCTCACTTATTTCCAGCCTGTTCTCCTTGATCGAGGCTCTTGGCCCCAGCAACAGCCGACGCACAGAGACCCTCTCACTGGTGGACACTCCATGGTTAATATCCTTTTCTGTTCTTCTGGGATCAAAAGAAATTCTGTTTCCTCAGAGATGCTGGAAGCTCCCTATGGAGAAAAAAATATTATCATTTCTTTCTCCTGTTCTTGCACTCATGTGCTAACAGAGCTTCTCAAAACTCAAGGGCTCTGCTCACAATCACCAAACCAAGGGAAAAGTAGCTGGGAATACAGCCCAGAAACGTGTTCCCAGAAGTTTAGACTGGCTCCACGAACGGCCCCTCACACGTGCACAGCCTGCCTGTGTTTACTCAGAGCACGTCCTCTTGCTCAAGCCTGATTGTCACAACAGCCCCGACGGCACCAGGAAAAATATTATCATCCTCTCACAGGACAGATGATGGGATGGGACCCTTTGTCCAGAATCTTCCAGTGGGTCATGGTGAAGCTGGGACCAGAAACTCAGGCGCTGGCTTGCTTGCCATCAGCAGCACAGTCTTCTGTGTACTAAGAATCCAAAACAAATCAAGTAAGACCATTTAATTTCAAGCTAAAGATAGGTCTCTGAGCTATAGATAGGAAACACAATTGACCAATTTATGACTTAAGAAAAATGGTGCTAATTGTGTAGATGATGAGTGAGGGTGAGGGAAGAATGACTGGTGGGGAGGAAAGGGGAGGATAAAGAGGGAGGCAGGAAAAGGGGCCATTTAGGGTTTGGAAAGTCTCATCCCTAGACTTTCATTCATCCCTGGTTGGAGTGCAAGCTGGTACAATCTTCTGGGAAGACAATTTGGCATAAACTCCTGAAGGGGAAGATCCATGGAGCCTGTGATCCAGTCTTTGTACTTTGGGTTGCTGGGGGAAATCTTGTGTACAGGCCATCGGAAATTTATAAGCCCAACCAGTATAGCACAAATTGGAAAGAACTCACAGTCCACCAACAGTAGAACAGTTAACTGAACTATGATACATCCCTACCAGTAGATTCTACACAGAAAATAAAATAAACATAAGCTACATGCAGTAGCTTAGGTAAATCTCCATACGTAATGTTGAAAACGAAGAGGTCACTAAAGTCATTGAAGCATCTCGGAAAGCAAACACGATCATGACAGCAGTGAGCATCATGGTCACTGCTAGCAGGTAAGAAGCTCGTGATTGGGTAGAGGCAGATTCAGGGTTCAGGATTTTGTAAATGCCCCATTGTGGGGCACCTGCGTGGCTCAGTCAGTGAAGCATCTGCTTTTGGCTCAGGTCCTGATCTCAGGGTCTTGGAATCCAGCAACACATGGGCTCCGTGCTCAGGGAGGAGCCTGCTTCTCCCTCTCCTTCTAGTGCCCCTTCATGCTCTTGCTCTCTCTCTCTCTGCCTCTCTCTCTCTCAAACAAATAAATAAAATCTTTTTTTTTTTAATGCTCTATTGCTTAACTGGGTGCTGTTTTCACAAAATTTTCCTTCTGTAATCACTCATTAAACCTTGGATTATATGTGTGTGTGTATGTGTGTGTGTGTGTGTATGATTCACTTTTAAATGTATATCTTACTATATGAGAATGTTATGAACAAGGAAGGAAGGGAGAAAGACAAGGAAGGAAAGTGGGGGGGGGCTAAGGGCAGGAGGAAAGGAGCTGGACAATTTCGTGGATGCAAATGTCAGATCCCATCCACCCCTCTAGCTGTTTTACAAGCTTTTGGGATGTGCTTATTGTTTGGATGGTTGGATATGTCATGATTATCCCGGGTACCTTCCTCTGGAACACTCAAGAGCCATCACCGCACGTTGTCAGTGCAATGAGATTTTCAAATGTCATATTCCATACAGACCTTGACCCTTCACCTCGATCTAGATAAACTCCAAGCCAGCGGCGCCTTGGATTGCAAGAACCTGAGGCTGCACTCTGTGTCTGTGAGGAACTGCCAATGTTTTGCCCTCAGGCAGAAAGGAAACCTGATTTCTTTCTCCGGACCACATCTCAGAATGTCCAGATCCAGCAGTTAAAATCTCTCCCCTGCTGCAGTTTCTAATTAAGACCACATTCAGTCACCTCTCCGGCTCTGTTTCTGTCTGTGTGTCTCTCTCTTTCCTTCTCTCCTTTCCTTTCCCATTGATTCATGCCCAATTGTCCTATTCTGTGTTACTGTTCAGTGAGGCTGACACTTGTTTCAGATGTGAAATGTCACAACCTTTTTACTGCTTCGGTCATGTCTTTACCATCAGGACAAGGAGAGAAATACCATTATCTTCCATAATTTAAGTCGTATGGGGATTTATTTTTTTAGTGGCTCCCTGAGAACTGAAATAAATTTATACATACTTTGATATAACTTTATGGGGGGACCTGGGTAGCTCAGTTAGTTAAGCTCCCGACTCTTGATTTTGGCTCAGGTCATGATCTCAGGGTCCTGAGATCGAGCTCTGTGGAGGTCTCCTCACTCAGCGGGGAGTCTGCTTAGGATTTTCTCTGTCCCTCTGTCCCTCCCATACCTGCTTGTGCACGCATGCTTGCTCTCTGCCTCTCTAAACAAAACAAAACAAAACAAAACAAACAAACAAAATCCCTTAACTTTAAGAACAACTACTTTCTTACTAATATAATTAAGAAATGAACTGACGTCAGGTGAATGTGAGAATGTGGGGACAATTCTTTGTTTCTCTGGAGCTTCCAGCATTGAGAGGTAACAGTGGACCAACTAATACTCAACTCTCAACAGACCATATTTTTTTGTAAGTACCTCTACACTCAACGAGCGCCTTGAACTCATGAACCTGAGATCAAGAGTGGCGTTTTCTACCGACTGAGCCAGCCAGGCACCCCCAACAGACTGTATTAATGGAGTAAGCATCCATGTTTTGAACACACAAGTAATGTAAAAATAATTTAAGGACATTCTGATTTATACACAGATATATTTTATTAGGATTTACTCCAGCTAAAATGAAAATTATGATAATAATTCTATTCATTATAAAGCCCATACTATTACATCAGTACTCGTTGCCTGATACACACGATTCAACCGAGCCGACAATGGTTCTTCAGGGATGTGTGGTGTCTTTGCAGATGAAGAAACTGGGCTCCAAGCACCGAAGTGAATCGAGTTAATGGTGCAGGTGCTTTTGGTCCTTCCAAAATCAGCTCGGGTTTCTCCCTTCTCTCAGTTCCAGGAGATTCTGTGGCATAGCTGGCCCATAGGGCTCTCTGCTTTCTGAAAAGAATGTTCTCACTATCCACACCAATAGTTCCTGTGATTTCTCGTTTATTTTGCTTCACAATGCCTCCTCCTGTTTTATTATTACTCACATTGTCACGGATACTTACCAGATTCCCCGACCTGAGTGGACAAAACATCCTGCAACACATTTCCAACTTCTGTTTCTTCTCAACACTGAACCCAGAGATGGCCCACACCACGGAGAAGGAGTAGAATGGAATGGATGAGTGAAAAGATGGTGACGCAAAGCACCAGATCCTTTTCTTTGCGTCCATCAGCAGATGTGGAGGAAGATGGGGTGGTCTGGGGAACACGTCCAGACAGCTTCGTCTGGACCCACTTCCTACATGGCCCCTTGGAAACTGTCGCAAGGCCATTCTGAACGGTCCTCCGTGGGGCAAACATTAGCAGGATCTTTTCCCTCAAATAGGGAACTTTGTCACAGTGTCTTGGAGGTTTGATTGAGTCTGAAATATTATTCCGAACAAAAATAAAAAATGTAAATTAGTGATAGAGTTGTATAAATTGTAGGAGTGTTGAGGATAGGGTAGTGGAAGCAGCAGGCTTGGACATAAAAATCCCTAGAATCACCACATGGTACCCTATGAAACCACCAGCTGTTCTTTTTTTTTTTTTTTTTTTCTTTTTTTATAGAGAGGCAGGCAGAGAGAAAGGGAGAGAGGGAAGCAGGCTCCCTGCTGAGCAGAGAGCCCGATGTGGGACTCGATCCCAGGACCCTGAGATCATGACCTGAGCTGAAGGCAGCGGCTTAACCCACTGAGCCACCCAGGCGCCCCCCACCAGCTGTTCTAACACCTTCTTTCACTTGTCAAATGAAGTCCAAAGATGGGTCTGTCACTTCAAGTCCACGTTGGTGAGGATGCGTGTCAGTGGTGTTTCTCATTTGCTTTAAAATTCCGTCATTTTTTCCAAAATCCCTTCAGAGAATCTCCCAAACCAAAAATTAAACTCAAGGAAAGTTTCCTTTTTTGCAGTTTAGCAGTTTGGAGTTTTTCGTGCATGGACGCCACTCCACCCCATCCCACTCCATCCTAAATTGAGTTGGAGGCTTTTTTGTTTTCACTCTTGCATAACATGAACACGAGTGAACACATTTTACTCAAAATTTCCATCTCCAAATCTCCTAAGTGGTGTGAAAAATCCTGGAAAATCTCAGAGCAAAAGAGGACGCTAGGAAAAATCAGGACAAGTGGAAACAGCAGTGAAGGATGTAACCTAACGTCTGTGTCGACATGACCAACATTCCCCAAAGATGTCTTCCCTCCAGTCAGCCTGGGCTGCTAGAATAAAACCACAATCTCACCACCACTTAACAGTGATGGTCATGAATCAATCCTACCCGATCTGGCACCTGACACACATCTGCTTTGTCCCTTAGGGCACTCTAGGCCCAGTGCCTGCAGCCTAAAATATGGTCAAGATTCCACGAAAATCATGTCCCCAGACAAGTACTGGTTCTAAAATAAAAAAGAAAGCTGGAGAATTGAAATAAATATGGTCAATGAAATATCTATGAAACAGAACATTGTGTTATCTAGTAATATAGAACTCAATTTATGTATGTATGATGTATGGACATACACACACGCATACAGAAACATGCATACATATACATATGTATGTACACATGTGGGGTTTTCCAAATATAAATAAGCACATACACACAAAATCTAATTGAGATACGAGTACATTTTAGTATAGCTGACATAATGTGGCTCAGGGCTTAAAGTATACCCTTAACAGCCCTGTTCAGCATGCAAACTTTGTACTTCATGACGCTGCATTCAGGTGAATAAATGTGCTAAGTATGCTAGTTCTAGAAACGATATCCCCTGACTTCAAAGAACACAAAAATATACCTGATATAGCCAATTATTTCAGAACAAGATAAAGTATGGTATAATTTTAAAAGGTAGCTGGCAAAGGAGTGATTTCAACAATTAGGAGAGAGAGAAGGGCTGATTCTCGGACTACCACAGGAAAGGCTTCGTGAAAAAGCTAGGCTTTGGGTTAGGTCTCCTGGTAGGGCTAAAGAGGTGGGTAAAGGTCGGGATAAAGGTCGGGATATGTGCAAGAACCGAAAGAAGGATGTGGAAGGCAAAGATAGAGTCTTGAGGACAGGGGCCGCGGCCTAAATCTCTTCAGTGAACTTGGGTAAGTGCTTTCTTAGAGGAGGTGGTAAAGGAGTCAGTGCTCTTTGTGTGGAATCCAGGAAAAAAAAACAAAAAACAAAAAACAAACATTCAGTAATGGGCCTCTGACAAGAGAGCTGTTAGTATTTGGAACTTTTTCTTTCTTCCACAACTAAAATGCTAATGCATTCAAGGTCCAAACTAACTACTTCTTTATTCCATTCTGGGAAGTTTTCAGAAATCCTTTTTCAAATGATTTCCAATAGATGGCACCATTTCAGGCACCGTGATATCAAGACGGAAATACATATTTGAGGGACTTGTCAAAATGAGCTTCTCTTGGTTAAGACTTCCCCTCGTGATCGGTTTCTGTCAGTGATTATCCGATCTTCAAAAGATAGAGAAAAGGGATCAATTACTCTTCTAAGCTTCCACTCCATTTTCTCTATATTGTTACATAATGGATACTTCAATCCTTGTGTTAGAGTTATTTCAGCACATTTGAATCCCCAAGTGGACTGTAGATCCTGTATGTAAGGGGGGGATGGTGCAAGTGTCTTATCTTTCTTGATGTTCCCAGTACCAAACAAAGTGTCCAGCCATTAGCAGGTGCTCTGTGAGAAGAATAAAGGGGAAAAAAAAACAAAACAAACATTTGGCTAAGTGAAGAAACTAAAAATATACACTTCTACAAATGATGTCATGTGTACATACAAACATTCATGGAGAAAAAGACAAACAGAAAGAGAGAGAGAGAACTTAAGGTTGATGTGATTTCCAGAAGTCAGAGGGACAATTTCCTTTATTCTTACAAAAATAGTAATTCTGGAAGCTTTACGTGGCAGAAATTGTTATTGTGAACCACTGTTCACAGATATCCACCCTGGGTATAATAATGAAGCTTTGGTTCGAATAGCAGGAGTGAGTTTATATTCCTTGATCTCTGATTACAGAAATAATGAGCTTAGTGCTGTGCAGAAGGAGAACTGGATCAGGGAACAAAACTGGGTCCAAATCCAGCACCCTAAGGAGGTGGTTCTGTAACCTCAAGAAGTCACTCATTCTGTTGAAGGATTAATTTCTCCTCTGTAGAGTGAAAACACTAGCGCTATCTCTCTTCTTTGGAGTGATTGTAAGGTTGATACACACATGGCACCCTACTAATTGCTAAGTTTTATACAAATAGAAGGGAAAAATATTATCTTTGTTTCAGATTCTGAATTCTTTGCTCCTACAACTTTCTCCAAAGCATTATATGGAAAGGAAATAAACACTACCTATAGATTGAAAATCACGTAAAGGACTCACGTGACCCAGGGGTTACACTTCCTCCCCAGATGGTTTCACCTCAAACTTAGCCCATGTCTTGGGTGAGATGTTCAATCAGCAGATGTTGCTGTTTCATTACAGAAATATGATGAATGGGTTTCAAGCCACGGTTAATCCATGATTCTCTGCTTTATCTAATCATGGGATAGTTAATTCTTGGAATAGATAGAAAAACATAAAAGATGATGAGAGGGACCCTGGAGTGACTCAGTTGGTTAAGTGTCTGCCTTTGGCTCAGGCCATGATCTTGGGGTCCTCTAATTGAGTCCCACATCAGGCTTGTGCTCTTTCTCACTATCTCAGTCTTTTCCCTCTCAAATAGAGAAATAAAATAAAATTAAACACTTTTTTAAAAAGAAGACAATTAGATATCTTCTAAGTAATTCAGTCTACCTTGGCTAGTTCCTAAAATTTTTGATTTTTTTTTTAAGGCTGACCACTGAATGCTCTTATGACTATACAAAAACATTGAAAAGAATATTTTCAATTAATAAATGCTTGTCAATAAGCTGGAATTAAAAAAAAAGATACATCCACGATTGTAAATGTAACTATAGTTAAAAAAAAATTCTACAGAACAGTGAGGAAAATTCAAAATTTGAATATATGAGAACAAACTGAAGGTGACTGGAGGGGAGTTGTGGGATGGGCTAAATGGCTGATGAGGATTATGGAGGGCACTTGTGATGAGCACTGGGTGTCATATAAAAGTGATGAATCCTTAAAGTCTACACCAGAAACTAGTATTACACTGTATGTTAACTAACTGGAATTTAAATAAAAATTTGGAGAAAGAAAAAAAGAAACTAAACTGGAACAAATAAAAAAAAACAAGATTTGTACATACATAATAATTTCTACCCACATACAGTACAAGAAATGTATTAGACACACGTTCAGGATGATCAACTTTGGGTTAAACCACTCAGAGATGAAGAAGGAGAGTTCTTTAAGCACCTGGACAGTTGTTCCCAGAAAGCCCAAGGAACCACAATTCACCAGAGAGCCCACAATGCCACCTGCTAACATGAAACATGTTACACATTCATTATTGTGGATTTCAAGTGACATGTCATGCATACCCAGAGCAGAGGACTTTTTATCCTGCACTTGCATTAGTTAGAATACAGGCAACAGATTCAGCTATGGCCTTGACACTTTGCATGTAGGAGAAGAGTTGTTGCTCAAGATGAGAAACACAGACGAATGAAGAGAAACCATGAATGAGCCATATGGAGTGAGGTATAAGCTTAGGTTTGTAGCACCTGCACTGAAGAACTAAAGTATTTCTTTCTAGGGCCCTTGGTTGAGATATTTTTCAATTAAAATTTTATTCTTTAGAGCCGTTTTAGATTCACAGCAAAACTGAAGGGAAGGTACAGAGACTTCCCATATATCTTCCACTCTGCACATGCATAACCTCCCCTATCATCCTCATCCTCACCAGAGTGATATAATTCTTATAACTGATGAATCCACATAGATACATCATAATCACCCAAAGCTCACAGTTTACAGTAGTGTCCACTGTTGGTGTCCATTCTGTGGGTTTGGACAGATGTATAATGACACGTATCCATCATGATCACATCACGTGTAGTAATGTTACTGCCCTAAAAATCCTCTGGGCTTTGCCTATTCATCCCTTTCCCCACAGTCCCTGGCAACCACTGATCTTTTTAATGTCTCCAGAGTTTTGCTTTTTCCACAATGTCATGCTGTTGGAATCCTACAGTATGCGGGCTTTTCAGATTGGCTTCTCTCACTTAGAAATATGCATTTAAGGGACCTCCACATCTTTTCATGGTGTCATAGCTCAAATATTTTCAGTGCTGAATTGTATTCCATTGTTTGGTTGGACCAAAGTTTGTTTAACCATTCAGCTACTAGAGGACATCTTGGTTGCTTCCAGGGTTTGGTAATTATGTATAAAGCTGTATAAGCACAGTGTAGGTTTTTGTGTCTATATAAATTTTCAATTCCTTTGGGTAACCTTGCTTGAAATTTTAAAAAATACACATAACAATACTTCACTTTCCCTAGTGCACTAAGAATAAATTTGGTTGCATATAACAACAACAACAAAGCATTCAGAAACTTTGGCAAGGCACACATTTTGGTGTTTTTATCTATTACACAAGAAAGTAAATAGTTGGGGGGTCACTAATGAGAGCTCTGAGGTCACCAGAGACTTAGTCTTATTTTATTCTTATTTTCCACTTTTCTTAGCATACAGAGTTCATCCTCAAGTTTACATCAAGGTTGTAAGATGTCACCTGCCATCCCATTCACATTGTAAGCTGCAGGAAAGAAAGGGAAAAACATAGATTCCCATAGATCTCGCTGAGTCAGCACCAGAATCTTCTGGGAAGATCTGCCCACCCCTTCAATTCCTCGACTTACCTTGATTTATACCTCATTGGCCCATTAAAACTGCAAAACAGGCTGACAAAGGTAATCCTTTAGCTGTGTGACTGCTGCACTGAATAAAATCAGGTGTCTGTTAATAAAACCGAGGAGAGAAAGTACATGACCCAGGCAACTTGGTCTCTCCTATAGCTCACATTCAAACCATAACTCAACTGGTGGATTTGATTTCCTGATGTCAGAGATACATTTTTTTTTCTATTTTGCCAAAAATATAATATTTCTGGCTAATACTTTTATATCAATTTATGGTTTATAAAAATCATCTTTAAGTGATTCTATAAAGATCTTCTTTACAAAATACATCATCTGTATGATCTATTTGATTCTCACAGTCATCCTGAGAAGTAAATATTTTATGTACGTTATCAAGAAATGAAATGAGCTTAGAAAATCTTCGTACCTTGCCCAGGGCTAACCTGTTAGTAAGAGGATATGGCAACAATTTAACCAGATCTGACAAACTCCAGAGCCCTTGTCTTTTTATCTGAAAATTGATCAACAAGCTGTTAATCCTCCTTAATTATTTTTTGACTAATGAGTTACAATTTTCCATTTACTCCATCTCTACATTGTAGCAGACTATTTCTTTTCAAAGGAGTTTAAAAAAATCATAAGTATTTAATCCAGGCTTGAGAAAGGCGTGAAAAGAAAGGAAACCTACTCGCGAGTATTATCCACAAAGTTCTTTTGAAATGCGTGACCATTGTACCTTCACCGCAGCTCAGTAGAACAGGTACTACTATCCTGAAGATGAGGGGACTGAGGTCAGAGAGGTTATGACACTCCTGTAAGCTCACCTTGTGAGGAGGTGACAGATGGGATTTGAAGGCAACTCTTTCCGACTCCCTACTTCCTTCTGACTCCCTTTGACTTTCTTCCTGTCTCAAAATATTTGGAAGGTTGTTTCCTGATTATTTATCCATGTAACCTCACAGGTGTGAGGAATAACAAAGGAACACAGTAAAGGAAATGCGAGGTCATGCGACTATCAGACCTGGTGACTAATGAAGGAAAGATCAACAAAGAAGAAGAAGCTGTGAATGATGGGAAGTGTTTGTAGCTGGTTCTTTGGGAAGATCCCAACTAGCTCTTTTGTCTGGCTTGGGTTAAACATCCATTTGCTTTAAAGACAGGGGCTGCAAGTGGTTTCCTCTACTGCCTCTCTCTAGGGCTAAGTTCACAGTAATAATAGTTAACTTTGAACACTTACACTATATGACTAATGTTACTGCCTATTGCATGGGACACACTTAAACTCAAACAATTGTAATTTCTAAATGGAAAGATTTAGAATTTCCCTTAAGTTTATTTAAAGTGATTTTATTTTTTTTTTAATTTTTTATTTATTTTCAGCGTAACAGTATTCATTGTTTTTTCACCACACCCAGTGCTCCATGCAATCTGTGCCCTCCCTAATACCCACCACCTGGTTCCCCCACCCTCCCACCCCGCCCCTTCAAAACCCTCAGGTTGTTTTTCAGAGTCCATAGTCTCTCATGGTTCACCTCCCCTTCCAATTTCCCTCAACTCCCTTCTCCTCTCCATCTACCCTTGTCCTCTATATTAAAGTGATTTTAAATGCTGATTTAACTGAATGGACTGTGTTTTTATCTGTTAATTCTGGCAACAGGTCTTCAAATGATTAGTGAAAGTGATGCATATCCAGAGAGCTTAACTTCAAGACCACACAGTTGAAAGGGTGGTCTCAGGACTTGCAGTCCTATATGCCTACAGCATGGTCCTTGGTTACAGCATCTTTTTCTCAAGCTCTGCAAATAAAAACAACCTTAACATTCTCTAACAAAGAAAGAATTTAACTATTGATCGATTATCCTAACAGAGGGATCACATGAAAGCTATAAAGAATCCAAAATCTGTCTCCTGAACAATGGCTAAAGCATGTGATATTTTTAATGTCTTCCAGATCATTAAGAGAAAGAAAAAAAAAATAGCAAAGAAGTGTCCTCTCAGTGGTTTTCAACAGGGAGTGATTCTTTATCCAATGGGAACTAGATAATGTCTGTAGACACTTTTAGTCGTCCCAACTGGGGGTACTACTGGAATCTCGTGGGCAGAAGCCAGAGATGCTAATTATCCTTCATGGCACAGGACAGCCCCCACAACTAAGAATGACCTATTCCCACGTGTCAATAGTCCTGAGGTTGAGAAACACCAAATTAAAATAATCTGTTGGGATTTTAATGTTTTTCTTTTCATTTTAAGTTGCTATACTGAGAGAGCTTGAATGTTTGGGAGCATCCACGAAAGGGTGAGTTCTACCTTCCAAAGAGTCACAAAACCTATTCCCTTCATGGCATTTTCTGGAGCCTGCAGAAGTCTGGGAGGGGTGGGAAGAGGAGCCTTTTGGAAACTAGCCCCTTGTAACAGCTCCCCCACATCTTAGTCTGAGCTTTAAGTCTCCCCCATCTACATCTGTGCATCTGTTCTCAGCCTCATACCGCCTCTCTAGATGGCCCTGGCTATTTAAATCTAGGAGAAAGGGAGATTGTAGCTAAAGCACACTGGATCGGTAGAAAACGCACGAAGCTTGGAGTCAGGCTGACCTAAATGTCATCTCATCCCGTCTACCGTCTGGCTGTGTAAACTTGGACAGTTTCAAAACTCTTCTGAAGAGCTTAGTTATCACTTATAAGATGTAGATAATTTTACCCACCTCATCAAATTGTGGTAAGAATTAAAGGAGGCAAACCATCTTAAAAATTGTTTTATAGTTTACAAAGCATGATCAGAACAGATTAAAGTCCTCACGGACTATTCGCAATGAGTGTCTGAAAACATATGTGTTAGGTTAAAGCTGTGTTTGTCTATGTTTGTACCTTCTTCATTCTATTGACCAAGATAGTTTTATATCATTGTATAGACGTCCTGTCCTCCCTCAACTGGAGGAAGCGGGCTATTTTGTGAAATTTGTTTGTTTAAACACTTTCTCCCTTTTTGCAGGGCGGGTAGTTAGAGAGAGCAAAAGAACTTTTTCCTCAAACAAACAAATGCAAGAAATACCCGATTCTGGTTGACAGAACTTGGTAAACAATGGCTGGTTTTTAAATGTTGATGGCCTTAGGGTACATTTGACTGTGAGTGGTGCCTTAGCAGCTCTTGACAGATGAGAATTTCTAAAGTGAGAAACACCAGACTAACCTTGACTCTGTTTTACCAAACTCAAGTAGGACATCACTGAGAATGGGAGAGTGGTCGTCTTCCAGGGGTCTGGAGAAGGTTTCCAGGGGCTAGTTTCCAACCTCCTCCAGTCCTAGCCATGTTGATGCAAAAGTTGGATATTCATCCTTTCTGATGGTTGAGTCATATTCCATTGTATATATGGACCATGTCTTCTTTATCCATTCATCTTTTGAAGGGCATCTCAGCTCTTTCCACAGTTTGGCTATTGTGGGCATTGCTGCTTTGAACATTAGGGTATATCTGGTCCTTCTTTTCACTACACCTGTATCTTTGGGGTAAATACCCAATAGTGCAATTGTTGGGTCATAGGGTGGCTCTATTTTTAAATTTTTGAGTAATTTCCACACTGTTTTCCAAAGTGGCTGCACCAACTTGCATTCCCACCAACAATGTAAGAGGGTTCCCCTTTCTCCACATCCTCTCCAACATTTATTTCCTGTCTTGTTAATCTTTGCCATTCTAACTAGTATAAGGTGGTATCTCAATGTGGTTTTGATTTGAATTTCCCTGATGGCTAAAGATGATGAACATTTTCTTATGTGTCTGCTAGCCATTTGTATGCTTTCATTGGAGAAGTGTCTGTTTATGCCTTCTGCCCATTTTTTGACATAATTATCTGTTTTTGGGTGTTGAGTTTGAGAAGTTCTTTATAGATCTTGCATATCATTTGCGAATATCTTCTCCCATTCCATGAGTTGCCTCTTTGTTTTGTTGACTATTTCCTTTGCTGTGCAGAGGCTTTTTATCTTGAAGAAGTCCCAAAAGTTCATTTTCACTTTTGTTTCCCTTGCCTTTGGAGACATGTCTTGAAAGAAGTTGCTGTGGCCAATGTCGAAGAGGTTACTGCTGAGCGCAAAACTTCAAGCCCAGAGCCTCCCTTTTATCAATCATCAGAGTCCCACTCCTGAACAGCCATTTTTATTGTGTCTTGAAAACTTTCAAAAAATGCATTACAAAATCCAAGTCCACCTGAAGGGAGCAATAAAGTATGAATTTGTTGTGTAGATTAGGCTGAGGGAACAAAAAAATTCCATATATGTATCATTCAAAATAAGAGCACTTTATTTCTAAATCACTTAACATCCTGGGATGGCTCCAGGTCTGTGGCTGGTGAGGGAGCTCCGCTCCATGTGGCTGGTCAAGGAACTTCAGAATGACAGCAGCTATCCAACTGTGAACATGGTGCTTACAAAATTGAAGGGAGAAAAAGTCCTGACTCCATTCAGCCTTAAAGGTAGAAATGCATGAAAGAGCAAAAGTGAGAAATTTAATGGGCCATGCCTGAAAGGGCACTCATGATTTCATTGGCTAAAGCTCAATCACATGGTCACAGCTAAAGCAAGGGGATCTGGGAAATGTAGTCTAGCTCTGTGCTCAGGAAAAATGGGGAGAATAAATGTTGGCACACAGCTAGTGAATCCACCATAATAAGCAAATTTCTATAAAGGTGAAAGAGACTTTCCATCTTTGCCATCTTTTCATACATCTGATCATCAGCTGGAAAGTTAGCACAGACTCTAGGGTTCTCATCATTGTCCCAAAGCTGTGAATGCAACTGTTCTCTTTCTCTCTGAGAGTCATATAGTGTGGGGTTTCCCTTGCAATAAACTAGAAAACAGAGTTTCTTTTGCCAAAGGTACCCTTTCTGTACCTTTCGTCATGGGATCCATAAGAGAAGACATCTGTTGCCAATCCAGGGTATTTCCAGGAGTGGTGGTAGTTTGTAATTTAGCATGAGAGACTGGCACTGTACAAATCAGTCCTTAAAAATATAAGGTCTAGCACTCTTAAAAATAAGATTCCTACTTTGCAACTCATTTACAAATGTCAGAGAGGTCAAATTCAAGTTCAAAAGGAAAAATTTGATTTAGTAACTAAGAAACAGTCAAGTGAAAAGTGGTAATCACCATGATTACACAAATCCTTAATGTGTCCAAAAGCAGTGAGCTTTAAAAAATCTGCATGCAATTGCATTTTTTTTTGTCTTTTTCTACTATTTATTCTAAAACCAAGACGTAGGTGGAAAATTTTATTAGCATCTGGGTAAGGCCCTCTGCCAGTCTAGAGGATCTTCATTAATCATTGAGATGCTCACCCCCATTTTTTAAAGAACAATGACTCACCAGGACTTACACAGCAATCAGGGCAAAGGTAACCGAATGTTGAATTTTCAAACTTTCCTTTCTTAAGAAGTCTTCACTTCTGGAATGTAAGACTGCTTTAACCGAATATGCACGTGTTTATGAGAGAGAAGTAGGGAGAGGAAAATAAACTATAATTGAGAGGTGATATTTATGTTAGGATTTCCTCTCCTTTTCAGTCTTAGGTTTAGTCTTAAGCACCTTTGCCCCAAGGGAAGAAACTGCTCCAGAGAGCTGCGGCAGGCCCATCTAATCGCTTGTACCTCACCACTTAGTCGGAGGTACACCGGGTCACATACTCTCCTGTACCCTTCCTCCATCACATTCCAAAGAAGATACACTTAGAAGAAGGAGCAGGTGAAATCCTTGGGGGCCAAGACAGAGACAATATGACCATCTCTCCTTTCAAAGGAGATGCATTCCAATTGCAGTCTTTGTCACAGCCCACGTACAGCAAATTTGGTTTTAATTCACCTCATCTGGCACAAGTTACTCTTTGAAGGAAAGAATAGACAACAAAATACCTGAAAAAGAAGAGATGTTGCAGAACGCTTCAATGTCTGGTTCAAAGCTTTGAAAGAAATGTGAAATACATTGGTAAATAGGGAAAAATTGGCAAATTGAGAAAGAGCGTATATTACTGGCTTATCAGTAAATGGGTTCACTTCCCCATACTTGCATAGAGGTAGACAATTGTGTAGCCTAATATCCGTACACACAAGAAGACAGGTCGTCTGTTTTCTTCAGGCGGCCCTAGTGGAAGAAGGCGTCCTGGTCTCTTTTACTCAGGTGATTGGGGGAGTTAATCTGTTTAACCTCCAGGGCTCACTCTGCTTCCTTTCCTGTGATGAGGTGCACGGTTTGGCTTTGCTCTCTTGGGTCAGCAGCTGCAGGAGGAAGAAATGGAAACTCTTCATTGTCCTCGAGCCTCTTTCTTTGCCAAAGAACAATTGATCCCTGAAACTGCTAGCAGAGGGAAGAGGCTTTCCAAGGACAGCAGAAGAAAGAGACAAACTAACTCAAATGATCAGCCTCCCTGGGGACAGGGAGTAGTCTACAAGCAAGCAATAATCGGAGAGTGCGGAGGGCGGTGGAGACTGCCAGGGAAGCGGAATGTCCTGTTCCAGCCCTGTGGGGGCAGGAACACAGGAGAGATCTGGGAATCCTGCTGAGATCCTGTAAGATCCTACAAGATGCACTTAGTAGGACTCTTTCTGTAATGTAATGTGATTGTATTCCTTTTTAAATGTGTTGCATAAAATGTTATTCGAATCAAAGGAGATCTAATTCCAAACAAGTCATAAATCCTTAAGACAATACTGGGAGAAACAGCTTTGGGGATAGTTAATCATCACTTGCCTTCAGTGAGTAGTATTCCAACTTTGGGGCTCATGCAAGAACAGTTGTAGAAAATGAACATGCTAGAGGTCAGATACGTGCGCTGACCTCACCCAGATGAAAGTGTCAAAGAACTAAATGGTTAAAAAGGAACCCTGGAAGTAAGAACAAGGTAGCTGCTCACCAATTCTCTCTGAAGAAATATTAAATCATGTACTTAAAGCAAGAAAAAAAAAAAAACCCAAAAGGAAAGAATGGGACTGAACAAGAAGTAATAGGAGAAGAGTTGATGGTAAAAATATGGCGGCATGTCAAGATTTTATCAGTCACAAATATCAGTAATATTGGGGGAAGTTAACATCAGAATGTGGTGTAATTATAAGGAAGTGAACACACAGCAGCCAAAAGAAGGACATTGAGAGAGAAATTGAACCTTTCTAAGGTTCCTGTTTTACTTAGAAGAATAAGATATTAGTTCTAGGGTTTGCTAGTAGGATGTAAATTTAAGTTTTCATATTACTTCCTAGTATTTTTTCTTTTATTAAAAATTTTTAAAAAACAAAAAAAAATTAAAAAATTAAAAATGCCAAAGGAAATATAATATTTGCCCTGGTTAATTCTGAGTCCTGAGTATATCAGTGACTTTTCTATTATTTTCTGTATCTTAAAATCATTTACCAAATTTAAAAGGGACAGAAAATGTGAAGAATACAAGGGAAGAGAGGAAGAGAAAGAGTGAGAAAGGGAACCCAGTTATGGAACAAAACAGTTGGATTTGAGAGGAAATTACAGAACCAAGTAAATAAAAGAAGGCCATGCTGAGGCTACACCAAAAAAGAGGGCAGTGTGGACCTATGGAAATCAGTGAAGAAAGACAGTTCTTGGGGTGGGGAGGAATTAATAAAAAATTAAGATTTTCTGCAAGCAATAACAAAGAAATGATAAAATAACATCACAGAGAGCGGATAACCCAGGATAAGCAAGAGAGATCCAAGCAGATAAGTTCCAGTTTCTCCAACTCTCTGACAAGGGGTTCCCACAAGAATTGCAATAAGCAGTATCTTAAAGCTCATACTAGAATTCCTGATGTTTTACTCCAAAAGTGATGCATGCATTGTTCCTGTTTGTGTCTTGTCCCATCCCATTTATGGCAAGTGCTCAGTCCTTCACAATGCTCTTGTCATCTTCACTGTATCCCAAGTTAAAGAACCTTTCCAGTGTTCTTTTAGAATCTAGATGGATGGTAGGCCAGGTGGTCACGGGGGCTCACAGTGAGTAACATTTTAACCATTCTCACCCAGGGAAGGCCTTGGGTGTTAGCCTACTAAGCACCACCATCTATCACATAGACACCAGTTTTGGAATTACACTCAAGCTGGCCACAGAGTGGGCAAGTCCTAGAGAATGATTGCTCTGTCCAGTGGGAATCCCTCCAGCTGTCCCAAGTGGTCCCAAGCTGAACCCAGCTTGGAGATGTTGTTTTTCCAAATGGAACCTTGGAGTGAAAGAACCCAGGTACAGATCTAAGTGAAGTGAGAAGCTAAGAAAATGGGCCTGGGAATCATGGTTGGGCATCATCACACTGAGGGAAATGCCCCACAGGTGTGGTCCAGACTATACAAGTGTGACCACTCTTTGAATGAAACAAACACAGTGTGTGTGTGTGTGTGTGTGTGTGTGTGTGTGTACCAGGCACATGTTTAGGGCCTTCTTACTCAATATTTCATTAATTTCTCACAAATCCAGGAAGTAGATATTGTCAGCGCACTTTTGTTAGAGGGAAACTGGACCCAGGAAGGTTAAGTGTCTTATCAAAAAACCACACAACCTGTGAATGACAGAATTGTCCTTAGAAACCAGGTCTGTCTCAATGTGAAGCTCATAGGCAGCTGACTCATTTGGAGCTGAATGGGAGGCAATATAGAGTAATGGTTAGGGCCGTGGTGAGGATAGACCTATCATCTCTATTGAGAGAATGTTTTTCATCTGAACATAATATTTTAGGCTTAGTGGGGCCTGTGTGGAGCTGAAGGAGATGGAAAAATTGAATATGAGGGTGAGGATATCCAAGAAAATGGCTAAAATGGTTATTTTATAGTGACATCAAAAGTAATTTGCACTGGTATTTATTTCACTGCTTAATAGCACACTTTTCAGCAAATTGTTAAACATTATCTTGTTAGAGCCAACGAGTCACCCTGTAAGAATGAAATTGTGTACATTTTGTTATTCTCATAAGTTATGAGGAAGTTTAAAAATTGTCCACTACTCATGGTAAATTGCAAAAAGGAAAAGTGTGGAACAATTTTTCATTTGGAAATCAGCTTGTAACTAAACTGAATAAACAATGAAATCCATTTATTTTAGATGAACTTTGGGATGCTGGGGCTAGGAAATAGGTGGGAGGCTGTTGGGCCCAATCCTGTCCTCTGGAAGGACCTCCAGTTAAACAGATACAGATCTTTCCTGCAATGGTTCTTGACTGGGGGTCATTTTGCTCCAGCCCCCAACCTCCAGAGAATATTTGGCAAGGAAGGTAGGAAGACATTTTTAGTTGTCACAACTGGAGCATGTTCTGTCATCTGGTGGGTGGAGCTCAGGGATGCCACTAACTATCTGACCATATACAGGATAGTCTCCACAACAAAGAATTATCTGGCTCGAAATACCAAGTGTCCAGGCTGAGACAGCCTGCCTCATTGAAAGAAAACACAGGAGGCCTCCCTTGAAGTAGATGAGTAGGATGCAGACACCCAATGATCCCAAAGCTAGCCTCTATTACTTTCCAGATTTAATAGAGTCAGCCGAGGAAGTGACCAAGCTAATACTTAACCTAAACGATTATGTGCATGTTACCCTGCGTGCCTCAGCCTGACCTCTGATCAATCTCCATGTGTTTCTGCAACACAATAAAATCTAACTCCACTAAATCACTCCTCTTCAACGTGGCCCACAGTTAAGCACTATCACTTGCAATGCATTTGAGTTTCTAGGCAATATTTCTGTGCATAATGCACATCTTAAAAAATAATGACATTCTGGCCAGTGAGTTCCTGATCACGGCTCACTGCAGGAAATGAATAATTTCTCTGAGCAGCTGTTCTAACCACTGGCTTCAAGAAATGATATTGTAATATTAAATTGAAGATTGCTATCTTTGGGGGAAATAATCTCTTTAAAATTATCCATTCTCTGCTTTTAATGAGAAAATCGGCCATTTGGAGGTTGATACCCAAAAAATTCATTCATTACTCTTCAGAGTCTCTGTTCCAGTTTAGAAGGATGTTTCAGGATTTACAATAGCTCTAACTCAATTCCACATTCCATCCCAAGATTGAGGGAAACTGAGGCACAATGACTTATGAGCAGCAGAACAAAGGGTTAATGTAGAAGACTGGCAGGCTGGCTCTGGACCCTTCTGGGTCCTATCCTTTGAGGACTACTTGCTGCTTCATCTGCTGCTTCAAGACAGCCTCAGGAAGAAAGCTGGGAGCGCTCTACTCCAATTCTGTCTCTGCCTAGTCTCCTTCTACCTGGTGATTTAAAGAACATTTAAGGCATTCCACATGGCTTTTAACAGAAACTTAAGTAGACCTGAACAAAATGTTCTCCCAGTGCCAACAAGGAAGACCACTAATTAGCAACAGAAACTGAGCTCGTCCCCAGAGTCTGCCCCACTGTCAGGGCATATCGCCTTCTGTACTCTGTTCTCACTTCTTCTGGGTGGCCAGCAGCTCTAAGGGTAGGGGACAGAGCCCCATGCTGGTCTCAATGCCCAGCACCTCCAGCCCATCTTCCCATCACTGCCCCTGACTTGGACACCTTTCCTGCTTGCCCATTTCCTCATGATTCAGGGAGCCAGCTCTTGCTGGGGGCTCCTGAACGTCCCAACCTGCACACTCCATGAGTCCATGAGGCAACATGGGGTCATGGGTCTACAGCCCTGGACTTTGTCTCCCTCTTGTCTCAGGAGGGTCTGGGAGGCAGGGCTGCCTGTTTAGGCACTCTGTGGGGGCTCTGGCGCCCCTTTGTAAGAGGCAGACTTGAAGCTGGTCCTGGAGGGTGAGTGGTGGTGTACAAAGGAGAGGTGGTAGGGATGGACTGGGACTATGGTGAATGCATGAGCCCTCAGAGAATGCACAAGCAAAGGCCTGGTTTGCTTAGGGAATGGCCAACAATTCAGGCAGGTGCCATACTTTGTGTGCAGTGGTGAGAAATGAGTGGATGGGTTGAAAAAGTGGGTTGAAGTCAGATTGTAGACAGTGTTTACTGCCTCAAAGGAGTTTGGAGTCCACGCTGACTTGCCAAGACTTACTGTTCATATCTCCAGTACTATCTCCATCTCTTTAGCAAGCAAGGCCCTTGAAGTCAGAGATGTTGTCTCTCATCCTCTTCCCAGGCCTCAGGTGTTGCCGAGGTGGAAGTGGGATGGAAACCCCGGTCTGTTATTTTTTGGTAAGTTGTTCTAGGAGATACCACCTTCCTGGGCCAGCCACAAGCCACCTTGTCATCTGCCTTCCATGTTTCCATATGGTGTAAAAATGACCATGGTGCTAGGCACCTTGGTCAAGAAGCAGATACAATGAACATGGGACATCCTGCCTTCATTTCAGTTCTGTGGCTCTGAGTCTGTTTTCCTGATTCTCTTCTGAGAAAACAATACCAAATGTGAAACCAAGGATAGTAAAACTATTGGACTGGCCCATACCCCAGCTAGGCTCATCTTTTCTAAGTCTTACTAGAGTAGTAGTGCCCAGAGTTATCAGGGGTGAGACAGAATTGGCCCCCAGTGTCCTTCCCAAGACAGAATCACTGGGCAATCTTGTTGGCCTCCAGGGAGGGAACCAGGATGGATGAGGATAAAGGACCTGGAGACAACAGGCCAGCAAGAAGTGAAGCGACTGGGAAATGTTTCTCTCTGTGTAACCAGAAACAGGTTGCTCTACTTCTCTGAGCCACCTGATTCTCAACTTTAGACAGGGATTATGAAACTACTTTGCAAGCATATTTGTAAAAATTAAATAAGGTCACATAGGCAAACCACTCAGCACAGAGACTGCTGCCATGGTCATGACATGGAAGCCATGATGACATGGGAAGGGCATCTGTAAGCCTTCGTTCAGTCCATTCAGTTCAACACTTGGTAACCAAATAGAATATCCAGCCAAATCCGACTCTAGTCCTCTAAATTCTCACTGGCTCTATGGTCTATCAAGTACAAGGTTTTCTTCCCCATTAGCTTGGGGCCCCTCAGAGCCTTAGGTGTCTCTGAATCTAGAGCTTCTAGCACAGTGCCTATATGCAGGAAAATAGAACATTATAATCCCAACCAGGACTTTTTAAAAACTACTTTTCTTTTATAAGAGAGGTTTTTCTCAGTATTTGCTATTGGCCACCTATCCTGACTTTAAAATCTAAGGAGGAATGATCTGTGACTCTGTGACTGTCCATTTCACGGGGGCCCTTGTAGGCTTCCAGAGTCATATGTATATATGTATATTACATAAGTATTAATATATATGAATTGATATACATGTCACATATTTATTTATTATCAGGTATGCTTTATATTATAATTTATTATTATATTAACTGTATTTATATTTGTAAAAACAAGATCTTGCTTTATATACACCATACATTCTGTTTTGGAAAACTTTATTTTCCAGTAAATTATTTACCCCCCCCCCCTTTTTTTTTGGTAAGTTTTCAGTAAATCTAATATGCAGACCATAATCAAACCCAACTCACCAAAAAAATCATCATTTACAGGTTGTTGGGGCAAACCAGCTTTTTCATCCAGAATCTTAATTCACTTTGAAGAGTTATTTTGAGATGGCTAAAGTTTGCTTGAATGTTTCACACCAGGAGATCACAGCTTGTTTCCTTTTGGGGAAATCCTTTCTTATAATAAATGTTATCATACAGCAAGGGAGCAGTTTATCACAAGGATAATGAGCTTTCTGTTTATTAGGTCACTCAGATTGAGCCACCTGCTGGGAGAGATAACATCACATTGAGTTGATTTTGGTACCACATAAGAATGTTTTAAATAGAAGCATCCAGAGCTGTCTATTTGTGGTCATTCTAGAGTTCAGTTTACCCCCAAATAGATTAAACCTGAGTTACAAGTACCTGGAAAAAGGTTTCAGAATTAAGTATGGTAAATTTTACATGGGTTGGTCTTTTAAGTGTTCGAACACACTTTTTCAATGCTTCTAGACTGGAGTATGACTTCTGTCACCCAGGAGAAAGCCAGGGCTGTGGACACAGGACTCTCACCTAAGACTACCTGCCTTTTTAGGTAAGCAGGGAGGGACAATCTAATATCCATTCTAGTGTTCCGGAATCCTGTTGGTTTCCAAAACCACCCAAACAAATTCGCTTGTCTTGTTTTCTTTTTCTTTTCTTTCCTTCTCTTTTCTTTTCTTTTTTCTTTTCTCTTCTTTTTCCTTTCCTTTCCTTTCCTTTCCTTTCCTTTCCTTTCCTTTCCTTTCCTTTCCTTTCCTTTCCTCTCCTCTCCTCTCCTCTCCTCTCCTCATCTTTTTTCTTTCTTCTTTTCTTTTGTTTTGTCATTACTCAGTGCTCATCACAATAAATGTACTCTCAATCCTCTTTATCTATTTCAGCCATACCCCCACCCACCTTTCCTTTGACAATCACCAGTTTGTTTTACAAGTCTGTTCTATTTGTTTGTTTGTCTCTTTTATTTTTTGGTCATTTTGTTTCTTAAAATTCGACAAATAAGTGAAATCATATGGTATTTGTTCCTCTCTTTCCATCTTACTTCATTTAGCATTGTATCTGCTAGGTGTACCCATGTTTTTGCAAATGGCAAGAACACATTCTTTTTTATAACTGAGTAATATTTGAGCATATATGTGTGTGTGTGTGTGTGTGTGTGTGTATGTATATATATCACCTCTTCTTTATCCATTCATCTATGGATGGAGACACTGAAATAGATTGCTATCAAAGAAATTGAGTCAGTAATAAAAAAAACTCCCAAGAAACAAAAGTCCAGGAACAGATGACTTCACAGGAAGATTCTACCAAATATTTAAAGAAGAGATAATGTCTGTTCTTCTCAGACCAGTCCAAAAAAATAAAAGGAAAGAAAGCCACCAAATTCATTCCATGAGGCCAGCATTACCCTAATACCAAAACCAGACAAAGACACTACAAAGAAGAAAACTATAGTCAATATCTCTCATGAAAATAGATGCAAAAATCCCTATTTGTTCATTTAGTCATCAACTACTTCACTCATTCATTTCTTTAGCACATATTTACTCAACACAGATTACATGTCACTTACTGGGGACACATCAGTGAAGAAAGCAGGCATGATCCTTGCCTCCTGAAGCTCAAGGTGCACCTAGCATCGACCGGACCACAAGGTGGGTCTGAGGGCAGTGGAGTCTTTTTCCATTTTCCTAATTCCTGGCAGGGAAAAGAAGGTCTTCAGTTCCTGGCAGGTGAAGGTGAGGACAGAGAATTCGTGGAAATTAATTTATTTTTGAGGTTCTCACTCTGCAACCACTGTCTCCAGTGGACGCCAGATCTCATCTGATCTCTGGAGTTCTACGGGGTTGGTGGGGGAGTCCAGAAAGAGACTGGATATTTTAGGTGTCAGAGGTTTCTCATCCCTGACCCATCCTTAAGGAGAAGCCCTGTCTTCTTTTCTCCCTTAAGGTGACAGCCTAATGGTCAGGACCTAAAGAAACCCAATGCAATCATGTTAGAAGAGGAACCCCTTATTTAAGGCTGGAACTGGCAATATGACCAGCTATGTGGCAAAGAAAATTCCTTCTACCATCTAAAGTGTCAAATCCATCTTTCTTGTGCTCTAACTTCTATCTATTCTTAACCACCCATTCACATTCCTCCCTCCAAAGGGAAGCCCTTCACCACACCCAGCTCACGCCCAGTTCTCTACTCTTATGACTCCTATAGCCTTTGCCTGGGGTCCTCATTAGGATCTGTCACACACTGCTTGTTTCTTCAGTTAGAATGCCAGATGGTTGTCTCAGGGGTCTTATCCCTTGTGCAAGTAAAGTACAAGCATGCCAAAAATTCTTTGTGACTTATAAGTGGAGCCAACTGACTGATTTCTTTGGGGCAGGCAGGTTAGTATAAGGCTTAAGCAGATGACCTCTAAAATCAGATCACCTGGGTTTAAATTCTCTTACTAGCTGTATGGGTTTTCACAAGTTGCTCAAACGTTCTGTACTTCTTTTTTTCTCATCTGCAAAAGAAAAAAAAATAGTGCCAATATCAAGCATTTTGCATTAGTTAAATTATTCAATGCATGAAAAGTATGTAGAATAGTACCTGACACTTCAGTGAGGGTTAGTAAAGTTACTATTGCCTTACTTTTAAGAATGAGATACCTACTAACAATACCCCATGGGATTCCAGACAAGTAGTTGCTTTTTTCTTTTCAGTTTTATTTAAATTCCAGTTAGTTTACATACAGTGTAATATTAGTTTCAGATGTACAATATAGTGATTCAACACTTCCATACAACAGCCGGTACTCATCACAACAAGTGTACTCCTTAATCCCCATCACCTATTTAATTCACACCCCCAATCTTCCCCTCTGGTAACCATCAGTTTTTCTCTATAGTTAAGAGTCTGTTTCTTGGTTTATCTCTCTCCTTTTTCCCCCCCTTCATTCATTTGTTTCGTTTCTTAAATTCTGCATATGAGTGAAATCATATGGTGTCTTTCTCTGAATGACTTATTTCATGTAGCATAATACACTCTAGCTCCATCTATGTCATTGCAAAGGCAAGATATCATTCTTTTTATGGCTTAGTAATATTCCATCATGTTTGTGTATCTCACACCTTTATCCATTCATCAGTCAATGGACACTCGAGTTGTTTCCATAGTTTGGGTATTGTAGATAATACTACTCTAAATATCAGGAAGCCTGTATCTTTGCAAATTAGTATTTTTGTATTCTTTGGGTAAATACCTACTAGTGCAATTACCGGATCATAGTTTATTTCTATTTTTACCTTTTTGAGGAAACTCTATACAGTTTTCCGGAGTGACTTCACCCAGTTTGCATTCCCATCCATAATGCAAGAGGGTTCCCCTTTCCATCCTTGCCAATACCTGTTGTTTCTTATGTTGTTGATTTTAGCCACTCTGTACTCTGAAAAGTATAAAACACCAATGAAAGAAATTGAAGATGACACAAAGGAATGGAAAGAATTTCCATGCTTATGGATTGGAAGAATAAATACTGTTAAAATGTCTATACTACCCAAAGCAATCTAAACATTTAGTGCAATCCCTATCAAAATACCAACAGCATTTTTCACAAAGCTAGAAAAAAAAAATCCTAAAATATGTATGGAACCACAAGAGACCCCAAATAAACAGAGCAACTTTGAAAAAGAAAAGTAAAGCCAGAGGGATCACAATTCTAGACTTCAAATTATACTACAAAGCTGTAGTAATCAAAACAGTATGGTACTGTTTAGTAGACACGTAGACACATAGATCACATAGACACATAGACAAATAGACACATAGATCAATACAACAGAATAGAAAACCCAGAAATGAACCCACCCCCAAATGAATTATATGGTCAATTAATCTTTGACAAAGCAGGGGAAAATATCCAATGGGAAAAAGAATGTCTCTTCAACAAATGGTGTTGGAATAAACAGACGGCTACATGCAAAAGAATGAAACTGAACCCCTTTCTTACATCATGCACAAAAATAAATTCAAAATGAATGAAAGACCTCAGTGTGAGACCTGAAACCATATAAAATCCTAGAAGAGAGCACAGGCAGTGACTTCTTTGACATCTGCTCTCTGGTAGCTTCTTTCTAGCTATGACTCTTGAAGCAAGGGAAGCAAAAGCAAAAATAAGCTATTGGGACTGTATCAAAAGCAAAAGCTTTTGCACAATGAAGGAAACAATCAATAAAACTAAAAGGCAACCTGCCGAATGGGAGAAGATATTCACAAATGACATATATGATAAAGAGCTAGTATCCAAAATCTATAAAGAACTTACAAAACTCAACATTCAAAAAATGAATAATCCATTTAAAAAATGAACAGAAGACATGAATAGACATTTTTTCAAGGAATACATAGGTGGTGGGTATTAGGGAGGGCACGTATTGCATGGAGCACTGGGTGTGGTGCAAAAACAATGAATACTGTTATGCTGAAAAGAAATAAAAATAAATAAATAAATAAATAAAGAATACATACAGATGGCCAACAGGCACATAAGAAGATGCTCAATATCATTTAACAGCAGGGAAATGCAAATTAAAACTACAATGAGATATTACCTCACACCTGTCAGAAAAGCTAAACTCAACAGCAGTAGACAAATAGATTTGAAGAGGAACATAGAAGTAATTTGGCCCAACTTCCTACCAGATCTTTATGACTGGTTCTTAAAAGGATAACTAAGTAATTCTAAGCCATTAAAAATAATCTTGAAGGCCTCTGTGCATCTTCAAACACAAGTATACTAAAAAGAGTACAGCACTCAGACCCACCCAAATACATAGCCTTCAGTCATCATATAAGTACTTTGACTTCCCAGAGGCTGTCATGCTATGAGCCCCAAATTATCCCAGGTGGAAAGACCACACTGAAAGTCCTTGAGACCATATGATGAGGGAGAGGGAGCAGTAAAGGGAGGGGGAAAGGGATGCCCCCAACAAGCTCCCACTGGATTTTCTTCAGCTTTTCTAGCTCCTGATGACAACTACACGTAATACCTCATGCCAGAACTGTCTAGCCCATCTTTTCCCAAATTTCTGACTCTTAAAAACTGTGAGATATAATAAAATGAATTTTTTTATGCCACCGGGTTTTGTGATGATTTGTCAAATATGAGCAGATGATCTGAACAGATTTTTCTTTCTCAGTTGAAATTTTTTCCCTCCCTCACCCTTCCCTTCCTTCCTTCGTCCCTTCTTCCCTTCCTTCCTCTCTCTCTTTCTTTCTATCTTTCTTCCTGAATGCAGCAATGAGTTCAGGAAGGAGAGGGTTTAGAGTCTTGTCAAAATTACCACATCTTTCTAGATCCTTTGCATACTAGAGGAAAGGGGAAAAGGTAAAATTATTTTTTAAAAAATCAAATAATGGGCATTCCCTCCAACAGAAAACTGAGAACACATATAGGAAATTCTGCTTGCTTTATTTATTTTTTTAAGTTTTTTTAAAATTTAAATTCAATTAGCCAACATATGTTTGCTTTAAATATAATGCCATTGCACCATGGTTTATCGCTGGGGGAAGCGAGATGGTGCCGCATGACCCTGGGAAACGTCAGGCTTGTGGACCTGCCCCCGGGAACAGTGGATCAGTGGGTCTTCTCTCGGCCTTATCTGCTCAGTGGATGGGGCATGCTCCTCATGGGCTCACTGTTCCACAGGCTTTGTCCAAGGGTCCCGGCGAAGGTTCTGATGGTGAATGTGTACTACATTCCTCCTCGGACCCCTTCCCAGTTTGACAAGCTCCAAGAAGCCAGCACATAAAGCAGCACAGGAAATGCAAGACATCTGTACTGGGGCCTGGGAACACACTTTCCTCAGTCCCCTTGCTAGTGTGGTCCTGGCATGGAGCGGGGCCTCTGGAGAAATGAATTAAAGAAACAAGTCCAGTGGAGAACATGGGATTCCACTTCCATTCATCTTCCTTATTTTGCAAACACCACATTCTGCAAATCCCATGCCAGTAAAGCTCTTGGATCAGCCCTCAAATTCTTCTGGATCCTTAAGGGAGGAGATGTCAGGGCTGGCCAAGAATCTAAGTGGAAACTGATGACAGAAGCTGACATTAATCAGCTACACAGTATGTTCTTCCCAGCAGGTTTCTTCCAATAAATCAAAGGCCAGCAAATCCGAGGGGTGTTTAGCCATGAGAGAGCAACTGTTTGCTGTTCTCTTTCCTTGCTAAAGATGATGAATTTAATGTTTAATTGAATCCAACACTGGTGGCCGTGGGAGTGTTTGCTGTAGGTGTTGGGTGCACATACCATGAACAGTCACATTTCCTCATAGGCCAGGGGCTGTGTCCAAGCATCCCCTGCCACACATGGTTCATCGTTGATGTTAAAGTTTCCTGGCCAAATGGAGCCACCACCCTATCGAGTGATCTGAAACAGACTCCGTCTTTTGAGTTGGAATCCTCAGGCTGTTTTCGGTGACCAAATAATTTCTTTTCCTTCCTGAAAGACCTAATTAAGATACTTAAAGATATTAATGTAATAATGTCTGTTTAAAATCCAGCCTGGGCCAAGCTCTTTCAACATGAGTATGTGTGGGGGTAGGGGGCTGGACTCAGAGAATGGGTAGCCTTTTGTCTGACACCATGTTCCCCCCATTCTAGCTGTGATACCCTAACTCCATCTCTTTACATCTCTGAACTTCCTTCTGCTATCTTGAAAATGAGAATTAAAACCTCCATTATCTTTGTGATAAAGATAAATGAAGAAAATGTGCGTGAATGACAGTTTCTCTGCTGCAAGAGCACTTGAACATGAAAAAGTCAGATCATTATCATTTGTACTATTAATAATAAGGTATTTACTAAGGAGCATGGAAAAAATGGGACTGGCTCTTACGGTAGAAAGTTCTGAGTGAGGGGCATAAGAAAAGTAAATGTCACGACCTCAGCACTAAACTCTCTTCCGGGACAGAAATCTTGATGGAGATAAGATCTTTATTTCCAAGGCAAGAGTCATAACAGAGCTACACTTGGCCAATAAATGGGAAACTTATTTAAAAAATTAAGCTACTGGGGCACCTGGGTGGCTCAGTGGGTTATGCCTCTGCTTCCGGCTCAGGTTATGATCTCAGGGTCCTGGGATCAAGCCCCTGTCGGGCTCTCTGCTCAGCAGGGAGCCTGCTTTCTCCTCTCTCTCTGCCTGCCTCTCTGCCTACTTGTGATCTCTCTGTCAAACAAATAAAATCTTAAAAAAAAAAATTAAGCTACTTACAATCAAATAGCAATTATAGGATCAACTATTTGGGTAATTAGTACAACAAAATTTCTTGGGCATGAATAATAAATCAATTGCAAAGTGACTTTGCATAATTTTGGAAGGTAGACTTAATTATGTTATGTCATCTTTTTTTTTTCAGATTCTACCCCATAAAGATCTTAACTTTGGTAAGAAAGGGAGAATGAAGTTTGATATTTTGTATTACCTTAAGGATTGCCAAATTAATATGGTCAAAATTACTTATATTTGTATGCAAAACATTATCTCATTTGTTATGACATTAGAGTCTTACAGTGGTCCTGAAATAAGAAGGGCAAATATCACAACCAACTTCAGACCCAGAAACTGAATTTCAGGTTGGAAAAGGGACCTGCCCAAGGTCCCAGAGACACCTGGTGGTCAAGTCAACACTGAGTCTGGTCTTCTGGATTCCCCATCAAATCTCTGTGCTATGCTTCTAACAGTCACCTTATTCTAACTTAAAAAGAATGGAACATCTACATTGCTGAAGACAGTCTGTGACATGTATCAAAATAGCTAAGAAGGGCACCTGGGTGGCTCAGTGGGTTAAGCCTCTGCCTTTGGCTCAGGTCATGATCTCAGGGTCCTGAGATCGAGCCTGCTTCCCCCTTTCTCTGTCTACTTGTGATCTCTGTCTGTCAAATAAATAAATAAATAAAATCTTAAAAAAATAGCTAAGAATTTCATCGTAGGTATGTCACAAAAATGTATCAAATCACCCAGGGTGTAGACTAGTATCATACATCTAGAAATATGCTCATAAAAATGACTATAGATGCATAAGGTCCTTGTTCCACTCACTTTTTCTTCCCCAAGTGACAAACTCTTGTGGGTCCACTTACTACTTTGTGTAACTTAAAGCAAAAATCTTTCTGGGGTTGGTCTTTTCCCATATAATGTGTGTATATATATATAATGTGTGTATATATATAATGTATATATATATACACACATTATATCTATATCTATATATCTATATCTATAGATATCTATCGATAGATATCTATATCTGTATCTATATCTATATATCTATATCTATCAATATCTATCGATAGATATAGATATAATGTGTAGATAGATAGTTATATCTTGTGGTGTGGATGAAACAGCTAATGTACGCCTGCCTCTGCCTATGGATCTGTCTCAACTCCAAGATTCCCTCTGCAAGAGAGGTCTTTTCAGACTCCAGTAGATACATAGTCTGCCCTTCCCCATCCCCGACATCCATTGCTGTTGATGCCATCATCCTGTTTTCTTTCTTGGAGCACTTCTCATTATTTGAATTTTAATGATTTATTTATTTGTAGTTCTTTCTAAAAGATTTTATTTATTTATTTGACAGACAGAGATCACAAGTAGGCAGAGAGGCAGGTAGAGAGAGAGAGGAGGAAGCAGGATCCCCACTGAGCAGAAAGCCCAATGCGAGGCTAGATCCCAGGACACTGGGATCATGACCCGAGCCGAAGGCAGAGGCTTTAACCCACTGAGCCACCCAGGGGCCCCTATTTATTTGCTAATGAGTTTATCATTTGCCTTTTTAAAAAATTATATGTTCCAAAAGAGTAGGAACTTGACTCATGTCTTGACTATTTCTCATGGATACTGCAATATAGTTAGATACCAATTATGGGAACACTCTTCCCAACGCACTGAATGTTAATAACATCTCCTTACACTGTATGATGCAATCTTTCCAGTGACATATATGGCAGCCTGTTGTTCCACAATGAATGCTTAGTAAGTTCTTCGTGCACAAAGTAAGTGTGTAACAATAATGTGAAGCACTTATTTCTTACCAGGTCCTAGAATAAGGGCTAGAAATGCAAAAATGAATAAAACACAGTCTCTGCTCACCATAAGCAAGCCCATACTCTGGCACTGAAAAGTTTTATTACCTTAACGTGGTTCTAAGCTTCAAATACAGCTACCTTTACATAACCATCAATATATAGAAGCCATTTGAAAAACATTTTACTATTTTAAATCATTTCTTTCCATCATAATCATGATCATTAAAACTAACACATGATTTCCTGAGTGACTACTTCCTACAAAATTCTGTACTAGTCACTGCTGAGGAACAGTCCTGACTAAAAGATTGTTTGATATTTACTGTATTCCAAATGTGGTTAATATTTTCAATTTTCAGGGGTGCCTGGGTGGCTCAGTGGGTTAAAGCCTCTGCCTTTGGCTCGGGTCATGATCTCAGGGTCCTGGGATCTAGCCCCACATCGGACTCTCTACTCAGCGGGGAGCCTGCTTCCTCCTCTCTCTCTCTCTCTACCTGCCTCTCTGCCTACTTGTGATCTCTGTCAAATAAATAAATAAAATCTTCAAAAAAATTTTTCAATTTTCATATTTTTACATGACAATTTATGTGACACCTGAAAGCCACTGTTAGTGTGGTATGTTGGTTCATACCTAGGATACAAACCTAGATACAAATGTTCCCAGTAATACAAGCTGTGGCACCTATTCTATCCCATGTATGTGATGAGAAGAGAAGGAGGGTGAAGGGGTAGATGGTTAGCTGATGACCTAGTATAGAAAGGTAAATTTTGCCCCTTTAATCACAAATCTACATCAGATGATCCAACATGAACATCAGAGGTTTCCGGATCAATGGGTAAGGCTGAAGGATAGCATAGGGTATCTAGAGTCTTGCTTTGGAGTTCTGTAGTCTTCTTTAAATGAGGGAAGGCTGTTATTAGCAAAGAAGAGTGTACTTTTTCCTCTTCATCTGCCAATATTGCGAAGTCAGCACCCTGCCTCTTACCAAATACTTCTTTAACCTCAGAGATGCTAGATTCTCAAAAGCTATTGAAGCCAAATTCCAGTGGAATTAATGTCATGACCAACAACAAGGGCTGTTGTCAAGACATATGCTAACCCCCAGTGCTGGTGTTGTAGCTGCTCCCACCGTGCAATATACACTAAAGAGCACAGGACATGCCACATTAGATGCCAAGGACACATTCAAGGTCATTGAGAAAAGGAGAGACAGCAGTGTCTTAAGACATATTTTAATGCCTTGCCTAAGAGTCTAACCCTCTTTCTCTATGCTCTGACCTTTCCTCCCCTAAACCATCTGTGATCTGTGACTCTATCATGAATGCATGTTAGAGCTTAATTTCTCTTTGGTCTTCCCTTTCATTACTCTGTTAATGAACTACACTCTCATTTAGTCTTTCACAGTCTCATACAGGGGACCTCAGAGACCATCACATGCAATCCTTCAACTTACAGATGAGGATTTGACGAAGAGTGGATGCCCAGAACTAACCTAAAGATAGGACTTCTCTCACCAAGAATGTGAGAAACCTCTACTTTATGAGAAGATAAAAGGAAAAGGAGAAGGAAGATCTTGAGGAGGAATCTGGAGGCTGCATAAATGTCCAAAATATAGCAACTCATAGATTTACTTATGACTCATGTAAATTTATGCAGTAGTGAGTATGCCAAATGAATGAACAGGGCCACATGTATTCCTAGGTTGAAAGGACAAAACAAGTTCCCTTCTGTCTCTTTCTCTCTTCCTTCCACCCCCTCTCCTCTCTCTCTCTACCCCCACTCCACCCCCTCACCATCATTATCATCCTCATCATCCTAACACATAAACTTTCAGAAAACTATCAGAAGAGGAGTTAAGATACCAGTAGAGACAAGTTGAAAAATGTAATGATGTAAGCCGAGAGGGCTAAGAGGGAACATTCAGGGATGATGTCAGATTAGGGAAATAGAAAGATAGTAGAGTTGTCAGAGGGAATCAAAGATATTTCTAGAAACAAGTTCTGGTGAGCCAAAGGGAAATTAAATGAATATGCTGATGTTTACTTTCCCAGCTCTTCATAGGAAATTGAAGATGGTTTTGTGGAAGGCAAGTGGGGAAAAGGTGAGTCTATAAACCATTATCCACTCAAAGCCTTGATTTAAAACATTTGCTTTCAAACACACTAAGGATTCAATATTTAGTTGTTAAAATTTGCGAAGTGATTTTTTTCCTCACAATTTATTTGAAGAAAATACCTTGAGGAATTGGAAACATGCCAAACAGGAAAAAAGATGTCCAGCATAAAGGCATACTGTTAGACTTTTAGGGGCTACAAGCCAGGGGTTTCCCTACCGAAGAGTTTTCTTCCCCTTTCCCTATCTCCTAGCCTTTGTGGTCTAAGATGGCAGGGGGCCTTGGCTTTCAGGGACTACAGGAAAAATCTGCCTAGCATTTGGCTTCAGAATATCTTGGATATTTCTCCAGCCATAGGTCACTCTTTCATTGGTGGAAAAGTGAGGACAGGAAGGTTGTAGACAAAGTCCTGTCCTACCTTGAATGTCCTTGAAGGACAAGACTGAATGGTGTGTTCCCTGGTGTGGGGCCTCTGCGAGTAACTGGAAGTAGTCAGGTATTCTGAAAGGCTAGATCAGACTGGGAAAGAGAAATAACATGGTTGAAGGCTAGCTTGGCTCATAGGAGGGATTTGTTCCCCACCTGCTTCCCTCCAACGCCATCATCTAATGATATTAGTTTCCCCTGATAGATCAGAATCCACCTTCAAAAAAGGTCCCAAATCCACTCTGCCACGGAGCCATGGCTGGACAAAGCAAAGGGCCCAGAGGACACAACTGGATGGAGCCTAGGGTCATTCCCTCAGTCTCTGCTGGGTGCAGGTCAGGAGACTCCTCTGTAAGCCACAAAGGAAGAGGAGAAAATTAAGGATCAGCAGATTGTCTAGAAAAAACAAAATGGAACCATCAGATTACTGCAGCTAGAAGAATTCTGAGGTCAGTAGTTCATTGCACTGCCTCTGGTTGGCTTCTACCTCTGGAGTGACATTAGTCCTCAGGGTCATTGCAATGTGTGGGGGAAGTGAGGTTGGGATGGGAGGCTACTCCGGGTCTCTGGATCTCACTGGGCACTGCAGGCAGGACTGGCCTGTGGAAGAGAAGAGGCTAGTACAGCACACCCAGGGCAGAACACACAAGGTCAGCCCTCACAGAATACCTGTGGACGGCTACAAATGGAAAGGAGTAGACAAATGGAAACAGAAGAGAGGGAGATGAGGGAGAAGAGTTGAAGGTAGTGGTGAGTGGTAGAGAACAGGCATGTGTATATCTCATCCCTCCCTGCGTCTTCTCTCCTGGACCTGTAAATAGCAAGCACACTGTCATGACTTGCTTGCCATGAGGTACAGTTTCCCAGACCTTTCATTCTACTTTCTCCATTGTTTATTCCTCACAATCAGCCCACTGTACAGTCAGCCTTTCAATCCCATTTGGTGAATGAGTACATTAAGGCTCAGAAACGTTTAGGAGTCCCTGGAGTCACCTAACTAATGAGGGGAAGAAGGTTCTTGTGTCCCACTTGTCAGAACAGAAGACAGGAGTCACAGCCATTCCCCTAGGGATCCACCAAAGAATTCTTCATTGCTTAGAACTCTCAGGGAGCAGAGAGGGAAACAGAGACACATGGTGAGAGGCCTATGGCAAGACATGTGGAGAAGGCCAAAGGCCAGAGGTTAAAGAGAAAGAGGCATGAAGGAAAGAAAACACTCCATCCACAGCAGCAGCCCCTGTGTCAACTGAGGAGTTTCACTTCACAGACCGTGTCCTGGGCTGGGTGGTGGATGAGAAGATGAGCAACACCCACGCTGCTGACTAAGGCCCTTGGGGGAGGTGGCAGAGTGGAATAGAGCCACAAACAGACTCTTCCCCAGGCCTTCAAGAAGGAAGAAGGAGGGAGGCTGTGTGATCATCGGTCATGACCAGAGAGGGCAAGATGAGGTCGGGAAGGGCAGCCCCTGGGTAGAAGCCATGGGAAGCAGAGGGAGAGAGAAAGAGCCCCAGCAGGTGGCCTCATCAACTGCAAGTCCCTGATCAGCCTCCCCCCAAACCTCACATTCCAGAATGAGTCAGTGTCATCATTGATTCCTGCTGTGTATTCTAGGGGTGGAGGGGAGGGCCCTGGTGGACAAAGAAGTCCCCTCAAAGCATGAGTTTGGCCCAGAATGCACCCAAAATATCTGTTCTTTGCAGCTGTCCACAACCTTGGGATTCTATTAGCTAGAACACCTCTCATGCAATGGCACCCCTGATGTTCTCCTTAAAAAACAAAACAAAACAAAACAAAAAAACCCAACAACAACAACAACAACAAAACCCTTTGTTAATCAACGAGTCACTCGTTCACTTGTTCAATAAATACAATAGGGTGACAGGTAACTTGCTAGACAAGTTACATATACATGTGTCTAGCCTTGAAGGTCCCAGCCTTCTGGGATAGCACAGTTTGGTGGGGCAGCCAGGCAAGCCAACAGATGATTTCAATTTAGTATGACTGGAAGATGCCATCCAGCCGAGTGCTGAGGGAGCTACACTGAACCTAATCAGAGGGTGGATGGTGAGTAGAAGGAGAGTCTAGGGCAGTCCAGGGTAGCCTGACTGTGCCATAATCCTGTAGGAACTAGACTCCATCCTGAAAGATCCCAAAGAACATTCTACAGTATCCAGGGTGTGCTTTTGTCCTCATGACCCAAATGGTTCATAGACCTCCAGCCATTACCACTTCGTGCTGTAACATAGGCATGAGCAACAAACCCCATGGGCCTCATGCTACTCAATAGTCCTAAGGATTAATAAGTGTCTTCTTTTGTGTTTATCTTTGTCATCATTAACTCACCCATGCCACCAACCTCAGTGTTTCTTCAATGCCCTATCCTGAATGTGGAGCATGACATTGTACAAAAGAATGTAGTTAGATCCATCCACTCTCATTAGTTATCAGCATTGTACAAAATAATTTTTGCTGTCCTTGGACTCATCAGGTCTTTCTCATCCCTCAACACACACACATGCACACACACACACACACACACACACACACACACACAGAGACACAGACACACACAGATTTGGTTTGGATTATGGGTAGGGACCACAGAGACCCGGGGCTTAAAGGTACCATAAGGTGTTCTGAGAGGAGCCATCCCTCATAGCTTTTAGTTTGCAAGAAATGCAGCCTTCCCATGGGAGAGGTCTATTAGGACACTGTAGTCACTGCCATGAGGCTGAATGACAAGGTTAGGGCCCCCAGTCCTCTTCTGGACCTGGTACTTTCCACATATGCTGAGTTGAGCCCAGACTTGATTTTGGTCATGGGCTTTGCTGATCTGGTCTAACTTGTAGCTTTATTTACAGATTTATGTCCTTTCTCTTTATTCTTGCCACTGTGTCTTTCTACTTGGAAAGACTGAGCCCACAGCCTGAAAGGTTGTATTGTCTAAGCACTGGACGTGGATCCAGACCTTCAGCAGCTCTGAGCCAGGCCCTTATAAAGTTGTATGATATGAGATAAGTCACTTCAGTTGTTGAGCCTGCTTCTTATAAAAACAGAGCCCTTAATAATCCCTGCCTCAAGGTTTTTATGAACATGAGCATTTAAATGCAAATAAGCTTGGCAGAGCCTTTCAGTAAGAAGGAAGGTTCCCTTTCTTTTCCTTTAAAAGGGTTTTCTCTTCCAAAATATTTGCATCTTAGGAAATGGAGAGTCTCTGATTAAAGGGGAAGTAACTCAGTTCCAGAAACTCAGCGCTGGCCTGAATTTGAGGAAGCTTCCATAACTAACAGCACAAATTTCCTTTTCTCTTGGCTGACAGAATTGGAGGCAAGAGCCTGATACTTATCTCCTTCCATCTGTTTCTGTGTGCAGACTTATTATAACGGATGTTTCTATTCCAAAACAGTGGCCCCTTCTATACAAATGTGCAAAACATTTCTCTTAATTTCCTTGTGTTTTGCTCTCAGGCTTCCAACTGCAAAACCAAGAGGTGCTAAAAAAAAATGGCTTCCTCCTGACTTCTCTGCCAAGAGGAAACCCCTGGGGAGAAGAGGGCCATGAGGCCAACTCTGAGGGGGCAATGTTATCTCCAGACACCTCTCTCCTTCCCCAACTTTCCCAATATCCCTTCAACCCTCTTTGAGTAAACCCTTAGTTTGAGTCAGATTAGTTTCTTCCATGTTCCCCAAACATAGACTTTTTTCCCACTTTGCTGGTTATGATCTATTCTTCCTGTCCTTTGCCCATCTTCAACCTTTACCCAAAGTCCTGATTCTTACCTATACCTCCCACACCTTATCCCCCACCCCACCCCCAAGGTTGGTTTGTGCTTTGCTTTAAGAGTTGGGAGAATGAGGGTGGGGTGGGCTGCCTTGGTGGCTCAGTAGGTTGATCTTGATTTTGGCTTTGGCTCTGGTCATGATCTCAGGGTTGTGAGATGGAGCCCTACACAGGGCTCTGCACCAGATATGAAACCCGCTTAAGATCTGCTCTCCCCCCATCCCTTTGTCCCTCCCCACACTGTGTGCGCATTCATGCATGCACTCCCTCTCTCTCTCTCTCTCTCTAGAAAAATGAATAAATAAGCACTGGGGTGTCTGGGTGGTTTATTTGGTTAAGTGTTAAACTCTTTTTTTTTGGCTCAGGACATGATCTATGGTCCTGAGATTGAGCCCCTTGTCAGGCTCTGCACACAGTGGGGAGTCTGCTTGAAATTCTCTCTCTCCTCTCACTCTCCCTCAGTTCTTCCTCCTGCCCATGCTCGCTCGTGCGCTCTCTCTCTCTCTCTCTCTGTATCTCTTTGTTTCAGAAAAATAAATCTTAAAAAACTTTTAAAAAGAGTTAGGGGAGTGGTAGTTTGTGTTCTTAGGCTAGTGTGAGAGGACTGAGGCTTCAAGCATTGCTCAATGGGAAGCAGAGCCTTTCCACAGGCAGAGGCAGACATGGAGGGAGCTTTGCTAGGATCTCATGAAAGAAGTCAGATGGGCCAGTCTTCCTGCAACCCCTCTGATTCCCAGGAACCTTCATTCCCACAGGTCTGGGTCTGTACTCAGAAACTGTTATGGAAAGAATGTACCCCCCCCCCAAATTTGTATGTTAAAGCCCTAACCCCCAGTGTGATGATATTAGGAGATGGGACCTTTGGGAGATAATTAGGTTTAGATGAGGTCGTGAGGTCTCAGTTCAGATTGCTATAATAAATGGCCATACACTGTGTGGCCTATACAACAAACACTGGTATCTCACATTTCTAGAGGCTAGGAAGTCCAAGATGAAGACAGATCCCCTATCTGGTGAGGATTTCTGGGCTGCACACATTCACCTTTCAATTGCATCCTCACATGGCAGAGAACAAAGAGAAAGGGCAAGTCTGTGGCTCTTCTTATAAGGGCACTATTCCCATTCATGAGCGCTTCACCTTGACAATGTACTCACCTCCAAAGGGCTCACCTCCTAATACCATCCCATTGTGGGTTAGGATTTCCATGTATGAAGTGTGAGGGGACACAAATATTCGGTTTATAACATGGCCTGAACTGAGACACAGAGGAAATTCAGAGGCTCAGGTAGATATCGATATCCCAATATGCTTTTAAAAAATGCATATCCAGCTTGGAAATCCAAACTAATTGATATACCCTGACTCTACAGCAGGGCCTAGAACCTAACATTCTGGGGCTGTGCCTCTTGAATAATAAGCTCGTAGCAAAGTCTCCTATCCTAGCCTGAGCTGATCTTCTCTCTAGAAACATTTTTTTTTTTTTTTTTGTCTATTTTCTGAGGTTGCTTTCACTCTAGGAACAAATGAACCCATGTGCCATGTGCCATGGGCATGATTTTACAAATAAATTGGTAATTTAAACCTCAAAATAACCCACTGAAATATATATGACACTTTCCATTTTATGGGTAGGGAAACTGATATTTAGAGGAATTACTTCTTCCAGCACCATACAGCTAGCAAGCAGTGGACAGATGAGACAAGTGCAATTTTCTCTACATCCAAATTCCCATTTCCAATGCCATCCATTTCGGATTGTCAATTCAGAATGGGGAAGTTTCTATAGACATTAGACTAGCATGATGAATCAAACAAAAGAATTCCCTAAATCATTCTTAAATGACATCTCAGGACAATAAATCCCCAAATGTATAATCACATCAATATATCTCGACTTCAAATAAGGACCATTTTTCCTTTGGACTTTCCACTACATCATCCATATGTCATTAACATGGCATCTATAACACTTATGATATTACATGGCAAGTGGAGTTAGAAGAACATTTCGCACAATAGGAGATCTCCTTGAGATCAGGAATCATAACTTAGTGGCCAGTGGATGTCAACACCACCCCCAGACTCAGGTATGGGCCTGCAGGTAAAGCAGCCTCAGACTTTGGAGTGGCTTACTGGATATTTTCTAAGTCTCCCTTGGAGACTTAATACCAAAGGCCAGGTCAGGCCAGCAGTTCCATTTTGAAGGATGGAATTGTGCTAGGGCCACATGGCCAGGCCCTGGTTCAAGATTTCTGGGAAGGAAGCTGGGGAGAAGTACCTCTCGTTGACCAGCATAGTATTTCTCTCAAGGAAGGGCATGAAATTGCCAGGTGAAGCTTCCATGCTGATATTTGTGACTTAAATGGTTATAGAGAAAATTTACTTATCTGGAGCCCCATATACCCGAAAGGCAACCTTGATCTGTATCTGAATCTATACCCCCCCCAGGCACAAAGTATCTGCTCAGTAAATACTTGCTCAATCAATAGATGAATGGATAAATGGTCTGCGATAGATCAAAATAAATTAGGAACATCTGGATTTTTTCTTGAATCTAGAGTTGGCATTAAAGGTCATTTTTCAAAGACAAAGTGTATAAAACTCACTCCAGTATCAGAGTCCAGTGAATTGTTCCCAGAGTCAGCTTAACTCTGGGAACAGCCAATACCAAGTGGTCCATTCGGAAAGCCCAGAAAACCATTAAATGTGCCTATATTCCTCAGTCATGGGAAACCTAGCATCTTGAAATAGCTGTCCTCCCCCATCCCACCATTATAGGGTCACCAGGGCCAGAAAGTCCCAAAGACATTTAAAAAGAGCCTGATTTATCTCAATCTTGTTCAGGGCTAAAATGACATTTTTTTTTTAAATCCTATGCTGATGTTGAAAATGAAATATTTAAGACAAATGGCTTTTGAGCAGTGGAAATTCCATCCTCAAGAGAGAGGAAGAAAATGAGCTTTCTCTAGCAAGGGTTGAAGCCACCAAGCACTGTGGTATCTGATTGGCTATATATGTTATATTTTGAGTGAGGACTGACAAGAGCCTTATGTGAAACCATTATGTGATTCTGTGGAAGATACCTCCCTTATTTCTTACTACGTGATTTCCAAAGGAATTGGGCCTGTTGTCAAAAATAACATGCTTCATATGAAATACAGATTTATTAGGACTCGGGTAAGTTATTTATGATCTTGGGTTTATGGCTTTAATAACCTATTCTTCCAAGAGGGTGTCTGAAGAAGGAAGGCCCTATGGCAAAAGGCCAGTGAATTACACACCATGATAGAGGGGGAGGCCACACATTCCTCTCCCATAGATGGCTAGTCCTTACAGATGTCCTGAGCAACTAGTATGTGGGCAGTACCGCATTAAGCAATGAGTGTATACATACGAGACACAGGTCCTAAACTCAAGGCCTTATAATCAAACTGCTCTAACATGAATACATCATGAATCATTTAAATGGATATTTAATTTACACGCTAAGATTTCAGTTCCCAGTGGACTGAGATTCTTAGAAATTTCTGAACTTAGTATATTTTGGGAAGAGCCCTGAATATTGGATTTGTTTGTTAGGAATTTAAAAATTAAGGAAAATATTTGAGTAAACATATGAATGAAATAATATATATGGGAGAATTCAAGTTACTTTCAAACACAAAAAAGGGGGCAAGAATGGTTGAAGGGTCAGGATTTGGAGTGGACCAGAGGAATTCAAGATGAAAAGGCAGATTTGCTGATCTTATTCTACCTCAATATTTCTACTTAACTAATACATTGACTATAGCAGTGAACATCCTTGTTAATAATTATTGACAATGTGTCTCAAATATATTGAAATTTATTCCTCTACCAGTATGTATGCATACACATTGTGCATTGTGTATGACTAACTGTGCATAGATGGCAGGTGCTTGGTGTACGATATGTACATGAGGGTATGGTGGGATGCAATCATGAAATATGTGTTGTGCTTGGATATGCATATTTTATGTGGAGGGGACTTAACTGTGCTAGGCAGAAATGTGACAAAATTTTCCCGTCACTGAGCCCTGCCCAGTGGACCTTCTAGGCACTACCAACAAAAAGACAGAGCTGAGTTGTGCTTTGGATCCTGAGATGATCACGTATAGTTCCTACTCTCAGAAAGCTAACTGACCACTGGAGCAGACAAAACAAACCCTAGTGAAACACAGGGGGTAAGTGAGGGCTGAGACAAAGTATCAGCTCTATCCTCTGGTAATAGAGAAAGACACAGCCTGGAGACTTAGGGAAACTGATGTGAGAGTTTTTAAGCTGTATTTGTAGGATCTTAAGTTGGGAAAAAGATGAGGTGAAGAAAGATTTCCAGGATGAGAGTGTCAGGGATAAACAAAGGCAGACACTAGTTAAGGTGGGCAGACTTCAATCAGTAACATACTATTGCAATAGGAAAGAGGGTCCAGAGTGAACTGAACCTACTTCCATCTGCACAGCAGAGCCCAGACTTTTTTTAAAGGCAGAATGAGGGATTAAGGAAAGGGGTGAGTGGAGGCTCAGTAGTGTCAGGGAAGAGCAGAATTAAAAAAAAAAAAAAAAGTGGAAAGGAAGGCTTGGTCCATGTGAAACCCAACTGGGTTTGCTACCTGTTGCTTATTGAAGTTAGACTCCTGCTTTCCCACAAATGTTGGGATATGGGGGACACATCTTTGGGTATTGGCTGGAACAGTGGATTCTTTTGATAGTCTTGCGTTTTCTCAAGCAGGCACCTTAATGGAGGCCAGAGTCATGCTAGGGATGTGGCCTTGAGCTGTTACAAACTATGTCAGGGTTTTGCTCACGCTTCTACAAGCCAAGATTAAGGCTTCATCCAGAAAGGGTTCAGAAGAGCCTAGCTAGAGTTTGGGCAAGGAGAGAACTTAGTCAAGGAACAAAATGAACTGAGGTATTGAAACTTGGCAGTGTATAGCATGTGTGGTGAGTTACAGGTGAACGGGACAATTAGGCCTCAGGTGCATGAAATAGAGGTGCAGGTAGTAGAGGGTTGGTGCAGGAGATGAAGCCAGAGATGTCATTAGTGCCCAGCATTGGGAAGGTTCTTTGGGGTTGTCTGATAGAGGGATGACTATTTTCCTATGATATATGAACTCTGTTCAAGGAGATACAATTGATAGCAGAATAAATATGAGGGAGTTATGATATGTAAGCCAGACTATTTAATTAGATATTGTTCTTCATTTAATTCCCTTTAACCCTTTGCAAAGGGGAAGATAGTTCTTTAACTCTTAGAAAGACCTTATTTACATCTTCCAGTTGAGTATAAGTTGTGTTATTGAGAAGTAATGGAGATTGTTAGCTGTAACACTTCTGGTAGCAAGTGACAGGAATCTAATAGACATACAGGGATTGGATTGAGACAATATCTTTCTAGATCATCAGAAAAGACATTGCATTGCTTTGGCTAGCTATTCATGTCCACAAAGGTGTCCCACGAGATTGTCCCTGATTATTACTAAAATGATCTAGAATCTTGCTACTCAAAGAATGGAGCACAGATCAGCAGTTTTGGCATCATCTGAGATCCTGTTGGAAAAACAGAATCTCTGGCCTATCACCAGAAACCAGGCAAATCAGAATTTGCCTTAATTAGTTCTTCAGGGTATATGTATGCACATAAAAGTTCTAGAAGCACTTATTTAAGGCACCGTTGCTTCTGTGCCAACCACTACAAAAAGGCAAATGTGGAAATTTGGAGGAATGAAAAGAAGGATGAAAGTCATGAGCCTTGCAACCAGGTAGAACTGGGTTCCAATTCTGATTCAGTGACATTGAGTAAGTTATGTACGTTGACGTATGTAAACAATGATCAATTTCTGGAGCATATTAGGTGTTCCATAAATGTTAGCTTTGTTTTTCCTCATTTTCACCTAAATCCAGGGATACTAACACAATGTGCCTTGGGGTAAACAGTCTGCATAACATTTAATGAGTAGTTACTGGCATTTATCTTGAGCAGAGAAACAAACATTCATGTATCAAACTTCCAAGATTATAGGGCCAAATTGTTTTGCAGCATAATCTACTCTAATATGGTTATTATAAAATTAGCAACAAAAAGTAGAACCAATAAAAAGGAAAACTTCAAATATGCAGCATTGGTTTACACATCAGATGATAGGAAGAGGCTCCTGATGATACTGATATTGAAGGTGGTTAAAAAAATGGTGATTCATGGCATGCCACATGGAAATGTTAAAATAATTAACAATTATGATGTGAATTAATGAAATCATGGCTCTAAGGGAAGAAACAAAAAAGAAAAATGTCAATAGTGTGTCTAAAATGGTAGCATTTGGCAAGGTGTTATCGGAAAGATAGCTTGGGAAAGAGTCGACCAGTTTAAAGGCAGAAATAATAGGAAGAAATAAGTTAACAAAGAGGGTGGGTCACCCAGTGCCCATGTCAAGAGTGCCCAAGAAAGCTAAAAATGGAAAAGACCCTTCCAGAGGGTAGATCCAGAGGCCAGAGAGAAGAAAGTTAGGGTGTGCCCCTGCAGAGAGCAGAATCAGAACCCAATTAAGGAACATTCTCCTTCCTCAGGTTAGGGGGTTCTAGAATATTCCCCCAGTTGGATTTGAGAATTGTCAGTTCTGTGCCTGGTGAGTGCTCTCATTCTTTACCTTTCTTTGTGGTAGTATTTATTATGGTAACCCTGTCCCTATTCTGTGATTGCATATTGCCTTTTTGGAACATAAGTCTTCGGATCAAGAAAAAAAATGCCTAAACCTAATGTAGAAACTTCTGTTCATGCCCCCGACATCTTGGATGTTGGCAGATTTGTATTGAATGAAGGAGACTTTGGGTTTTGCACCATGGGCAGGATAAGTTTTTTTTTTTTTTTTCTACAAAAGTAAAGCAATCATTTGATAACCAGAGGGCAGATGTTATTGACATTGTCGGTATTGACCAATATTTGGTCCTTTCTACTTCCAAGTTCACAGGGAATTGTATTTCTCCTCTGCTCAGCTAAGGTGGACCATGTGACTTCTTCTGACAAGCAGAAGTAACAATTGTCATTTCTTGGCTGAAGCAGTAAAAAGCCCATGTGAAACCATCTAATTTCTTTCTTCACTGTCACAAAGACCAGAGAAGGGAGTCTCTGTCCACCTGGGCCCTTGTGCAGTTGGGGGTCCCCCTCGAACTATGTTGGACATGCCATGTGAGCAGAGAAACATACCCTTGTGTAAGCCCAGAGATTTGGGGAATTAGTCTGTTACTGTCACATAATGTAAGGCTACTTTGACAAGTGCCATGACGGTCCCACAGAATCTTTAGAGCATAATTACTCACCCAACTCAGGCTAACCTGTCAAATTCCAAATGGATTAAAAACACTTTTCTTCTAGGTCCCTCTGTCTTTCCTTTCAGTTTGCCAATGGCACCACAGGCTACAGAGATTGTCACTGCTATGAACGATTAGCTTGCTTTTCCAGCTCTCTTCGATTTAACAAATCCAATCTGCTGTGCTAATTTTAAATCAGAAGATGCTGCAATATGAGTCATTAGTTTGTAATTGAGAAATATCAAGCAGGATTTGCCAAAATGAAGAAAAGCAGCTGACTGAAACATAACTCTTTGGCAGGGACAAAGTAAATACCACTCCAGTCAGAGGGAACAGCAGAGAATACAGTCTCCCCACTCTCTCACCATGGAGGGGACATGGGTGACAGACAGTGGGACCTCAGAGGACACTGAAGTGGCGCTGTTCTTGGGGTGGGCATCTGGGGCATTTGGGATAAGGGAGTGACTTTGAAGATAAATGAAAGCAAATCCTAGGACAACTCCATTGCCCATCAGTTAAGCAATCACTTGTCAACATATATGTATTACTTATTATGTGTCAGTATTAAGCTGACACATATCAACTGACCAAAAATGATGATGTAAGATATCAGGATTTTTTCTGACTGAGTTAGAGGCCATTTTCAACCAGAGGATAGAATTGTCTGCAAAAACTCCCTTGGTAATTTATTCAAAGAACTGCACATTTCTCCAGAGAAGAGAGACAAGACAGTTTCCTTCCAAACTCAAAGCTCACACAACCTAAAAGTTCTGAAAGTGACCAAGAACTTACTGGAGGGAAAAAAAAAAAAAAAAAAAAACCCACAAAACAAAACAAAAGAATCAGGTTCCATTCATGTTAAATGGATGGTCTGGGCTCACTGGAGTCAATAACCATTCAACTGGGAAGAGTCAGTGTGAACTGTGGGGATTCCACCAACCAAGCTCTGGTTCTGTGTCCGCAGACTGAAAGTAAACCAAAAAGTAGAAGCTCGCTCCTTCCAAGTCAGAGGACCAACAGACACAGGGCAGCCATGAAGCTGGTTCCCAAAGTTTTGTACCACAGTCGCTCATCGTTTCTCAGACCAGGACCTCCTCTGAGGAAAACGGATTGCTTAGAGTAGTCTCTACTTGCTGGATGAAGTTGTTGCTCCTTTTTCTTCTGCAGGTGAACAGACACTCACAGATCAGGCTTTTCCTGAGCACCTTCTAAGCTCCTGTCTTTGCCCCAGGTAGTGGAGAAGGGTGCCAGTTTCCTGCTGTAAGGGACAAATGGGGAGAAAGGTTACAGACAGACATACGATCTCCAGGCCCCATCATAAAATCATGTAGCAATAAGGGGGAGGTCTGCTGGTATAGTTCCTGCTTCTCTAGCTCCAGCCTGTGGGATTTAAGCCCCTGTTCTTTGTCATAGCCCTCTGGTTTCTGCATCTGCTGGTCCCTCAGTGTTGATAGCACTCCCTAGTCTCCTATGTGTTGAACCTTCACTTGTTTTTCATTGCCTCTGGTGTCCACTCTTCCACAACAGTTCCCTTGGCTTCCCCAGTCAGATTCTTTGACCCCTTCCTGCATTCCTTCTACCGTGACTGTGTCAGTGTACCTCCATCAAATCCCACTAGGATATGTGCTCCTTCGGAGAAGGGCCTGTGAGCCCTGCTTGTATTATTTTTACATACCACGTGCTACTAGTCAAAGCTCAGTAAATGACTATTGATTGCATTTATTCTGAAAGAAAGAAGTGATTTTTCCCCCCTTTGGGGAGAGGAAGAAAAACAAAGGGGTTTGGCGTTACCTAAGAATCTTGGGAGTTAGGTGGAGTTAGAGCATGAAAAGTAGGACAGTACTGGCTGTGAGGGCCAGATCATCTCAAAGGGGGAGTGGGGAGTGTAAGGGCCTATTTAGCCAGAGCGGCCCCAACTCAGTTGAACAGCCATTTTGTTGTTCATGCAGTAAAACTTAACTGACCCTGTCCCCCTCCCCCCTCCCGCCCTTGGAACTTACTTAAAAGCAAGTCCAGGAAACCAGTCCCAGGTAACAAAGCCCAAATACAAGGGTGGGTCAGGTCAGGTGGAGACATTCAATCAGTGGGGGCGCATACTGTCTTCTAGCTACCAAGGAGTATGGACCCCGCCCTTTGGGTGCCTTTTGGGTGCCCATTCTGACTATGGTGATAGGCTAGTTCAAATAGCTACTATGGGGTGAATTGTAGTTCAAATGGCCACCCGTGTGTGACCTAGCGTGACTGTGCAGCTTTCCCTGTGTATTGCAATCTCATTGGCCACATGTGTGTGGCCGGGCTCAACCACATGGCCTTTGCTCTCTAAAAGTTAGTCTGTGAGGCAGGGAGGGGTCGCCCTCTCTGTAGGGGGCAGACCCGACCCATCTGTTTGATGGCCGGTTTTGATTCTCGATGCTTGGTGCGAAATAAAGCTTTGCTTGACCTTCGCTTTGTATCAGTCTCGCTCCTTTGACCATGGACCCATTATTGGGGGACCCAACAGGGAGTAGGAATAAAAAACATGTGTTGAGACAGGAAAGTGAGGTCTCAGATCTTAGCCTGGTGACTCCAGACAAGTCAAAAGCAGGAGAGATAAAGGTGGCCATCAAAAATTTAAGTCTGGAACACAGTGGGAAGGCAATGGGATGGAATGTTCTCAGGAGGCCCCTCTATTGTGAAAGTCCTCTTACAAACCTGCCTCAAAGCAATGTTACTTCCCTGAGCAAATTTCTACTCATATGGAGAAATAGGCTCTTCAGGTAAATGAGGTAAAGGAGCCTGTGGGTTCTAAGAAGGGGTCTGGAAATGCTCAGTGGGCTTAGCTCAGGGATTGCTCTCCTCCCCTTGATCATCGCCCAGAAGACACTCCATGGCTCTGAGGAGCTGCTCCTCCACACTTCTTGGTGCCCATGGTGGAATCTATGGGATCCATTCTACCTGTGTGATCTCCCAGGCCACGCATGCTCGGCTCTATCACCACATTCGCAGGCCTTCCCATCATGCCCTCCTCTTTCCTACATGATTGTTACTTACTACAATAAGTTACCCACCCAAATGTTTCAGTGAAATGCTTCCATAAACTTAAAAACAAACAAACAAACAAACATAGAGCATTTGTGAGTTCAGGGTTGTGTGACATGATATCTGTTTACTCACTGATTAGAAATAAAGACAGTTTTGTGTAGATATTTCCATGTAAAGTGGATAAAGGTTGAATGACCTGTGATGGAGAAATATATCATATACACCAGGGAACTAGCCCTCCTGCCCATGCTCTCCAGACTATTCTTCCCTCTGCACTGGGCTGTCTTCAGGCAGCCGGTCTGAGAAATATTTCCTCCAACCTCCTCTCCAGTTACTACTGCTTATATGGGCAGACCCTGATGAACCCACAGATTAGTGTCATATTTCCTGCCTCTAGATATGCTAACACCAACAAAGTTATGAATGTGGTGCCAATTTTCCTGCCTATGGGACTCCTAACATCTCGATCACGTGTACATTAAGTTTAGTTTGTCAAACCTGGAAGCGGCCTGGGATGGTAACGATAAATAGCAACAAAATTCCCTGCTAATACTAATTCACTCCCCATTAAATAAGTGCTGAACAAATATTGAAAGAATACTGGTTTGGTGGGGAGCCAAAATATTGGTCTTCCTGGAGAAGCCATGGGTCTCAGACTGGTCCTGAGTAGAGGATCCTGTCACTAAAATAATAGAAAAGGCCCAGGATCTCCAACTTCTCCAAATGCCCTGTTCTTCACCTCCCACATGAACACTCCTCTTTCCCTCTTGCCACTGACCCTGAATATCTCCAGGCTGCTTTGCTCACTACCTTTCTCTCCACCGTTCCACTCCAGCTGGTGAATCCTGATTTGGATGCAGAAAATGAATCATAGTCTCAGAAGGGATGTCAATCTCAGGCACCCTGAGTCGCCATTAAGAGGTACAGATATCCTAAAAAAGCAAATTTATAGGTGAACCAAGTATTCTTCTTTTCTTAGATTCATTCAACAAAAATAACTACTGAGTGCTTACCATGTGTACTATCATAAATTTTTGAAAATTATATCCTTTTTCCTGGTCCTGGAATTTCCTTATTCTCTCATTTTCTTATGTTTCTATAGTTTCACTTAAAATGATCTATCGGTGGGCTGTTCTTTGTCGACATGTTGGCAGAAATTTTCTACCATTCCACATTTTATTCTATTCCCAAGGCAGGATCATCCTCAATGTATAGAACTAGTTTATAGATTTGGTTTACAAGCAACTGATTCTGTTATTGAAAACTATAAGTATAAGTGGCAGAACCCAGTTCAACCAACTTAAGTTAAAAAAAAAAAAATTAGAAGAGAGTAGAAGAATTCAGAAGTAGATTTCAGACCAAAGGAAAAGGGACAGAAAGGAGGATAGCTCTGAGAGTCTCCAGACTCGAGACTCTGGACCCTGAGGCTGTTGCCTCTACTCTTCCCTGACCATTGGATTCCTTGTTTAGTCTCCTTTCTGTAGTGAGTTGTATTATTGTTAGATGTTCTGTTCACACCCTTAGCTCATCTCTAATAGGGAGGAAAGAAATTCCCTAGGTATCCATGCGTCATCTGCGGGGGAGGCCATGACAGGATTGTTTTAATCAGTCTCTCACTTGAACCACTTATACCAGAGATGAGGACACTAATTAATCTGACCTGGCTCATGCACCAGGCCCAGGGGCAGGAGAACAAGAAAGTGGGGTATTTGCTTAATAGTCTACCATAACCCCATGTTTGGGGCTGGAGAAGAGCAGCTCATTGGTAAGGTGATTGGATTTGTGTGGGGATTGCATTAGATGAGAAAGGGTAAAATGTACAGTGTAGGCAAAAATAGCACATGCCCACATACTGCCTGTCAGTTCAGGTCCTCTGAGAAGCATATGCCAAAATGGAAGTCAGGATGCAAGAGATTTATGGGGGACACTTCCTGTGAAGAAAAAGGGGAGAAGAAGCGTGAACAAGAAGAGGCGTCTTCAGAGTGGGATGCTGGTCTGACACTTCTAAAGAAGATGGAAGATGGCTGTGCAGGGAGAAGCTTAGTCTCCAGCACATCTCTGAGCAGGCTAGCCAGGCAAGAAGGAACCCAGGCACCCACTGCCCATTAGACCAGTCTTGTGTGAAGCAGGATGGCCACGCTCTCTATCTCTGCTGTGCGCAGTTTTCTGGGAGCATCCCAAGAAGAGTGTGGCCTTGGCAAGACTGCTATGGTAGCCCTTGAGTGTGTGGCAGCCGGAGGTATCAGCTGAGCACAATCCTCACAGGAGATTTTCTCCCTGAGAAAGATCTGAGTCATGCACAGCCAAGGTGACCACACTGATGTCAAGAGTGATCCTGGCACCTGCTGAAGGTGAATCACATGGCTAGCTCAATGATGGAGCTGAGAGCTGAAGTCAACATGTTCCACTCCTACGTCCTTGAACTTCCCACTGTACCATACTTCCCCAAAGCAGGTGGTCCTTGCTTTGGAATCTGCTTCTTGTTTGACCATTCCATTGGCATGCACTAAGAAGGCTAAGCTTTATCCTGGGAAAGCTTTCATTCCCAAGACAGAGACCTGATCAAGAAGCCAGAAGGAAAACTGGTCCAGCCAAAGCAGTAGGAACCATGGTAAGTCTCCCTCAGCTGCAAGGTGATACATGAGCATGTTAAAAATACACCAGTCTTTAGCCTGATGGTACCATAAATCTTGAAATCTTGTCCAGCTAGAATGGATGATCCAGAACCATAAAACAGTGACACAAACAACTCAATATTGCTCAGTTTAAAAGCCCCATAGGTACATTCTTCCTAAACACAAAATCTCCCATCCAACTTGTCTCCACTATAGGTTTAGATTTATAAACTTTATATTACCAATTGGTTAGACAGCAAGAAATACATCAAGAATGACACAACCACCTGCAGAGCTCAAAATTCTGGTATTTGCTCCTCCATGGAAACAGGAGCTGAAGGCACATCCACTAAGTGGCCAATGCACAGCTTGGCCTCTGCCCACCAGCAGGAACCCACAGTCACACCAGCATGTCAGTGTGTTGACAAGAAGAAATATAATCACTTTTTTTAAGTTGGAATCTAAGGCATGAGAATAAATGCCTTTGTGGTGTCTAGACAATCCTGCTCATCTTTAAATATATGCAAGGCCTAGAGTTGGTCATGTGCATAAATCATACATTTTAGTGGCCACTGACCCTGAAATTCACCAAGTTCACTGTTTTCGATCCATGACCTGGTGGTGTTTTGAGAGAATTTATTGCCTCTAACCAGGGGTGATGATGGAGGAGATAATTGGGATAAAGGAAAGAAAAGGAAGGTAATGCCAGTACACGGGAAATCATACAGCAGTACCTGACTTAGGAGGTGGACACATCCATTTACCAAAGAATGAATCCTTCTGGATATCTAGATATAGTTATTATAGAAGTCAACCAGGTAAGCAGGAGCATTTATGAGATGCACACAGACCCATCTATTTAATACTATTTTGCACACAATCCAAATAGTCTTGTGTTATCTTGATTACAAGTTCATAGTCAATTATAAAGTGCAATTTAGAGGGGAACTTTAGGGGTAGGAGTTTTAGAGTGACTCAGGGTGACAGCTAACTGGCTGGCAATGACGTGAAGGACAATGCAGACTTAAATGCAGATACAAGAGCTGAATAAGCAGTAAGATCTAGAATTTGCAGCAGAACATTAAATTCTGAGCATTTCAATACTCCTTGGCACTTCTTATAGTGATGAAATTGCTACCATGAATACTACTACATCTAGCAATAATTATAATAGCTCACACAGAGTGCCTACTATGTGCCAAGTATTATTCTCAAAGCTCTTATCATGTGCTAACTCATTTAATCCTATATATTTCTAAGGGGTAGGCATTATTATCTTTGTTTTACCAACTTGGTAAGTGAGCTAAGGAGAGTTTAAGTAACTCTCTCAAGATTATAGGATTCCTGAAAAACCATATTACGTTCAAATAAACCCACTTAGGCTGAAAACAGATTGTGCTATTGGGTGTTATATGCAACTGAGGAATAACTGAAATCTACATCTGAAACTAAGAATTTACTATATATTAGTTAATTGAATTTAAATAAAAAACCAGACTGTGCTAGTTATTTAAGATAAATGTCTATCCAAGATATTTACAAACCATCCCTAAACTAGCAGGATTTAGCTCACTTTAACAGACATTTATTTACCTGTTTATGTACTCTGTGTCATTCGTTGAGGCAGGTAGCAGAAATTCACAGATGCTAGGACTCAGTTCCACTCCTCTAGGGGATGTCTTTGATGAGCAATCTGATTCACTGATGATGCCGATTTCTCTCTCTCCCTCCTCTCTCTCTTTCTTACTGTATGTGTGTGCTTGTGTGTGTACTAAACCTAATGCTTAAGAAAACTATCTTAACAAAGGACAGTTAGACACAGTGAACACATGTGCTTATTTGTATTTTTGTATCTGTAAAGGTTACTTCCGTCTCACTTTTATATAGTTCCCTTTATATTTTATATGGCACTCACATAAAACTATGAGAAAACAGGGCAGTTTTCAGGGGAGAAATAAGATGGAAAATTGAAGATCCTTCCCCAGTACCACCACTGAACACTGTAGTGTGTGTGGCCTGGCTTACAGCCTGGGTCTGGAAATCTATCCCTTTGGTGAGGGTTTTTAGCCACAAGACAGGGCAGGGAAAAATAGAGAAGGTGTCAACTGAGTGGAAGAAGAGGAAGAGTGAACTATGTCTCATTTCAGGACATATGCTTAGTCACATAAGGCCACATCCACATGAACACCCTTTGGCAAGAAGGAAGATTTCTGTATCTGCACAATATTCACTCGAAGGGCTGGACCGGGGGTTTGTACCTGGGGCCCATACCTCTCCCGAAGAGATCCATGGGCAGAATTCAGTGGATTCTTAAACTTGTTTGAGGAAAAAAAAAACACCCTTTTCCCCAATAACTTTAACTGAAATTGGACATTTCTTTCATTATAAGTGTAGACATTAAGCTGCAAGAACTCATAACTTTTCGCTAGTAAAAATCAGATATTGCCCTACTGTATTATCATTATTGCCAATATTTCAAAATTCTTTAAAACTGTTAGAGTTCTTAGACCTAAGATCTCACATGATCACAGTTTCCTGGAGAATGTTGCCAGATTGCTTTCGGGTAACCCCAATCCAGGTATCATTCAGCCACCAACTACTAGTTGCCCAGACATCTGCAATACATTCTGTCTCTACAATTGTTTGTTGATCAATATGTGGAAAAGGATGAGTCATTTTCATTATGTGTTACTGAACAGTTTCGGATATAAACTGTATCAAAGATGTTGATCTAGCCAAATATGAGCTCATTGATCACAAAAGTGAAATCTCACTACATCAGAGTCTAACTCAAAAGTCCTTGGAGAGTTCTGGTATTCCTTGAGAGGCGACTCTCCTGGCCTTTTAATACTATCTATGGAAGTTTTCATTCCAAATGCCTCAATATATCTCTGTGAATTGGGATTTCTACACTTGCAACCATCAAAACAAAAACAAACAAACAAAAAAATCAACACTGACTAAACATGACACGTGTGTTGCCTTGACAAAGACCACCCCACAGTTCAATATTCTTATTCAAGGCAAGTGACACAAGCCAACATACACATATTGATGGTTCTGTAAAAACTCCCCTTCTAGCTTGCTTACATGTTTAATGTTTCGTTTTGCTCTCTAACATGTTCGTAACAGTACCATAAATTTTAATTATTTTTGCCGATCACTGGGTCGCTGTCAGATGAACACTGGGTGTTACACACAACTAATGAATCATTGAATACTACACCAAAAACTAATGATATACTATATGTTGGCTAACTGAACATAATAAAAAAATTATTTTTGAAAGGGAGTTCATTTTACTTATTTTTTAAGGATGTATTTATTTATTTCTTTTTAGAGATAGCACATGCAGGGTGGGGGCAGAGGGAGAGAATCTCAAGCAGACTCTCCACCGGGTGTGGAACCCCACTTGGGGCTCGATCTCATGGCCCTGAGATCATGACCTGAGCTGAAACCAAGAGTTGAATACTCAACTTACAGCCACCCAGGCACCCATCAATTTTAATTTTTTAACGTTATAGCAATGATTCCAATCAAATGAGATTCTTTTGTAACACTGTATTAAAAATATTTTAATGCATTAAAAAATATTTTCTTCTGAAATCTATCCATAGGATTCACCAGGCTGCCAAATGTATCCATCACACAAAAAAGGTTAAGAACCCATCAGCTAGGCGATGTTACAGTAACTAGGAAGCCATGAGGCATAGGAGACCAAAGAGTACTTAGGTGTTCCTGAGATACACCATGAGAATGGCTAATTCAGCATTACCTTTTATCTAACTGTATTAGTTAGCAATGTGTTAAGTGTTATAACAAATAGCCCCTAAGTGTCGATGGTTTGACACAGTATAAGTTTCCTTCTTGGTTGTCTCCCAGTACCAGGAGAAGTGAACAGGTCAACAGGGAAACCCTCTTCCACACACTATGTCAATGATTCAGGATAACAGAGCCTGGACCACTTTCAATTCAGAACTCTCAAGTTTTCCATGGCTATTGACTCAGACAACTGGAAGAGGAAATGAGCATGGAGAAGTACAAATGGAAGGTTTTTATGGGCATATTAACTTCTATTCACAAGCCAGAACTCAGACATATGACCTCAAGGAACTGCAAGGGAGCTGAATATCTTGGAAGGAGAAGAAATAGGTTTGGTGAACATCTAGCCAGTCTCAGCCACTTGACCCCACTAGGAGAAATACAGGTTACAGCCATAGTACACATTCTGTCTATAAAGATAGCACCACCCTGCATTTGTTTACCTTGCAAATTATATATAAAATGATTTTATACAAACGACTTAGAATTACCTGGAGAGCTTCTTGAAAACACAGATCCAGGATCTACTGAATAGGAAGCCCTCAGGGTGTTGTTGTTTTTTTTTTTAAGCACCCTAATATAGAATGATAAAGGAGATTACCTAATATCTTTAGTAGGGAATAATATCACTACAGAGAAGTAGGCAGAAGAGCCAAAACGAGAAACTCACAAAGAGAATGGATGAAGGAGTAGGAAGTTACAGGAATGAAGGAGGCATTCCAAGAAAGAGGCAGCAGCCAAAGGCATTGAATGCCCTGGAGATGCAAATGAGATAATAAAGACAATCTGCACAGCTTGTGACTTCATTCTAAGCTCAGATGTGTTATTTCTTTTTTTTTCTAAGAGCCCTGATATGATCAAGCCTTTAGGACAACAACTCTGGTTAGTGGTAGAGGTATTTTTTGCCTCTGAAAGATTAGGCATAGGGAACTATTTACTAAGGTAACAGGATGAAGGAGACACTGGTTTTGGGAGAACAGGATGGGTTTGGTTTGGGGAACAAACCTAAGGGGTCTCTGAGATAATCAGGACTGCCTTTGTAGACATATCAGAGCTCAGAAAGGATATCAGTCTACAGTTTACAAGTTAGGTTTTATCATCCAACATGTGGTGCTGGGCTATGAGCTCAAACAAGATTACACAGAAAGAGAATGTGTAGTTGAGAAAAAAACAAAAAACAAGCAAACAAAACAAAACAACAAAACACGGGAATTATCCGTATGATTCAACATGAAATGTTCATACAATCAGAGTGAAGGTCCAAGCCAGTGTCTGGATGACATGACACAGAATATGACAGTTATTCAACTGGGCAGCAACTTTCAAAATCTCTGTTTTGGATTTCTGTAGGTATCGTACAACTATTGCTCTCTTTTCCTGCTTTTTTCATTTCAAAGAATCCGCTGGAGAAGCTATGGGAAAAGTTGGCTTAGGTATTAATCCCCTCCTACTAATAGGGAATTCTTTTCCCTTTTGACTTCATTTCTTGGTAAAAAGCATTCAGTGTTATGTTTCTTTTCTTGGCTCTTTCATCTCCAGATAAGAGACACCATGCCCCATAGACAACTGCCTTGCCTCCGGTCTCCCTGTGGACATCTTCCTTTCCACCATCCCTGAGATGGACACTTCATGGAGGAGGAGAGAGACTTGCACAATCATGATCAAATGTATGACTTATTTTTAAACTAACAAACAATCCTTCTGACTCCCTCAGGAGACAAAGTCTAATATTTCCAAAAGAAAGTAGATCAACACTGCGGGCTAGCTCCCTGGGATATACTGTAAATAGCCTCCAAATCAGGAGTAAAAAATGCAGTTGAGTTGGAAAGAACGAAGACAAGGCCCAGAGAAATGACCACGTTGGCTTGTTGTTTTTCTGAATATGTGTCCACATTGGCTTTGCTCAGCCTGATGTCGGCAGAATATATTTATCACTTCACACAGCCAGGCACTGTCATGTGCAATCAGTTGACATCTGGGGGCTGTTTCATGTTTCTCTCCTTCATCTGCCCTCACTCAAGCATTTGGAGACATCAGTTACTAAACCAAGCATGAAGAGAGAAAGCAGTGATAATTAGGTCATCTTCTCTATTGTACTGCACATAATAAAACTCTATTGAAATAAAGGTTGGAATCATTCATTCATTCATTAGCAAATTCATTTCCTGCCTGCATGAGTCTTGGGGGCTGGTTTCATTAAGGAGTACAATTTAAACCAACAGACCTGTGAAAATATTCAGGATATCAAATGTTGGGAAAGGGATAAGACAATGTGCTTGTTTTTACCCTTTTCTTGTGTCATGTCAGAAATTGCAAGGTGGGTTTTTATTAACCATTTTCTATGCTGCATGTGTACAGGGCAGGAGTTGGCACACAGAAGTGTGGGTCATCCAACTAACAACGATTCAAGAGCCACCCACCATGGTGGACAGTATGGCAGCCAACATAGGTTCTAGTATCATCTTTGCAGGGAAGCTAATCCCTGAGGCAGAAACTGTTTTATTCAAGGAACTGAGGTTTAAGAGTAAGGCTAAAAAGTCTAGAAGTCTACTCCATAATGAGCAAACACCCAAGCTTCATCCTGAGTCAGACTCATTGGGGGTGTGTGTGTGTGTGTGAGAGAGAGAGAGAGAGAGAGAGAATAACTTTCTCTGGACCTAATGGAAGCTCTTTTATTTACATCTAGAACATCTCACGCTAAACTTTCTGCAACAACTGTTTAAAGTCACCTCAATTTTGTTCTAATTCTTTTCCCGACTCTATCCAGGTCATTTTCCAGAAATAGCTTAGACTACTTTTTTTTTTTTTACTAAGATCAAGGCCATCTGAAGGCGGATTCCTTTTTCCTCTCTGTACAGAAGAATTTAGTGTAGCTTCTCACATCTTCTCTTCATCCTTGGAAGAAGCCCTGCCTTTCTATCAGACCACAGCAAGATCCCACTCCCCCATTTACCCTCAGAATCCATCACTTCCCCCTTCTCAGGGCCTTCTCCCACCAACTATTCCCTCTCTCCCTTTCTTCAGTCACTCCTTTTTATGTTCATTATGTTTGATATTTTATAATGTTTTGACATTAGGTGTGTGTATGGGGCGGTTAGCTGGCCAGGGAGAGACTTCCCTTCCAGCACTAGTTAATTCTTAGAACTAATAAACAACTCACCTGCAAACACACCTTTCACATGCATCCCCAAGCCACCTCCTTCATGGAGCTCACATGCAGCAAGCCAGCATTTCCCCTGCCCTGAATCAACTCCAGGCTGGGTAACAGGTAGTTAGAGACTGCTTCTACATCCCAGAGCCGGCAGACATTAGCCCAATAAGCCAGTTAGGAACTGCTTCCCCTGCCCTGCCTTGCCTTGCTTTCAGAAAGCTCAGGAAAGGCTCTGGATCATAATTTCTCCTCACTGCTTCTTCTTCCTCTAGGGAAGAATTGGTGCTTCCTTGTGTGGCCTTGTGTAGTATGGTGGGCCCCTTGTCTTGAAAACTGTATATAATAAGCTTTTCTTCCAGTGCCATTGGTCTCTCTGTATAGGCATCTAGTCATCTCCATAAATTAAAACCCCGTGAGTACATTTTAATACACCTTCCTCTCCCCATCCTTCTCTTCCTACTCCCGCCTCCTTCCTTTCTTTGCTCTGTCTGTCTTTGGGTCCTTCTCTTAATTTATTTTATATATTTATTTTAAAATGTGGTTGTTTGGGAAAAGAATGTTTTAGAAATTTAAACATTGATGGGGCGCCTGGGTGGCTCAGTGGGTTAAAGCCTCTGCCTTCGGCTAGGGTCATGATCTCAAGGTCCTGGGATCGAGCCCCGCGTCGGGCTCTCTTCTCGACAGGGAGCCTGCTTCCTCCTCTGTCTCTGTCTGCCTCTCTGCCTACTTGTGATCTCTCTCTGTCAAATAAATAAATAAAATCTTAAAAAAAAAAAAAAGAAATTTAAACATCGAAACAACACAGAAAAATGTACCAGAAATCTTTTGGTCCAGAAAAGAACACTGGCGACATTTTGGTGAACATCTCTTTAGATACATCTTGTATCAATACATAAAGAAGCATACATATATTCAAGTATATTTATGTATATATGATATTATAAATAAGTGCGATAACACTACGCATCTTCACTCAATAATATGTGCATAGATTTTAATAAATAAATAATAAATAATAAATCTGACAAATAGATTTAAATTTACATTTAAATAAATAGAGATCCATGTCATTAAATTTAGTCTCCCATCCAAATACTAACCAGGCCCGACCCTGCTTAGCTTCCGAGGTCAGACGAGATCGGGCGCGTTCAGGGTGGTATGGCCATAGACAGTCATTAGATTTAGTAGCTAAAGAAAATTTTAGGTGTATCACAGTTTATTTACCTAATTTATCACGTATTTGTTTCTTTTTTTTTTTGCCAATTTGAACAATGCATTAAACATCTTTATTTATTTATATTTGCATATTTATATATCTATTTTCTTCATGTAAGGTCCCAGATGTGAGTCTGGTAGCTGAAAGGATATATCACTCACACCTACTTATAGGAATTATCAAACTGAACACCACAAGACAGCTATATTTTATATTTCATCCCCCCCAAATAATGCACAATAGTAATCATTTCTCAACCCTTCATTAAAAACATTAATCTCAATCTTTTTAATTTAATCACCAATCTAGCAGGTAAAAAGATTCCTTTATTGGAATATCTTTGATTAAGATATAATTGGTTTTCTTTTGTATGTTGATCCTTTGTATTTTTCCTTGTATAAATTATTCATTTACCTTCTTTGCTGCTTTTTCTATCTGGCCACTCACTTGTGTCTTTAATTGTTGTGTAAAACTCTTCAGGTGTTCAGAAATCCATCCATGCCAGGCACTTGATTGGCCAACAAGTTTTCCTGTTGGCAATTTTCCTTCCAATTTTCTTCATTACTTTTTGTTAAATAAAAGTTGTAATTTCTTTTTTCTTTGTTTTTAGAGGGAGAGAGAGAATCTTAAGTGGGCTCCACGGCCACTCCGATGTGGGACTCCATATCACAACTTTGAGATCATGACCTGAACTGAAATCAAAGATTTGGACATTTCACTGAGCCACCAAGGCTCCCATTAGGTTCAGGTCACGATCCTGGGGTTCTGGGATGGAGTCCTTTGAGGGGCCAATGTTCAGTGGGGAGTGGGCTTGAGGATTCTCTCACCCTCTGCTCCTGCCCCTGACTCTCTCTCTCTCAAACAAACAAATAGATCTTTAAAAAAGAAGAAAAGAAGGAGTAGAAGAAGAAGAAGAAGACGAAGACGAAGAAGAAGAAGAAGAAGAAGTTGTAATTTCTAATGCAACCCAACGTATTAATATTTTTCCTTTTTGGTTTTGAGCTTCCTTGGAATTTTCAGACAAAATTTCTTAGCAGCTACATTATAAAACATCGTCAGTGGTTTTGAGTTAACAGTGTAATATTTATCCAGCTGGAGTTTATTTTAAGGCTCCAGGTAAGTGGGGACCTCCTTTCCCTTCCTCCTTTCTTCATTTTCCAGCACACGACTCTCTACCTTCAGAGTCACCTTGGTATAAAACCCAAGCTTCATCTGAGATCCTTCACTTGTATTCATCCCACAAATCCAGGTAGTCACTTAAATAACCACAATAGACTTCTGGTGTGTTTTTTGTTTATTTGTTTGTTTTTTTTCCTGACTTGAGGAAGTTTCCCCACATCTGTTATCTCACCTGAGCCTCACCACAAACCAGGAGGGATTAGATGAGCCTTCAATAACACATATGAGTGGACATTGCTCGGAGGAAGACCAGGGGGCCTGGAGAAGCTGTGGCTTCCTCCAGGTAGTTCTGAGTGAGAAAAAGGGGAAGGTCATGCCAGAGTCTGTCTGAAACCAAAGCCACACTCCTTCTCTAACACCACGTAGCTGCTGCACACATCCCAGTGTCTCTGGTGCATGTCTCTACGCCTCTCCTCGTCTCCAGCGCAACTACTCCAGTGCAAGTTTTTATTCTCTCTCAACTGCATTTTTTCAGGTGTCCCTACAGCAATTTATTCATGGTCTTAGATTAATCTTCCTGAATTACAGTGCTATTTGCACTCTCGGAACGCTTCAGCCTATTAAATGTGCCTTTGCCAAGGCACGTAAAGACCTTCAAGATAGGGTGTCAGTCTGTTCTCCCCCTTTGTCTCCCATTAGCCCTATATATGGACTGTGGGTCTCAGGGAGCCAAGTATTGGCCAGTACCGAGCATGACTCCATGTTGCCCTATACCCACACCTTGTTTCAAGCCACAAGTTCTTTTTACAAGAACTACTGTCTCTCCTTTCTCTCTTTCAGCACCCTATCCTGCCTTGGGGCCCAGCCCAAATTCCACATCCCTCACAAAACCCTTCCTGGAACATTCCAGTATTCTTTCTTTCCCCTTTAACTTCCCCCAATCCTTTATCTGTGACTCTCCCATGACTCATAACTTTCTCCTTCAGTTTGTGCCAGCATCGTACTTTCCTTATCGGACTGTGGACTTCTTGAGTAAATGGATCAACTCTTCTTTAACTTTTTATTGTCTATTTCCCAATACTTAACACAGTGACTAGCACAGGTAAATATCTCAAAACTGATTACTGAGTGATGTGCAAATGAACCATAAAATGAATGGCTAACTTTGGATTACTTTGGAAAGCCTCTATATTCCCAGATATTTTCTCCTTTTACCTCTTGTGCCCACCCCAGTGCCCACCAACACACACTTACCTGGTCATTAAAGTCTGCCATCCCACCAACAGAAAGCCATGATCTCCATTCGTTACTCTGATCAGTGCAAAAGCCTCGTGTCCCAAAGGATTGGATACCTACAATTCTCAGAGAAATATTCTATTATCTGTGATAAATGAAGGACTTGAGAGCAGAATTTCCCCTGAAGTCTGGGGATGGCTTCAAATGGAATAAAACAATGTGCCCTATAAGGCTGCAGAAGTAGCAGCTGAAGGAAAAATTGGGCCCATTTGGAGGAGGTAGCCACTGACACAGGACCCACCTGCTTTGCAATTCTGTGCGTCAGTTTTATAGCCTTTGAAGTTGTACATATGAGTGTCTCCTCCTTTGTGCTCCCTTCCTACCTATGACAACCTGGGAGCCTTTGGGGATGTGATGGTTCTAGATCCAGTGCATTGGTACTTGAAACAACAGACCATGTCACACACCCCTAGAACCCCTCTGCCCAGGGAAGTTCTTGTCCTCGGTTGGGCCATGATCTCTCAAAGAAAAGAGGAATAATTGTATGACATGTGGAAAGATGGTATATTCACAAAGAAAACTGACAAACAACACTCTCTTGCCCCAAGGGCAAGGCATTACTTTAGCGAGGGCTGAGTGCCAATTTGTTATAATTGAATAAATCAGATTTCTAATGTTTAATAACAGATGTTCTGGCTACAACTCATGAAATCATTTAATATTGCTTTATGCTCTGGTAATAAAAAAAGTCATCTGGCTCCAGTTGGCCCAGGTTACATATCTTCCTTAAAGGGTCAAAATGATTTGATGCAGTTCTTGGATCAAAAGGGCTGATGTTTTTTGTATGTTATGGGCTGTGGATGGGGTGTGCTCACAGAACAGGACAGATGCTGGCATAATACAGGCTTTGCATCCAATGGCCTGAGGTATATCTCTGACCATGAGACTTGCCCTCACTCTTGACCTTGGAGAATCTGCACGCTACCCAAGAGGCTCACTGTTTCCACTCTTCATATTTCCCTCACCTGCCAGTGCCAGCATCTGAGGAAGGCTAAAGTAGGTTGACCAGCCACTCTGGGGGAGGTTGGCAGGGTACCAGAGCTTAATGCCTACAACCCCAAAAGGGAGCAAGTAAATAAGAATGACCCGACTCTCTGGTAACAAGCTTCACAGATGAGTTTGGATTAATCTGGAGGTGGGGAACAAGGGAAAATGTGCTTGATGAAGGCTAGTAATAAATCAGAAGAACTTGCAGCATGGATAAATGATGAATTGCCAAGATGACTCAAATATTAAAATAACCAAGTTAATCAAAAAAGATCTTTTAAAGAAGCTGATGATAAAACAAGGGGATTCCTTATTCTCAGAGAAAATCTAAGGGAAAAATTAAACAAAGGCAAGCAGAGGTCAAAGAGGGAGATGGTGGGATAATTTAAGCATTGCTTGAGAAGCCAATTGAAAGGAGGTAAAGGAAGATCCAAGGCTATTAAAAAAAAAAAAAAAAAAAAAAAAAGACCTTTCCTACAACTTCTCAAAGAGAGTGATAATTCCTTCCAGGGAAGCATGATGTCAATACTTTGTAAAACAAAAGGCCAATTCTGAGCTACAACATAAACCCCAGGCTGGATAACAAATTCTAGAGAAGCATACTACATGCACTCATGGCATTCCGGAAGCAAGAATGCAAGGTAAACCTCACAGTCAAATTCACACACACACACACACACACACACACACACAGGACCCAAAAACAGGCAGAAGAAAGGTAGAAAATAATCTAGGAATTGCTTCTGAGGTTTCTTCCCTCTCCCCACAGCAGTGTTCCCATGATACCTGCCCTGAGGAAGCCCCTTCCCCTCATCCATGCCAGCAAAGGAAATCTCATGTTTAGGTCATCACTCAATTGTACACTGAAGTGCCAGGCGCCGTGTCAGATTCTGTGGCTCCAGATACATCAGGCACATTCTGAACGTACAGGTAGCTGACACCTATTTGGGGAAAACAATGTGTAAACCGACAACCACACACACCAGGATAGAACTGTGTGCAAAGGTTTGATGGGATCCCCGAGGCAAGATGAACATTGAGGACATGGTCTAACTTTGAATGAAGCCTCTGGGAAGGTGTCTTACTGCCTCCAGAGGTCCAACCTGGTCCAGAGTGCCATGGTGAGAATTTAGTCTGTGGTTCTTATACTCATGCTGCTGGATCAGAATCCTTGTCAAGGCTGCATAGGCACAGACGGAGAATGCTCTTGTGGTCATCTAGGGAAAATTCAGTTGACCAGGTTCTCTGAAGCAAATGTTAAGGCACATTGCTTGAAAAGAGATCATGGGCTATTTCAGGATTCCAAAGATACTATGAAAGGTGTAAAATGTTGTGATCCCCAGGGCATTTCTGTTTCTGTGGACAGAAACAAATGCAATCGATAATATTGGTGCCCAACCCAGTAAGGAGAGGCAGGTCGGAGAATTGGAATGTCAGGGCCAAGAAGGATTAGAAATAGTATCTAATTCAACTCTCTGGATGATAGAGAGTGAGATTGAGGTTTAGCAAGAACTGACTTGCCAAGGCGATGGTTGGTTAGTGGTAGAACTGGAAGTCAGTTTTAATCTAGCTGTATTTTTTTCTGAAAGGCAATATAATTTCATACTCACATTTCAATTTTAGTAAAATTTGAGTGAGATGAAATGCAAGCAAATGACCTGTTTCTGTATTGACATTTTTATATGAATAAAGCTTTCAATTTCTTTATCTTAGACATCTTATTTTGGAACTTGCAGCCCAAGTTCTAATTCTCTTCTCACCATCTTATCAGAATCAATGAGGAGGCAGAAGCAGCTTATTTCCTTGAAGCACAAAAGTCAAAGTGTTGGAATACTTAGAGTCACATTGAATTTAAGAGTACTTACAGTCCCAGATATTCAAAAGAGAAAGACAGGCCTGTGCCTGCCAGAGTAGGGTGATCCCATAGTGCCAAAAACCCACTCTAATCACAGTCCAATCTAATTGCAGGCTTGGGAGATGATAACAACAGTGATGCAATACTGAAATCATTTGTTGAACACTCCCTTCCTCCCCCCGCCCCCCAAGGACTTCAGGCAGCACCAGTGATGTGCTCTGCAGCTTCTGCCTCCTACTCACCTCTGAAATGCCCAGCCACCGGCACCAGTGAGCCAAATTCCTATGTGTCTGGCTCTCCATGTTCAAGAGCTCAGAGCTGGAGCGTCCTGAAGTGAGCGGTGGTACAAGTTGGAGGACTGTAAAAGGCTTCCCCAGGACAGCAGAGCAGGGCTGCCAGGGGAGGGCAGAGCTGCTCTAAGACCTGCTGGGTGTGGATAGTGGCTGATAAGGGTGAACAAGCACTGACTTAGAGAAAAACACTGCAAGTCACTGGTGTCCCTGGCACTAAAATTCTGGTTCTGCCACCAACTCTGCATGAGGTCAGGCAAGTTCCTTACCATAGTTCATTGGTTTAAAAGGAACACCTCCCCCCATTTAAAAAATCTCTGAAATTCCAATGTGTCTTGCAACTGGTGGAGTCTTATATTTATAATTACCAAAGCTTTTAATTTCCTTTTGTGATGGTAAGTAAAAAATGGCATACCTTACAACCAGTGGCATGTCACATTTGATAACATTTAGTAGTATTTCTGATCTTCTGTTTGTAAGATAAAAATAATATTAAATTAAAATGTTAATATTTGATGTTTAATATAAGGGTTAGATTATATGATGTAAAAAAAAAATAGGACAATATCCAATATCTAAGAGTGGCCTCAATGGTAAATGTAGATGCTAAATGATAACTCTGTTGGCCGCCTGAGCCAGGCAGGATCTGTTCCCAGTTTCTGGTTCATAAAGCTTACCTGGGAAAGTCAAATAAGAAAAATAGCTAGTATCTGTGGATTGTTGATTTGGTGCCAGACAGTGTACCAGTTGATTTCATGGGCTTTGCTTCACTTTGTCTTACCATGCTCTAAGGATACGATGTCGAAGATCACACCTACCTGTCAAAGATCCCACAGTTAATGACAAAATGAGGACTTGAATCCTTTCTCCATGACAGCAATCCAGGCTTCCCAACATCAAGCCTGATTACCACAAACCCTAGGAGTTCCCAGAATCCTTCCAGGCTCTGTACACCCGACCTCTGGGCTCTAAGAAAGGTGGATGTTGGGCTTTTCCATGCATCTTAGGAAACTGGATTAATACGTTGAACCTAGCTGTCAGGAACTGGATGAGGACTAGCCCAGGTATTATAGAAAAGAATCCTGCAAATGTGCCTAACCCTGACTCAACCTGAGATGGTTCCTGGCTCCTCCTGGTGTGAAGCTCCCACCGTGACAACCTCAAGTAGAAACAAAGGGGGTGGGGAAACACCCTCGGGGTCTTGTTACAATGGTTTGAACTCGAACAATCTCCTGATGGCTTCTCTGGGCCAAGGCCAACTGCAATGGTGTGTTCCTCACAAGTAGTCTATTCCCATTTCTGGGACTCCCTGAGGTGTATTCAATAATGCACTCCTCATTCTGAAGCAGATGGAAAAGTGTTTAAAAAGGTGCCAGGTTTATTTATGGAAGCATGAGATTGAATTTAAGAGATGCGCTTTGCCAATATGAAATGTGAACTCTCAAAACAGGAAGTGTGTTTTACTGCCTATTTATTTTATTGCCGTATCAGCTGCCCAGAGCCTAAGAATCCTTCCTCTCAGGAATTATTTATTTTCTAACTTCTGAACCAGAACATCTTGACCATCAGCCCTCAAGCTCCTTACTGCCAGATTCCCAACTACAAACATGTGCCTCGCTGTCTCTCAGAGGGGAGCCACTGAGGCTTCAGTGAAAAACATTTGGACTCTCGCATTTTGTACTGAGTCTTCTTTTTTTTCATGGAAGTAGAGATGTTTCAAATAAGTTGAATCAAATGACCAAGAGAATGAAAAAATTTAAAAGCCTCTTAGAGTAACAGAGGAATTACTGATTTTTCTCACATACCTCAAGATACTCAATAATCAATATTCTGTCATTACCACTGAATCATTTGGAAGAATTTAATGGCAGAAAATGAGTATCTGGATATACATAATCGAAAAGTGGGCTGGGGGGTGGCGTCAAATGAATATGTAATATAAAGAAAAGGACAGAGCTGCTGTGTAAGAGTTCTTCCACCTTTTAGGAAAACCCATCCCGCCTAGTCCACTAGAATAATCTAGACCATTTTAGTCTGAATGCTTCAGAAAAGGTACATTTTCACATGTGGACTTAACCTGCAAAACTCAAGCAGCTAAAAAGCTCTCGGGCAAAAGACGTGTTACAATGGTGCCATCTTCTGGATACTCTCTGAAACACATCTTTTCTTCTCTCCCACTCAAAACTCCTCAATGGCTCCCCATTGCTGACAGAAACGAGTCTAAAATTTCTAGCATTCAAGGCCTTTTACAATCTAGCACAAGTTTATTTTCAGGTGTCCTGACACTCCTTACCTGGGTATTATGCGCTACTCCCCAGGATAATTTCAGAATTTCCTGTCTCTTCCATCTCAAGCCCAGCATTAATTCAATGCAATAAGCCGGTGGAGAATCACAAAGCAGTTGAAGGATTCGGGGCCGGAATCCCAGTAGGAAAAATGTGAGAAGGCAAGGGGTGTCCCAATATCCAATAACCAAATTATGTAGGACACCACGTGTTCATCACAACTTGCTCTGTGGTTATTTAGAAGGTTAAATAGCAGAAAAGTGAGCGATAGGAAAACAGGAAAAAGCACAAACACACACACACACATAAGATATACATACTAAAATAAATATGAGAAACAGAGGCTAAATTCACAAATGATCAAAATGTGCAAATTAATGTCAACCACCATCATGTTAGTTCATCAAATTTAAAACGACTGGTTGTAAAACGACACTGGGCCATGTTGGTGAGTATTTAGAAAATAGATCATCTCAAACCCCTGTGCAGGGTAGCATTTCTGCAGGGCAATTTGGGAATACTCGTCACAAGCTTTAGAAATGCATTTACACTTTTATCTAGAAATTCTTTAAAAAATGTCTTTAGGATATTATCACAGTTTTTGTACTAAGCTATGCCCATTAGAATGATAACTACCACTGCAACATTAATTGTGATAGATACAAAGTTGAAATGCATTACATCACTAACCACAGGATATTTGATATATTCATATGATAAATTTAAATAGCCATTACAATTGATATGTGACAAAATGTTTAGCACATATATACTGTTCATATTCTTTTATTTAGTGAAAAAATGGAAGACTGAAACCTTGCTTGTTCTATTTTTGTTTTTAAAATATGTGCATAGACTAATAATCAGGGTTGCTCCAAAATATTAGTGATGTCTTACCCAAGTGGCAGCAATATGAGTGATATTTATTTTCTTTTTCTTTTGTAATGAGTCGTATATTTCCTACTTAGTATATTTTTAAGAAATAAAATGATGATTAAAAATTAGTAAAAGCGAGGGATGCCTGGGTGGCTCAGTGGGTTGTCACTGCCTTTGGCTCAGGTCATGATCCCAGGGTCCTGGGATCGAGCCCCGCGTCAGGCTCTCTGCTCAGTGGGGAGCCTGCTTCCCCCTCTCTCTCTCTTTCTCTGCCTGCCTCTCTGCCTGCTTGTGATCTTTGTCTGTCAAATAAATAAATAAAATATTTTAAAAATAATAGTAATAATAAAAGCGAGACCCATATTTGGTTGTATCAGTACATAATTTTCAATTTGACTGAATTTAGCTTGTCATACTTCTTTTGGTTTGGGTCAGTGCCTATTACAGTTCAAGGTCTCTGGGATGCTTAATATTTCCCTCTTCACCAGGTCCCATGTGGGTGTGGGTATAGTGAAATGGTGTCTGAATAATGCCAGGTAAATACGGTAGCTGAAAAAAAGTGTTTTGGAAAGCAACAAACATACCACTCTCAAGAGCCATAAAAATGGTTGTGTATTTCAAACTAATAATCCCATTAGAAGGGTTCCATCCAAATGACATCCTTCCCTGGACAGAAGAAAGGTATTCATGCTTCAAAATTTCATTGCTGAGTTATCACTAGTGGTGAACAGTTTGCAAACAATTTAAAAATCCAGTTCTAAGTAGTGGTTAACTAAATTCTGGGATAGACACTCAATGAAAACTTTAACTCTTCGGAAAGTTACAGAGCAAGATTTAAATGCCTATGGCATGACGGTGAGTGAAAAGTAAGTGGATTAAGACATAGCTGGCTTCTCGTGACTACGAGCACATAGAAGAAGTCTGCATGTGAGGAAAGAGGAAAAGGAGATAGTAAAGAAACGCTTAACAAACTAGTCTTGAATTTCGCTGTTTTTTTAATTTGAAATAAAAGAAACCTATGCTAATGGTTGCAAATCTCCGCCCCAGATGTGAGGCTAGAAAGCAAGCCCCACAGTTGTCTGGTGTGATGGAAAATCGAGACTCTTAAAGATGAAGAACAGAAGCCCTTCATCTCCATGGACAACGTCCTAAGCAAGTCTGCTCGTGGAAAACTCCATTCTCTGGTGGCTTTCTCAAAGGTTGTGTTTCGTCTACTAAAAATAATAATAACAATAATTAAAATAACGATGCCTTAGCTCTGATGTCTCTGAGCAATATGTAGGGCTCTGACCTCCCACCCCACACTCTTGAACTCAGTGACTAGAGATTTTATAACAGGAACTCTGATATTCAGTTTATATAACTTAATCTGTTTGTAATTTTCTCTTATACAGAGACATCCTATTTTGCAGAGCAGTAGACCAACCCTCCCTAAGTGACCTGCAGCACCTAGATCCAAACAAGGGAAGAGAGATTTTTAAAAAGAGACAAATTGCCCTTTAATTGAAGGAAGAATGAGCCAGCTCTGTGCAGCGTTCTCTGGAACAGCAGATCCTCTGAAGACATGCTTCTGCTCTCAAAGAGGTTGGCCTGGCAACTCACTTACACACTCCACTTGGGGAAAATTCTTTTCAGCACTGGCCAAAATGCCGATCCAGGTTCCTTTGCCTAGCAGCCTTGAAAGCTTGCACACATTTACAGAAAATACTTTCAAATGACTCTGGAGTTCTGCTTTATGTTTCATGTTCCTTTGAACTTATTACCTCTTTACAATGTCTTGGACTATTAGTTTGGGAACATTTAAAGTTAATGACTATATGGAAAGTAAAACAACACTTTGATGTTGTCCAAGCCATCCATTTCTCTCTTTCATACACAGGAGGTTATAGAAGGCTGGCCAATGCCAGATCAAGTCATTTCAGGAATAAATAACTTATTTGGGGTCTATATGGATTGTTGCTTGGGGGGAAAGGGGATAGATCAGCTCTGGAATGTCTAAGAGAACCAGAGCCATGATTAATGAGGGTCAACTTTAAAAGTTGAGCACACACAGATAGGATTACTTCACACAGAACAGACTCTGTCTGACCCAGGCTTCCCAGCAGGGCCCCCTGAGGTACATCATTCACAAATCTTGTTGGTTTCAGGGATATACTGACAGCAAAAAGAGATATGGAGAGGACCTCCGTGTACATAAGGGACAGAACCCAAAGTACCATAAAATGCAAAGATAATGGCCATTAAAGAAAGTTGGCCAATGTTTCTAGAAAGTCAAGATCAAGCATTCTGGTTGGGTGTCTTTCTGCAAAGTATAGTGTGCTTTTCCTGATAATAGTCATTGAAGTTTTTGTTGGTTTGTTTCTTATTTATATAGGTAAGAGCTTGGAAGCTATTTGTGGGATGGATTTCTCTGCGATGCATAGCACACTCAGAAGCAGAGGTGGTCCCAAGGAAGCAGCGAGACAGAGGAAAGAGGGGGAACTAACTGCTCATCCTAGAGTTCGTAGATATTTCCTGCATCTGAGATTTCTGAAGTAGAAACAGAAACTATCCACAATGTGCTGCCTTATCTTATGGAAAACCCAGCAAAGAAAAGAACAGGGATGGAATCTCTAAAACACAAGAGAGACCCAGAGGGTATTCAGCAGAAACCCTAGAACATCATTCCCCGTTCCCCTTTCCAAAACAGCTAAATAAATGTTTACATGTGTTAAAAATTGTGTTCGGTTGTGTGTGGAAAACCGTAAGATGATGCTTTTTCTCATACAGCTTGTTATTTAAAAAACACAACTGACACTCGCATCTCATCATTGGGCAAGTATTTGTTGAGCATCTACTATATGTTTGGGGCTCATCTAGGCATGGCGAGACAATGGTAAAAATGCAGAGAAGATCCCAGTTCTCATGAAATGTGTATTCAAGTGTAAGAAGACAGGCAATAAATAAATAACAGCAAATGAAAATTGGTTCAGTTGTTTAGAATGATGAAGGAAATAGAGAAGAGTGGTTTGGCAGAGGGCGAGTGACGATGGAGCCATATAGACTGAGTGATCAGGGTAGAAATCCCACTAAGGAAGACATATGCCAGCCAGGAATGTTTGGAAAGAGCCTTAAAGAGAGGCAGGAGAGTGTTTGTAGGCGGGGAAACCACCTGCAAACATCACACGGCAAGGCCTGGCTTTGCTTCTTTAAGAAACAGAAATAAAGTCCCTGGAGCTTAGGTTGCCAGGAAGAGTTGGGTGGAAGATGATTTCAGAAAGGTGTGTAGAGGTGAGCTGATATTAAGACTTTAGGCTCTTAAAAAAAAAAAAAAAAAGAAAAAAAAAAGACAGAGGATGGGCATTGCGCCTGGATGGCTCGGTCAGTTGTGTCTGCCTCTTGATTTTGGCTGAGGTCATAATCTCACAGAGTTCTGAGATGGAGCCCTATCCCCGGCTCTGCCACCTGCCTAAGAGTCTCTCTCTCCCCCTCTTCTCCCTCTCCATCTGACCCTAGCCCTACTCTCCCCCCACAAAAACAAAACAAAACAAAACCATTAGCCAGGGTAGGAACTTTCCACTTTATTTCAGGAGCAGCCAAAGCCACTGGAAAGATTGAAGCCCAGGAGTGACACAGGTGTTTTTTTTTTTTTAATTATTTTTATTAACATATACTGTATTATTTGCCCAGGGGACAGGTCTGCTAAGCGAAATAAGTGACTTAGTTTTTGTGTGGAGATCACAATTACTGCCTTGCAGAGAATGGATGGTAGAAATAAGAAAGATGGAAGGAGGGAAGAATCCGGGAGGGTGTGAATACCTTGGGCAAGAAGTCATACGGTCTGGACTAATTGATAATAGGGAAGCCTTTGGCGTCCAGGCAGAGACCACAAGCCTGTCCAACTTGCTGCAGAATCAGGTGGTGGGGCCACATTCTGAGACAGGAGCGGTGGGAAGGAACTGACTTAGAAATGCAATATTTCGGGGAAGCCACGTGAACTCAGAGTTGAGTTTGGAAGAGTTTTGGAGAAGAGGTGAACCTGAGCTGGATCCTAAGAATGGGAAGAATTTGAATATATATTTAATGATGAGTTGCTGAGACTGATGTTAGAGTGTGACTTCACCAACTTCAGCCATAGTGATTTTTTTTTTTTTGCCATATCCAATGTACTTTTATGTACACATATATATGGGGTTTTTTTTGTTTGTTTGTTTGTTTCTTTTGCTTGTTTTGCTATTGTTTTGGGGAGGTATGGGACAGAGCCATGTCACCTTCCTCTTTGCCATCTTTGTCCTCATCTGACTTGGAGCTGGTAGTGTTAGGCACAGAGTAAGCACTCAGCAAAGATTTGTTGAACAAATAACTCTATTCAGATTGTCTCATGGTTTGGATTTCTGGATTTCAACCTCTTGATTCCAATCTGTTGTGGGTTGAATGGTGACTCCCCAAAATATATGTCTCCTCCTAACCTGTAAATGTGACCCTATTTGTAAAAAGGGTCTTACAGATGTGATTAAATTAGGGGTCTCAAGATGTGACCATCGTGGGTTGTCTGGGAGGTCCCTAAAGCTAAAAACAAGCATCCTTGTAAGAAGAGGAGAAGACATAGACAGGGAAGGTCATGTGAAAACAGAAGCAGAGGTTGGACTTACGTTGCCACAAACCAAGGAAAACCAGAAGCCAGACGATACCTAAAAGCTGGAAGAAACAAGGAAGGCTTGTCTCCTAGAGCCATTGGAGGAAGCAAGGCCCTGCTGACACCTTGGTTTTGGACCTTTTGCTTCCAGAACCATGAAACAATAAATTTCTATTGTTTTAAGCCACCAAGTTTGTGATCATTTGTTATGCCAACCCTAGGAAATGAATATACAATCTTCATATCTAGTTCAGTGAAGCGTTCAGTGGGGAGCTCCCTGTCTTGTCTAGCAGGGCTAAGATTAGGGTCCAGTGGGTGAGTGAGGCACCCAGGCCACAGAATTTAAGGAGGCACTCACTCCAGCATGAGCCAGTCTCCCACCCCTGCAGCCTCAGGGAATATGCATGGGAGGGGGATTGACGTTTAGAATTCAAGACAAAGTTCCAGGTATATTTTCAGTTTAAGACTGTTGAGGCGTTGTGATGGGAATCAAGACACTTCAATATGCCCCTACAAATAAATGTTCGTAGAGAACTCGTTAGAGACAACAAGCCCCCAGGAGACTCTGTTCAGAGGGTTGGATACAATTCCCAATCATTCAGACACCTCATTTTGAGAAAGGAATAAAGAGAAACAATCTCAGGCTGAATGGTAATTCTGTTAGCCTTCCCCTCGATTCTCCTGGGGTGCCAAACACAGATGGCAAGGAGGAAAGCTGGGGAAAATGCAGGAATTTCAGAGTGTGATAAAGAGAAGCCCAGAAAAGTGTTGGATAGAGAGAAATTTATAGACAAGAGCCCAGCAAATGCAGGATATCCTCGGCCAGCATGGTTATCAGTCCAAGTGGTGACTTGGTCCTGAGTTGTTTTTCCCCCAACCGTTCCCCAATGAAATAGAGTAACTGATTCCTATTGATGCAAATTAACCAGACAAGTAAGCTTCTATGTCTATATTTCTAGATTTTTTTACGAAGTTAGAAATTCCTCTAATTTTCAATGGAGCTAGAGTTGCCATTGTTGCAGTTGAAGGGATTTGTGTTTTATTAACAGCTACTCAAAAAAAGACATAAGACAAAGATAGACAGTAATACATAAAACGAACTAGATGATCTAATCTCTGATTATTTTATACACAATCTTCAATGCTAATCTTTTCATATCCAACTTCCAAAAGGTCTCCATCCAACTGGATGACCAAGAAGAAATACATTCATTGCCCTCAAGTCCATGATTAAGTGAGAAGAGGGAATTCCCTTATCTTTTGTCTTTTGTTTATTTTTTTCAAGTTCTTGTTTTTATGGAGAGACTTTGTACAAGTCAGTTTTGTCCAGTGATGTGAGTCTTCAAGTTGGCAGTGACCCCTCAGAACATCTTCTGGAACCAAATTGCTCATTTACAGAGGCAGCAACTGAGTCTCAGCCTGAAGAAGTGACTTGCCAAAGTCCTCAGCAATTAAACAAAGGAAGACTTGTTGGACCCTGTCTTGCCCGTATTTTATTACATGTTTTATCAACGTTTTCTTTTTTTCTTCTTTTTTAAAAAATCCTTTTTTCTTTTTTTAAAAGATTTTATTTATTTATTTGACAGAGAGAGACACAGTGAGAAAAGGGACACAAGCAAAGGGAGTGGGAGAGGGAGAAGCAGGTTTCCCGCAGAGCAGGGGGCCCTATGTGGGGCTTGATCCCAGGACCCTGGGATCATGACCTGAGCTGGAGGCAGAGGCTTAATGACTGAGCCACCCGGATGACCCTTACCAACATTTTCTGTCTTAAATTTCCTAATAGTCCTATGAGGTTGTCATTTTAAAAGTGATAAGAACAAGATTCAGAACAAAGTGCATGTTGTCTTATAGCAAGCCTCTTCCTTTGAGGTCTTTCCTCCTCATTCATCTATCTAGTCATTAGACATCTGCTCCAATGGAGGACAAACCTTAAGGATGCCTCCATGTTTCCTGCCCCTCTGATATTCACACCCTCGTGCAGTGTCCTTCTCTTGAGTGTGGGTAGGAACTGTGACTTATTTCCAAACACTAGAATATGGTAAAGGTGATGAGATGCCACTCACATGAAGTAAGATTCTGTCTTGCTAGAAGACTGACACTAGAAATGTTCTTCCTTAATCTCAATGCAGGGTGATACATTCTATACCAATTTTTTAAGCTTATGACCATGAACAGGAAAGATAAGAAAGAGCAGTGACTCCCTCTCCTCTCCCCTGTCCTCAAAGTCTCCTTTCCCTATAACTCACCCCTTTCTCAGACACTTCCAATGGAAATGTCAGGATTGATGACGACCGAGAGTGACACTTCTATTTTCAGCAAGATATGGTCGGGAATGTGCTCCCCTATGTCTAGGAGTTCCCTCTCCTTCTCTGGCAGGTGGTATAGAAATTTTGTGGCCTGCCCAGAAGTTGGAGTATATGCCTTGTGATAGTTCTGTTGGTGTAGTAAAATGTACACTTCCACACCTGGTTCCTAAAGTCCCCTGCAAAGTCCTTCAGAGAGAATGGTTTTCAGACAGAATGAAGAGGATCTGATGGAAGACTCCAAGGCCCGGGAAGACGGAAGGATCCTGGGTCCCCAAACATGTGGAAGGACATCCATTACACAACTGTCTCACTATGGGATGAGCAAGACATAAACCTGTGTAGTGTTAATCACTGGGATTTGGTTTGCTTATTACTGTAGTTAGTCTACAGGGAAATCTAATTTTAACTGGTATCAAAGATAATTAAAAAGATAGGACCAATGGATGGAGACCTTTCTCATCATCGTGTGAGGCAGTTTTGAGAGCTCCAGGATCCTCAAGTTAAACCTCGGTGAACATATCAACCCCTGAGGGCTCTGAGGATAGGAACAAAGACACGGATGGAGTCTGCACCCACAAACAGCTCTTTGCCCTCCTGGTCTAGGGAGTAACAACACCAGTGCTCCAACCTTCCCATCCACATGGGCTCTCTCTCCCTAGCAAACCCATAGTCCAGACTTCCCAGTTCATTTCTAGCTGGTTTCTAGGACTATACTTTTGGGGTGAGGCCCTTTCCAAGGGCTATTATAAACTCTGGGAAAAAGGCCAGAATGTTTCATATTGTAATGGAAAATAATCCTTCCACCCTCAATCTGCACATTTTATTTAAGGTGTGAAAAATGCTTTCCCAGCTTCAGCCAGGAGCATTCAGGTCTCCATGGGGACCTGGGCTGAGAGGGGTGGGGGGCAATGATTAGGTGAGGGAGAAAACCCTCCCTGCAGCAGTTTCCAGAGAAGCAGCAAGCGTGTAGTCAGAGGAAAATAAGACTTGACCTCCAGTCTGGTTCGTATTACATGTCTCCGCCTCACCCTGGTGCCCAGAAGCTCTAGCTCACACTTGGCCTGGGACCAAGGAACAGTGAATGGATGGGGACCCCTGGTGTGGACTTGGAGTTTAGAAGATGTAGCGCTGCATTTGGAGGCTGATTGGATCATCAGGCCAAGGGCAGGTGAGAAAAAGGGGACCCGATCCAGGTTAGCACTTGGGGAGAGTAGACTAACACTCAGACCCTTAAGTTTGAGAGTTGTCAAGGAAGCTAAAAATCAAATCATTTTCGAAGGGACAAAGTAACAAAGTACTTTGGTGGGTGATTTGTGCAGTAGGTAAAGTTCAATTCTTTTACAATTCTGGATCCTTATTTAAGTACTTCATTATTATGTTTCCTTAAATATTTGTGATTAATATTATACCATTTCCAACAATGGTTTCCTGGTGACTAGATAATTAATTATACAATACTTAAATTTGCAGATAAAGTCCATCAGATGCAATGATGTGATATTTGTTGGCTACTAACATGGTGATCTTATCCTAGATCTTTTTAAACAGCTTTCAAAGTTGTAAATGAATCATTAGCCATGTTCTAAGAAATTCATTAATTTTTAAAGTACTATTTACTTTAGCATCATTAATTTACAACTTTGTTTTATTATCTTATGAAGTAACGTTGACATTTTCAAATTAATGATCTGGTATTTTTTTAAATATTGAGTATCTGGCTCCAAGTTACAGACCAACTAGTAAAGCTTCCATTGTGATTGTAAGAAAACCATAGCCCAGAAAGCTTACTTCACAATTCAAGGTCTACTAGGGAAAAGCAGAGCTGGGATTCTCTACTGTAGGACACACTATTTTTCCCCAACTTTGGGCAAGCCAGTTAAAACATTAGGGCATTTTCCTCAGTGAAATGAGTTTTTCTCAAGTCTTCCACATTCACCCCATCATTCACCCTACCAGGAAAGGTTGTCTCATCCTGGTCCACATTGATTTTTCCTTTTTTATAACATGGGTAGAGCAGCCTTCATCAGTTCTTTTCAGTTAGACATTTAACCAGATATTTCTCCAGTGGTCTGTGAACACATCCTCCTCATCTGGGGAGGGCTGACACTTGACAATACCATCCTTTACCTACCTACTACATACCAAGCACTTGCAAAGTATTTTATAGGCATTATGTAATTTGATCCTTATGACTAATTTATGGAGGAAAGAATATTAGCTCCATTTTGCAAATGGGGAGGTGGAAAGTCATAGAGATAAAGTTCCTTCTCAGGGACCACATATCTAGCCCATGCTGGGATCCATCAACTCCACAGTGGCATAAGCCGTTTTGTCCAACTTGATTTCTCTTTTCTCCCTACTTTCTCTACATCTAATCCATCAGTTAGTTCTGCTGGTTTTTACCTCAAAATAGATCCTGCATGTAAACATCTCAAACCATCTCCTCTGTTATGATCCTAATCCAAATCACCTACACTTCTTGATGTAGTCAAAGAATTCATTCTCTACACACTAAACTGACCTTAAAAAAAATCTTATGACAAAGTCCTAATAGTTCCCCATTTTGTCTCATACATTTTGTCTCCTAGCCTATGATGCCCTGATGACCCAGCCCTTACCTAAATGTTATGTATCAAGATAGAAAATAAGTTTCCCAATTTCAATGGGTATATTTTATTTAAGGTATGTGTTATGGGTGAATTGTGCCCTCCCCCTTAAATTCTTATGTAGAAGTCCTAACACCCTGTACCACAGCGTGTGACTGTATTTGGAAAGAGGGCTTTTAGCAAGGAAATTAATGTAAAACGAGACCATAACAGTACTCCTTAATTCTCTATGACTGGCGTCCCTACAAGAAGAGTAGATTAGGGCACAGAGAACACCCATAGTAGGATGACTATGTGAGGACACAGGGAGAACCAATATGAGATAGACAGAGAAGAGGAGATTTATTATAGGAATTGGCTTACATGATTTTAAAGGCTGAGAAGTCCCACGATCTGCCACGTACAAGCTGGAGAACTGGGAAAGCCAGTGGTGTCATTCAGTCTAAGTCCAAATGTCTTAGTATGGGAGAATAAAGGGTAAGGGCTGGTGGTGTAAGTCCTGGTCTGAGTGTGAAAGCCTGAGAACCATGAGTACCCATGTCTGAAGGAGAAGATGGGTGTCTCAACTCAAGCAAAGAGAGTGAATTCTCTCTTCCTCCACATTTTTGTTGTATTCAGGCCCTCAACATACTGGATGATACCCCCTAGTGATGGTGAGAGCAATCTACTTTATTCAGTCTACTGATTTAAATATGAATCTCTTTCTGGGACACTTTTATAGACACACACCCAAAAATAATCATTTGACCAGCTATCTGGGCATCCCTTAGCTTTCTCAGGTTGACACATAGAATTAACTATCACACAGCCCTAGCAAACTAATATAGTCTAAAAAATTCTTACCCAGAAGCATTCAGGTCTCCATGGGGACCTGGGTAAGAGGATAGGGAATAACAGTTAGGGGTGGGAGAGAACCTACCCCCTCATTGAAGCATCCATTTTCCCAGCTTCCCTCAAGCATGCATGTCCAGCTTCCCTGGCTTCCTTCCTTTCTTGAACTTACTTAACCCATTCCTGATTTTTTCCTTAATGGAATGGTCTCTCTGGCTATTGAACTTGGCAAGGGTGCCTTCCTCTTTTAACTCAAGTACCAGTGAGACTTTTCACCTAATCCAGTTAGCCTCCCATCACTGTTTTGCTTTTGTTTTCCTTCATAGCACTTTTTACTCTCCAATGTGATTGATGTATTTATTTGATGAACTGTCTCCTCTGACCAGTTTCATAAGAGCAGTCTGATTCATAAGTAGAAGCTCATTAAATCTTTGTTCAATGAATGAATAGATAGGTTTGTCTCTAACTCCTTTAAACCTTATTTATCTGTATTCCCCGTCTCAAGATAGAGCTTATCACAAAGTAGATTCTCAATAAAAGCCACATAAATTAAACAGACTCACTAATAAACACTGCGTGGATGTTGAATGAATAAAATTAAGAACATGTTTTATATATATATCTCATGCCTATAAGTCTCTTCCTTTATGACTTTGAAGTTGGGAAGAAATATGAACAGAAAGGAAAAAATCTGTTCTTAATAAACCAGAATATTGAATTTTTGCCCAGGGTGTCAGGAGATATGTGAGAAAGTGATCTGGAGGGTCACAGAGCCAAACTGAGGTCCTGTCTTAGTCCTTTCCCAGTCACCAACATCATCCCAGAGCATTCCTAGAACAATTTGCCTATCTCTGTTTAAAATTGGAAATTGATTAATTCCTTATTTCCAGTATAAAAAGGAATCTGAACTCTAGAGAAGGCCATCAATATGTTCAAATATCTTAAAGCACCAGATTGAAGATAAGACCATATGCTGTAGCCATATCCCCAGGCCACTTTAACTTCTGTGAGAACCACTACTTTGCTACTGACTTCAATCCTTTGTTTCAATTCTCCATTCAATTAGAAGACAAATTTGATATACTCAAGTTTGTGGAATGAAAAAAAAAAATGTGACAGAGACTGGATGGATGGTCACCATTCTTGCTTCCCCTTCTGGGCACACAGGCAAATCACATTTCCTGGCTCTAATTTAGAAAAGATCAGTTCCCAGTACTAGTGTTTGACCATAGAATGTGAGTAGAAGTGTCATGTGTCACTTCTAGATTGAGACAGTCAAGGACTTTGCAAAATCCTCTCTCCTACTTCTTTTTTCCATGGGGATTTTAGAGACCAAGTGCGGATGGTTGCCGTTCCTTAAGTTGGAAGATTTCTGGGCCCCAAAATGACTTCATGGAACAGAAACTAAGGCCAACAAGCATTAGACTATTTCACATCGGCAAGAAAAATACTTCCATTATTAATATTATTATATTATTATTACTACTAATATTATTATTCTATTATTAATAGTACTATTATTTTGAGTCACTGACATTTTGGTATTGTTTGTTATAGCAGCTTTATGGTACGTGTTCTTAATAATATAAATAAAGTGACTTAATAGGATTCCTTGGGTTGATTCTGTTCAGTGTTTAGGATTATGTATATTTTTATTTCAGGATAGATTAAGAATTTTCAATGAAAGTGTCTTATTATTATGAGTAATAGCAACTTAATGAACCATGGTGTTAAATGTCTTGGAATACAGTAAGATTATGTATCTCTCAAATTTTTAATTTAATATTTTAACATTATATTTACATGCGTAAGTGCATATTGATTAACATATATTATGAATGGGATCCGGATCATCTTGAAGTCATGAAGAAAACCCATTCTCTGGTTGGAGGAAGGGAAATAATGACTTTAAGATTTTAAGAAGTCAGGCATACAATGAAAATGGACAGGAAATGCTGTCCTAGCCCAATAGACCTCCTAAAGGGCTACCATGGTCTGGGATACATCCACATACTGATGCCAGCAACATGATGGAAGCTCACGCCTAGGTCACTAGGTAACTAGTGACCTAGGTCACTCTGTAGTTCATCTTATACTTCTCTCCTCCCTTAATGAGTTCTATGATTACCACGAATCAGTTGTTTCTCTTCTCAAACCTGCTTATGGTAGTTGTACCTGCTATTATATAATGTAATTAAGGGTTATATAAAAAGGTAAAATATCAATAGGAAAAGCAAATTGTTGTTTCAATGAAAACTAGGTAAAGCAAAGTTACTGAAAAAAAAAACTTTAGTTGAATTTGGTATCTTTAAGGCAAATGTCAAAGGAAATGTGTGTATGTCTGCATGGGTGTGTCTGTTGGGTGGAATTGTATCATTTAAATTTTCCTGTGTAATAAACCAACAAAAATGTTATACATTAAAATAACAACCAATTATTTAGCAATTATTCTGCAAGTCAATAATTTGATTTCGACTAAGTAACATTTCTCCTGGGTCAGGTTGACCAATCTTGGGTGGGCTTGTTTATGTAGTCACAATTTGCTGGTGAGTTGACTGAAGACAGTCCAGATGATGGGAGCCCCTCTCTGGATGGTCTTGATCTTTTATCCTCCACGTGCTAGCCGAAGTTGTTACATGAGGCTGCAAGGTGCCAAAAGCATCAGGAAGATAAACCTTAATGCACAAGTGCCTTTCAAGTCTGTTCACGTTTGCTGCTTATATTGTGCCATTGGGCAATCCAAATATACGGTTTAGGCCTTTTGTCAGCTTGAGACATGAATATTGAAAAAATGAGAATGCATCTGGGCTAGAACTATAATTATCTCACCATAAGTGGAATAATCATAGGAGTTCTTCACTTAAGTCATTGTACAGGTGTATTTAATTTCTTGTTCCATTTTAAAGAAACCAAAAAATCCTGAATGTCATAGATAACATGGCAATACTTAATGTAAAAAGATATATGTGTGTGTATATATATACACACACACACATATATATGTGTGTGTGTGTGTGTGTTGTGCAAGTGTGTGGTATTATATACATTAGTATAATAGATAATAATAGAAGTAACATAATAGAAGTGACTTTCGATAATAATATATACTTAAAATAATAATATATGTAGTACATATAATTTTATTAAATAACTTCTATACCATCACACAATTAAAAGATATTCAAATTGGGGAAATACATACACCAAATGGGAAAGGCAGTGGTTTACAGCTCTTACTGTAATATGTAATATGGCCTTACCAAATTAATTTTTTTACATTTTCTATATTTAGTTTTTAAAATTATGATAGTAATTAGTTGTTTTTGAAGAAAATTATGTTATATATATATATATATATACAAATGCAACCTAAATAGACCCTTTACCACCTTAATATTTATAGATATATTAAAATACTCCCAATTGTTTTTTATTAAAATTCAATTATATTATATGTATTAGTCAGCCAATTACTTTTTTTGCTTGACAATATATCATAGCTACTCCTACAAGTCAGTAATATAGAACTGCTACTTTTTTCTAGAATTTTTACATATACATGCATTTTATATGAATGGCACCATCTCCATATGTTCATTTCATTTTATTTATTGTGATAAAATATGTATAGCCTAAAATTTACTATCTTGCCATGTTTAAGTGTACATATAGCTCAGTACAATAAGTACACTCCTATTGCTACACAACCATCATCACCATTCATCTGCTGGACAAGTTCCATCTTATAAAACTAAAACTTTGTACTCACCAAACAATAATTTCTCCCTCCACACTCCCTGTTGACCCTGGCAACTACTATTCGACTTTGGGCCTCTATGATTTTGACTCCTCTAGGTATCGCACATATGTGAAATCACAAGTATTTGCTTTTTGTTTTTTGGGTTTTTCTGTGACTGACTTACTTCACTTAGCATAAGGTCCTCAAGGTTCATCATGTTACAACATATGTCAGAATTTCCTTCCTTTTTAAGGCCGAATAACATTCCATTGTATGTATATGTCACATTTTCCTCATCCATTCATCTGTTGATGGACACTTTGGTTGCTTCCACATTTTAGCAATTGTGAATAACGCTGTTCTGAACATGGCTGTACAAATACCTCTTTGAGACTCTGCTCTCAATTCTTTTCAATCTACCTAGAAGTGAAATTTCTGGATTATATAGTAATCTCATTTTTAATTTTTTGAGGCCATCATAATTAATTTTGGAATTCTGCAGTTTTACCAAAATATATCTGGTTATTTGTGCATGTATGGTTTTCCCTCAATCTTTTTAATCTGTGATGTAAGAACTTTTTTACTGTAAGGATTTCCCCGTTTTTGGTTTAATCACTCTTTCCTTCTATCCATCATTTATTACCCTCCAGGAATTCTGATATTCACACATTAATGCTTTTGATTTTGTTTTAAAACTTCTTGTCTTTTCCTGGGATGCCTGGGTGGCTCAGTTGGTTAAGCGGCTGCCTTCAGCTCAGGTCATGATCCCAGCGTCCTGGGATCGAGTCCCACATCGGGCTCCTTGCTTGGCGGGGAGCCTGCTTCTCCCTCTGCCTCTGCCTGTGCTCGCGCTCTCTCTCTCTCCCTCTCTCTCTCTGACAAATAAATAAATAAAATCTTAAAAAAAAAAAAAACAACTTCTTGTCTTTTCCTGCATGGCTTCTTTTTGTATCTTTAGCTTATATTCGAGATATTTCTCCACTGGATAAAATGAAGCCTCAGCCATTACTATGCTTTCTTCCAAGGCATTCTACAACATTTTAAAAAAATTTCAATCACTTCAACTTTTTAACTTTTTTCAAATTATTATTTATTTCATTCAACAGTTGTATTTTTATGAGTCTGTTTCTAGCTGTTATTGTATTTACCAGTATAAACTAAGTTACACTGCAGAGAAAATGCCAGGGTATTTCTCTCTGATTATCTTATGTTTAGCATGATCTACCAGAAGGCTCTGCTTCTCACAGCGATTCAGAAACAAGAGTGACAGAGGCTTCCCTCTCTTAAACTGTCCCTCCTTTAGGACAAGTCTCCAAGATTTGCCACAGCAGAGTAAAAGAGAAAGAGAGAACTATGCAAAGCTTGATCAAATCTTTAGCTTCCATGTTATTGGCTAGATATGGCCACAGGGCTCCACCTCTCTGCATGGAGGCAGAGAAGCCCGGATTTTCATGGGCTCAGAGAGGAAGGAGAACCTGTTATCAATAAGCACTAACAATGTCCAGCTCTGAAACTTCAGACTAAGAGTGGCGAATCAGGCAGATTGTGGAATATATGGATATTGATAATGGAAATAGTCACAAATCCATTCAAGGGTTTATGTAGGATGGAAGATATAATACAAACTATTTATTATAGTAAAAAATCAGATCTGAAAAAAGACTAAACTAGAAGGGTAGTAAAACTACAAATATTTTTAAATAATAAAATAGTATGAAACCATAATTTTTTCTAAGAATCTTTAATGATATGGTAAAAAGGTTTAGTATTTAATGTTAACTGACAAAAAAAATGTGTTTTCCATACAACACCAATTTTTATTTTAAAATATATACAGTATGGGAGAAAAGTTATACAATATTAATTGTAATTGTCTCTGTCTACATGCTTACTCATTTCTGTGTCTTCTGGTTTCTTTTATACTAATTTGTCACATTTCACATTTTCAATGATGAACTTCTTTTAGAATGGAAAAAATACAATGCTTAAAAAAAACCAAAAACTAAGATGTTCCTAATAATGTATCTTAAGTACACATATATCAACTAAGGTCAACATTTAACTGTTAATTTCCATATGGTAAAGGACAATTTTGGCAATGTTATTAATTACTGCTTAGCATTTTTCTCACCATTTATTCAATTATGGTTATAGTTATTTGTGTCTTCAGTAATTCAATAAATATATTTTTATGACAAAAATACAAGAATATATCCCATAAGGACATTGGTAGAAATGCTGTTAGGTTGTTGAATTATGTGAGTTTTTCTCTATTTAAAAAATTCTTATTATATGTTGTTGTGCATTTACAATGAGTCAAATTTTATTTGGAAAAAAATGGTAAAACAGATCTTCCTTGGCTTATGATGGGATTTATGTCTGGATAAGCCCTTTGTAATTTGAAAATAAATCTGTAAAAAAATGCCTTTACTGGGGCGCTTGGGTGGCTCAGTGGATTAAAGTCTCTGCCTTCGGCTCGGGTCATGATCCCAGGGTCCTGGGATCGAGCCCCGTATCGGGCTCTCTGCTTGACGGGGAGCCTGCTTCCCTTCCTCTCTCCCTGCCTGCCTCTCTGCCTACTTGTGATCTCTCTGTCAAATAAATAAATAAAAATCTTTAAAATTTAAAAAAAAAAAATGCCTTTACTATACCTAACCTACTAAACATCATAGCTTAGCCTGGAACTAACTTAAATGTGCTCAGAACACTTCCATTAGCCCACAGTTAGGCAAAATCATCTAAGATAATGCCTAATTTATGATAAAGTGTAGTTTATTGAAAACTGTGCTGAAAATGAAGAACAGAGTAGTTGTATGGGCCCAGAATGATTAGTAAGTATATATGTTGTTCACCCTCATGATCATGTAGCCAACAGGACCTGCGGCCACCACCACCATCCTGGTTCACAAGAGAGGATCACACCACGTATCCCCAGCCATGGAAACGACCCAAATTCAAAATTCAAAACACGATTTCTCTTGAATGTGTATAGCCTTCACACTACTGTGAAGACAAAAAATAGTAAGTTGGACCATCATTGAGTCTAGGACTGTCTGTGTTTGAAAAGGTAATTGCATTTAGCCAGAAGATAATCTTTATTAGAAATACTCTACCTAAACAAAATATAGAATTCTCAGCTCTAAAAGAAGTCTAGAATCATCAAATTCATATCATAAATTATTCTAATGTTATCCTTAGATGCTTAATTAATTAATTCAGGTTTTCAATATTCCAACAATATTTATTAAGTGACTATCTCTGTGGCAATCCTAGTACTAGGGATTGGCTTTTTAAAAATGTATTAAGACAAAGTTCAAAAGTTCATTTTCGCTTTTGTTTCCTTTGCCTTTGGAGACATGTCTTGAAAGAAGTTGCTGTGGCTGATATCGAAGATGTTACTTCCTATGTTCCCCTCTAGGATTCTGATGGATTCCTGTCTCATGTTGAGGTCTTTTATCCATTTCGAGTTTATCTTTGTGTACGGTGTAAGAGAATGGTCGAGTTTCATTCTTCTACATATAGCTGTCCAGTTTTCCCAGTACCATTTATTGAAGAGACTGTCTTTTTTCCACTGGATATTTTTTCCTGTTTTGTCGAAGACTATTTGGCCATAGAGTTGAGGGTCCATATCTGGGCTCTCTACTCTGTTCCACTAGTCTATGTGTCTATTTTATGCAAGGCAGAGGAAACAAAAGCGAAAATGAACTTTTGGGACTTCATCAAGATCAAAAGCTTCTGCACAGCAAAGGAAACAGTCAACAAAACAAAGAGGCAACCCTTGGAATGGGAGAAGATATTTGCAAATGACAGTACAGACAAAAGGTTGATATCCTGGATCTATAAAGAACTCCTCAAACTCAACACACACAAAACAGACAATCATATAAAAAATGGGCAGAAGACATGAACAGACACTTCTCCAATGAAGACATACAAATGGCTATCAGACACATGAAAAAATGTTCATCATCACTAGCCATCAGGGAGATTCAAATCAAAACCACATTGAGATACCACCTTACACCAGTTAGAATGGACAAAATTAGCAAGACAGGAAACAACGTGTGTTGGAGAGGATGTGGAGAAAGGGGAACCCTCTTACACTGTTGGTGGGAATGCAAGTTGGTGCAGCCACTTTGGAGAACAGTGTGGAGATTGCTCAAGAAATTAAAAATAGAGCTTCCCTATGACCCTGCAATTGCACTACTGGGTATTTACCCCAAAGATACAGAGTAGTGAAAAGAAGGGCCATCTGTACCCCAATGTTTATAGCAGCAATCGCCATGGTCACCAAACTGTGGAAAGAACCAAGATGCCCTTCAACGGATGAATGGATAAGGAAGATGTGGTCCATATACACTATGGAGTATTATGCCTCCATCAGAAAGGATGAATACCCAACTTTTGTAGCAACATGGACGGGATTGGAAGAGATTATGCTGAGTGAAATGAGTCAAGCAGAGAGAGTCAAGTATCATATGGTTTCACTTATTTGTGGAGCATAACAAATAACATGGAGGACAAGGGGAGATGGAGAGGAGAAGGGAGTTGAGGGAAATTGGAAGGGGAGATGAACCAGGAGAGACTATGGACTCTGAAAAACAACCTGAGGGTTTTGAAGGGGCAGGGGGTGGGAGGTTGGGGGAACCAGGTGGTGGGTATTAGGGAGGGCACGGATTGCATGGAGCACTGGGTGTGGTGCAAAAACAATGAATACTGTTACGCTGAAAAGAAATAAAAAATTTAAAAAAAAAAAAAAGACAAAGTCCATGCCTTTGGGGACCTCATAGCCCAGTGGGGGAGAGGGGCAGATAAAACGACAAATAATTACAAACTAGTATGCTCAAATGCAAACATATCCTAAACAGAGACTAGAGAGGGAACAAAGAAGCAAACAGGGCAGAACTTGGGGGAGGAGAGAACTGTAAAGAAATTATTCCAGGGTGGGGTGCCTGGTGGCTCAGTGGGTTAAAACCTCTGCCTTCCTTGGGTCATGATCCCATGGTCCTGAAATTGAGCCCCGCATTGGGCTCTCCACTTAGCAGGGAGTCTGCTTCCTCCTCTCTCTCTGCCTGCCTCTCTGTCTACTTGTGATCTCTCTCTGTCAAATAAATAAATAAAATCTTTAAAAAAAAAAAAAAGAAATTATTCCAGGGGTTAGAGGATAGGGTGGGGCCAGAGAGCTTCGCTTAAGCTGCAATTGATATCAGGCTTTGAGTGATATTTGTTGGAGAGTCCTTAGTTCCAGAAAGTTCCAGAAAGAACCATGGATTAAAGATTTTGAAAAACAACAAAATTTTCCCATCTTTCTTAATTCAACTAATACGTACAGCTAATAACTTGTTTTGAAAGAGGCAGAAACATGAGTCACCTGGAATTAGACCCACAGAGTGGACATTCCCAAAACGCCAGCTACTTTGCATCTCATTATCTATTCTGATTTAGGGGGGAAAAATCTCCAAATTCTAAGATAAAAGATATTTCAACACTGCCAACCTCAGAAGGCGTCAGGAAGAAGCTATGCCTTTCTTTCACTAAACTGGAGGCAGCCCTCAAGACCCTTGACTCACCTCAGACAGTGAAGGCTTTCTGGCAAACGTGCCTGCATTAGGACATGGGAGTGAGGGATGTTGGGACCCCTTGGCTTCCACTCCCCTCGGTGACAAGTTATTTTCTTGAACTTATTGCATTTAAAGATGTTCTTTCTTATCATTTGTAGAAAATTTTACAACAGCCAAAGAGAAAGTGTCTTAGACTCCACATTCATCAATAGCTTGCTTACATGGAAAGTTGTATTTTATAAAAGGTGACTCATGTGTTTATGTAAGCATATCTAAGTGTTCATGCTGTCCAGTGTGGCAGCTCACGATAAATCTTTTGAACAAATGTTTTTTTGCATTTCTACACATGTAACACATAGAGTTGCAACTGAACTAATAATTTACATTTTCAGATGTTTCGTCTTTCCAAGCTAATTGACTTCCTGAGCTGGGACTCTGATGAAATCTGCTGAGCCAAATTCTCCCGGTGCCAAAACTACTCCCTAGTAGGGTGAGACGCATTTGGAAGTTGCATTAAAACTTTTTAAGGCTTCCAGGCAATGACTGTTTCAAGCAGGGCTCAAAGCTGCATTAGAAAAGTCAATATATCTTGAAACAGGAATATTTTTTAACGTAAAACGAAAGCATGTATTAACTTTTTAAAATGATGAACTGGAAATGTTCCTCTAAAGAAGAGAGAGATTTGTCAGATTTTTCTAGTATAGACTACAAATCTACACATTTGTGTGATTACCAAACTGGACAAGCTAATTGAAAAGTAAGCTAAAAAGTGTGTGGGGGGTAGTAATTAAAACTCTATTTTTTTAAAAAAAATTATTTATATGTTTATTTTAGAGGTAGGGAGGAAGAGAGAGAGAAAGAGAGAGAGCAGGGGAGGAACAGAGGGAAAGGGATAAGTAGATCCTCACTCTGAGTGTAGAGCCCAAAGCGGGGTTCAGTCCCTTGACCCTGATGATCATGACCTGACATGAAATAAAATCAAGATCAGACACTCAACCAACTGAGCCACCCAGGCACCCCTGAACTCTTTGTATTCTAATTTCATTGCTTTAAAATTTAAATACCTTCCTCAAGAAAAAGCAAGTTCCCCCAAAGTACAGAGTCAATCACTATGGTCCTAAAGGATCCATGTTGGCAATGGAATGAAAAAAAGTAAAAAAAAAAAAAAAATAAAAAAAAAAAAAATAAAAAAGCAATGTGGGATAGTGGGGATGTGCATATTTTTTAGATATTTCTGTGTCAGATATCATTCTTACCACTTCCCAGCTATATGTTTTTTGGGAAATTTCTTAACCTCTCTGAGCCTCAATTTCTAAACTGGTAAAATAAAAATCATATTTAGTGAGGTCATATATATATATATGGACTTATATGAACATATATATATATATATATATATATATATATATGACCTCACTTATGGTCTTATGTGAATAAATAGGAAAAAAGAAAAAAGGACTTATGTGAATAAGTATTTTAAAAGCAGTAGCTAAGGGTTTATCTTTTTAAGCACTTAAACTTAAAAAATCATTACTTCAAATTTAAATCTAAAAATACTTTATGTGCATTTGTTTCTTCATAAGGAAGAGATACTCATATAATTTAACATTTTTAAAATAACTCAATAGCTTGTTGGACCTTGCTCTTTTCAACATTGCAAACCTGGATTCTTGCACTAAATAACCCTTATATTGAAATTTAGCTATGCTTGCTTTATATTATTTAAAAATTTTCTTACTAGTGATAATGCGGCCTGAAAGAGCCCTTTTTTAAATTTTCAAAGCAGATCCAATTTTGCATTGAGAGAATGGAATGGGCACAGGGAAAAACCTAGATATCATATGATGAATTTTACAAATTTTCTAATTAAAAATATTTGGGAAGGAAATAGGTCACGTAATGATAGAGGAGCTGGAATTTAAACTTTCCAAAGTTTAAATTATACTCCAATCCTCCAACTGAAATAAAATATCACTATCAAATAAATGGTAATGGTCTTAATTGAGTTGCCATACATATTCCTCCAGTAGTGACTCAGTATTTTACACTGAACTGGGTATTTAGAAACAGAAGGCTCAGCCCTTGTTCTATCTAGCCCTATCAAGTTTTTATCTGGAAAATCATACATTTCTGTATTTTCTATTTAATCATTCCTTGAGACTACATAGGATGATGGACTTACAATTTAAAGAGAGGATGAAACTTTTTTTTTTACTTTGCTTTTCTAAATATAAAGTCCCTATATATCTCTTATGATGACAATTTGCCCCAATAAACTTGTTTCCAAAAGAAGGGATTTTCCTTACATTTTCCAATGATTTAGTCAGAGTACATTGGCATATTCACTCCTGGAAGAGCCAGGAAAATCTATATGGATTATTTCAATGCCACAGAAATGAAAACTAGGAGGTACTTAGAGCATTTTACAATGATTTACTCACTCTGTATGACAAAATTTTCCAACTTTAAAATTAGCTAAAAGTAATTTAATTTCAAGATTTTACTGAAATGCAAAGCCAGATTTTCTCAGTGGCCAAAAGAGATAGCCAGCTGGAATTACAGAGCCCAGAGATTGTGCCTTAATACCCTTGGACCATTGAGTTTTTGTTTAGAGTTTCCTGCTAACTTCCTCCCTTTTAACAAAGAAGCGGATCTGGGCACCTTGGTGGCTCAGCCAGTTGAGAGTCTGACTCTTGATTTCAACTCAGGTCATGATCTCAGGGTCGTGGGATCAAGCCCTGTGTAGGGCTCTGTGCTCAGTGGGGATTCTGCTTGAGATTCTCTCTCTCTACCCTTCCCTACCATACTCTCTCTCTCTGTGTGTGTCTCTCAAATGGATAGATAAATCTTAAAACAAACAAACAAACAAAACAAAACAAAAACAAACAAGACAAAAAAACAAGGAAGCAGATCAAGGTAAGTTAGTGTTGAAACATAAACTAGGCAAAGAACATTCTAATCATCCTGAGAAACAGAATTCAATTCTCTCCTTTTCCCCAAGAAGCTAGAAAGTCACTGCATTGAGGGAGTCATAGAAACTGCTAGTAATATCTAGGATTAACTATTTTGCTTTGTGGCTTTGCTTTGAGCCTAACTGTTTTCTACCAGCCCAGGATTTTGGTCCTGAGACCTCTTTTTTTTTTCCCTCAAATATATATGTGTGTGTGTGTGTGTGTGTGTGTGTGTGTACACACACATATGTATACATACACGGTGGTGGGGAGAGAGAGAGAGAATCTTAAGCAAGCTCCATGCCTAGTGCAGAGCCCAGTGCAGGGCTCAGTCTCCCAACCCTGAGATCATGACCTGAGCCAAAACTGAGTTGGACATTCAACAGACTGAGCCATCCAAGCACCTTGGTCATGAGACCTTTTTAAACATTACTTATGTAATGGCAAACGTGAGAACCTCCACTAGCAAGAGTCCAATTGCAAGACAGGAACCACACCGTAATTTGCATAGGAAAAATCTAACAGAATTAATAGCTATAAAAGGGATAGAAGTAATGAAGAATTAGCTCATAAGAAATAAAGAGAAATCTGAAGAACACAGGAATCACAGCTATGAGGGGGACCCACTATCTGCAGAACTCAAATAGGGGGGCCAGAGCAAGACCCTCCCATCCATACCCCCAGGGCTGAGATCCAGTCCTTGCTGAAGGCCATGGTCAGGGCTCACAGGGTGGCGGCTAAGTGTCCGTGGGGCGTACCGATCTGCTCTCAGAGGAAAGTGACTTTCTAGGGGCGCCGTGCTATAAAATCCCTCGAGGGGATCACTTGGGAAAGCGGTAGGCTGCCGAAGGCTAGTGGCTGCTGGTGTGTTCCAGGCTGCAGCGGTCAGGAGCCGGGCGTATTCCCAGAGCCAGGGACGGGCAAATCTCTGCCCCACAAAGGCCAGGCACAAGGAAAAGTGTGACTGACAGGGCCGGGAGTGATGCAGGAGTCACTGAGAGAGTCCACTGAGAGAGCACACTCAAAGCAGGGGCGACTCCTTCTTCCTGCTATGTCTGACAAAGATGTAACATTACGCTAGATACCAAGAGAAAAAGGATTTCTCCATATTTTCACAAAAGAGAACGGTGGCTGAATTTGAAGCTGATGGGCTGGCAAAGAACTCAAAGAAGCAGCAGCTACGATGCTGTGTTGGGAGCCAAGTTGCCCTCACCGTGGGTAAAAGAGACCCTGGTGTCAAGGAGTCCGTATGCGTATGGCTAGAAGGTGTTTTCAAAAGTTGAAGTTCTTGGGGCACCTGGGTGGCTCAGTGGGTTAAGCCTCTGCCTTCACCTCAGGTCATGATCTCAGGGTCCTGGGATCAAGCCCCACTTGGGGCTCTCTGCTCAGCGGGGAGCCTGCTTCCCCCCCCTCTCTCTGCCTGCTTGTGATCTCTGTCTGTCAAATAAATAAATAAAATCTTTAAAAAAAAAAAAGAAAAGTTGAGGCTCTGAGGGGCACCTGGGTGGCTCAGTGGGTTCAACATCAGCCTTCGGCTGGGGTCAGGATCTCGGGGTCGTGGGATCGAGCCCCATGTCAGGTTCCCTGTTCAGCGGGGAGTCTGCCTCTCCCTCTCCCTCTGGCCCTTCATCCTGCTCATTCTCTCTCTGTTAAATAAATAAATCAAATCTTTAAAAAAATGTTGAGGCTTTGAGACTCCCTTTTTTACCCTGTGCCATTGAGTTATTACTATGATTTTCCTGGACTTCTTCTCTGCTCTCTTATGTAAATCCCAGAACCTCTATCAGGAATAAACATGTTCAGTGGAGGGCACTGCACAAACAGCATCCCGCTTGGGTTTGTTCTAAGGAGGGGAGAAGACAGTATACATATATATATCATGCTCCTATTATGTGTCAGGCTTTCTGGTAGGTACTTTCATGTCTTATTTTATTTTAAATTTAAAGAATGTAGGTATTTCCTCCCCATCTCATAGAACATAATTAATATGGTCAAAATTACTCAGCTATTAACCATCGGTTTAATACTTTATATGAATGTAAACGTGCAACTTTTGGAAAGTTGTAGAATCTTCAGATGTGTCAATGTCTTCTTTGCGATAGTGGAATAATAGTTTTGCCTTCATAAGAAGAAACAGATGAAAAGAAACGTCCCCCAGGCCACAAAACTTTAAAGCACCAAGCTGGAATTTCAACACAGTCTTGTGAAAATTCAAGGCCCATTTCCTTAACACCATGCCACACTTCCTTTTAGGCTACAAAATCTTTTTAAATTTTCTTTTTAATTTAATTCCGATTAAAGGCTTATAAAATTTCCTTTAGACCAAGTATTTTTGAGGAAAACAAATTGCACATTGCCATGTAGATGGAAGCATACTCAAATAGGCAAAAATTTTTTCCCTGTATTTTTTCAGATAAAAAGAAAAAATCATCTAAAATCTAAAAAATGCATGGGCACCTGGGTGGCTCAGTTGGTCGAGTGACTGCCTTCGGCTTGGGTCATGATCCTGGAGTCCCAAGATCGAGTCCCCCATTGGGCACCCAGCTCCATGGCAAGTCCGCTTCTCCCGCTGAACTCTCTCCTCTCATGCTCTCTCTCTCTCTCTCATTCCCTCTCTCTCTCAAATAAATAAATAAATAAAATCTTTAAAAAAATAAAATAAAATCTAAAAACCATAAACCTTAAAATTCGGACCTGATAAATTACTTAACTCAAAAAAAGAATTCTTTGCTTGATAGAATATTCAGTATGGGTTTTCTTTAAGCAACCAAATCTTTTAGTGCATTAAAAACACTATAGTTGACACACTTTGATTAGAATAGCATTTCCCATGGATACTTTTAACAGTTTAGAATACCGTTATATGGATGTGTCCACATGCATAAAATCACTGTATTAACTTGAGGGTTATAGGTAATTTGTAAATACCATGTATAATTAATTATAAAAACATAATAAATTGGACATAGTTCTTGGTTTATGCCTCGATACAGTGATGGAGTCAGACCAAATCAATGGTTTCCAAACTTGGGTGCACTGCAGAACCCTTTGTATACCTACCACATGGAGCAGTGAACAGGGATTAGCAAAGCTACACCAGCTGAAAAGAAGAGTCCCTAAGCGCTGGACTTGGTGACCTCTAACATTCTAGGATTCCATGCTTTGAGAAAGAAGCAGCTGAAGTATGCAAGCTATTCAAGTCCACCATGAGAACTGTCAGTATCATATTATAACAAGAGCTTGACCTTTCTTTCAATGACATTTGCCTAAGATCTGGTGGCCTTGGAGCCTCCATGCTCTGGAGCTATACTATTCCTATTGGGCCAGGCCCTTGATGGAGCTCAGATGACTTGTCAGATGACAAGTAACTTAGAAGATGACTTCTTTATATCTCCACATTTAGTCCCCATGAAATACTGCAGCATGCATGGATGTTATGATCCTGGTTTTACAGATAAGAGAATAAAATCTCAGGAAAGTCGAGAAGTTTTTTTTTTTCTTTCAGTCACCTAGTTAACAAATAATGGGCTTGAGTTGGAAGTCAAATTGTCCAGTACCAGAGCTCTTTTACTCTATGATGTTCCTCTCTCCCCAAAATATCAACACACTGTTAGTTTTATCATTTTAGCACACATGTTGCCACTGCTCCAGTTCCTAACAGTGCCAGACATCAATCCTGGCTGTCTTCATATCCCACTCAAGAGAGTCTCCTGTGAAATACCCTTCCATTCCTGCTACCACTCATCTAAAAATCCTATCTTTTCTTTAGCTCTGCCTCCTTCCACAGAGCTGCCTGGCTACTTCTAATCTCAAGAACCTCTTATCTCTGGATGGCTTTGGTCATACTAATACAAAACATTTCATTTTTGATTCGAATTACTATTTTTATTGGTCATTATTCTAGCTTTTTGCATCTTGTATTCTTAACATGAATTCTATTTTTAACGTGAGACATTTATTTTTAGATATTTTTTCACCCCCTACGAAAAGGCATATAACACATGGAGGGTCAAGAGGAAGTATATTTACTCAGGTGCTCAGTAAACACACGTTGAAAGAATGTTATCTAATTGTCAATAAATATTCTTGGTTATGGACACATCAGAAACACCGTACTCGGGGCCCTTGGGTGGCTCAGTGGTTTAAGCCTCTGCCTTCCGCTCAGGTCGTGATCCTAGGGTCCTGGGATGGAGCCCGCATCGGATTCTCTGCTCAGCAGGGGGAGCCTGCTTCCCTCCCCCTTTTTCTGCCTCCCTCTCTGCCTACTTTTGATCTCTGTCAAATAAATAAATAAATTCTTAAAAAAAAAATAAAACACCATACTCAGTACAAACATCATTAATTTAGTCATTGGTTCGAACAACAATGACTGAATGTCAGCTATGTGCCAGCCATTAAGCATAAAATGCTGCTATGTATAAATGTATAAATCATAAATAGATTGGAGAACCCCAGGCAGATTAGCAGATGAAGCAAGACATGATACACACCTAAACTGGCAGCCAAACGTGTGAAGAAGGGGTGGTAAGAGGGATTTCCTAGGTCTGACTGCTGATCATATTCAGAGTACAGGGCAGGAAACAGATTAGGATCATGCCCAGGATTTTCATCTAAGGCTCCAGACGACTCTTATCTGACGATGGGGTATACAGAAAGAAGAGCAGGATGATTAGACTGACCATGGATTGAATTTAGGCCATGTTGAAGGTAGGACCCAGGGAATATTCTTGAGGCAGACCTGAAGCTTCCTGGAGAGGTAAGTTCCGAGATAAATATTTGAAATCTTGACTCTATGGGTAGTAGTTAAAATTGTGCATGTGGATGAGTATATGTAGGAAGAGAAAACAGGATGGAAGAGAAGTAAATCTCTTTGGGACCCAAGAGAACACCAGTATTTAAGCAACAGGTACCAATTATACCCCAATAAGGCTAGAGCATGGAGGGAGACAGGCGAAGAAGGAATTGCCAGAGAAAGAGACTCAGAAGGAATTCTAAAAGTAAGTCCCTAGACATTTGTCTTTCTTATTCCACACAGCAGATGTTAAAACTTTTTGTCATTCTTCTCAATAGGGACACTACATTTGTACAACTCTAGGGGCTACCATTTATGTAATATATGTAAATGGACCCTTCAGGGACTGTGCAACTCTGTGATGGGATGACGCCCCCGGGTCCCTTTTCCATTTGACCATTTGAGCTCTTCATCCTCTACGATGAAGCATATGACACATGGAGGGTAAGAGGGAGCATATTTATATATACTTAACACCCAGACATTTTCCATATTTATAGAAGGTATCAAGAATGATCACCTTGGAGCACCTGGGTGGCTCAGTTGACTAAGTTTCTGGCTTTGGCTCAGGTCATGGTCTCAGGGTCCTGGGATGGAGCCCCACATTGGGCTCCCTACTCAGCAGGGAGGCTGCTTCTCCTTTTCCACACCCATCTCCCTTCTGCCCCCCACTCGTGCTCTCTCTTGCTATCTCTCTCAATGAAGTAAATAAAATCTTAATCAAAAAAAAGAGTGATCTCCTTCCTTCCTTACCTCCCTTTCACTATCACCTCAAAACCTTCACCCACCCTAAGCCTAGAGGTGCTCTTGTTCGTTTGCGTGTCATGGAAGCTCACTCCTCTGTTAACGCTCCCCTGATAATGTCGTCCAGGCCCACACTCAGTTTGAACAGAAATTTTATAGAAATGTATGAAAAAAATGCAATGGCAATACACCCCTCCCAGTCATTTCTGCAAAGGTGTTTTTGTCAATTCATTTAGGATTTGCCAAGACTAGGGGATATTTCATCTGCCGTAAAAATAAAACGTTCAAAAGTATCATCAAATAGAGAACTTTGTACGTGCTCTAAATGAAAGGATGTTCCCTTAAAGATGCAGCTCTTAATGCCTAGTGTAAAATGCTTGTAGCTTTTATTATGTCTTAGATGAAAAACATGTTTTACCGCATACCAGAGTAACAGACGTCAACTCACTTTTCAAATTGGGAACAGCTTTTCATTTTGTTCTATTCAACAATTTCTGGGTCCTAATTCAACCCTTCCCTCCCTCCCTCCTACCTCCCACTATTATGCATTTGTCTTTGCTCAAGCAAAACAGTGTCACAAACTGCTTTTTCAAACGGCAAGGGCAACATGTACAAGGTGACAAAAGGGGAATTTTCGAGGTAGGAATCTCCCGTGCTCTCTCCCCTTCCATTTAGGAAGAATAAAAGAGGAGACCTTGATGATGAAATATTTACTACCTTAACATTGCTGATTGAACACAATCCACAGGAAACCCAGATGTCCAGGGTAGTAGATCAGAGAGGGGAAATCATATGGCTGGAGAGCCAAATTTTGATTTCTAGCCTCCTGTGCAAGGAAAAAAAAAAAAAAAATGACCAGCCGCTATGCTGCTCAGACCCAAAATGAAGTATTTGTCACAGTCCTCTTCCAAGTGCCACTTCTTTATTCACTGATGATTAGTAAAACAAGTTCATTATTTTAAAAGTTTAAATATAATTGAAAGCTTAAATGCAATTTCAGATGGTTAGTGATTGATATAAAAATTTGAACATTAATAAATTGTAAGGTTTACTCCTTGGAGGAAAAACTTCAGATCTCATGTCATTTTATAACTGAAAACAAACTTTGAACCTAGTTCTACTCTTATATGTTAAATGTGAAGTTCTTGGAGCTTAAACATGTTCATCATACATGCTTTCTGCTGGTGGGAAGGATAGGTTTAATTTTGTTTTAAGAAACAATGGAGCCCAGGGTCTGAACATAATCCTTGAGATCAGGAGATCTGAGTTTTAACCCTGATCCCCGTTCTGGACAAGTCTGTAAATTTTCTGTACCAAATTCAAAATGGGGAAGATACAGAACTTGCCTCCTTTTGCTCCAAAGAGCTATTACCAGCAGAAGTGAGGTAATCAGTGTGAATGCATATTAACCTCTTCAAACAAAGAATGGTGAAGAAAAGCAAGACAATGAAAATTTTTTGAAACAATATATGATATTTTTCCTTCAGCTTTTTTTAGATAGCCAAGTTTGAAGTCGGTGGTGCCCATTTAAAAAGGAAAAATCACAGAAACATACAGGGAAATTTGGAATCAATTTATTTAAAGACATGTTCTTTGCAGCTGTTGTTCATTAGGACACTTTTATTGACGTGTCCAGAAATCTTTCCTAGTAGTTTAGGCACGCGGGGGCTTTGAGCCCTATGAAGTATAGCAAATTGCAGATGAATTGGTCCAGAAGTGTAGGTTTGTTTTTAAAAAAAAATGCTTTGTAAAATAGAATATTCTCAAGGGAGTGATTGGTGGGGGAAGGGAAGTATGTACTGACACTTAAAAGATCCTTGACCTTCTGGAATGCACATCCAAACTTCTGCAACAGTAGCCCAACAGAACTGAAACTCCGTGTTCAAAACCACTTTAATAAAACCCACTTTCTCCAAGGATCCCAAACAAAGTCATCCGGGGATAGTTTATAATAAGGTGGTACTTTCTTTAAGAGACTGGTTTCACTGAGAAGACTTTATTTGGCACACCACAGATTTTCTGAGTCTCGGGAAGAATAAGAGTGTGCAAATGGACTTGGCAAAAGATGGAGAAGGGAAAAGAGTACTTCAGTAGATGGAATAGTATATTCAAAGGGCTGGAGACTAAGAGTACAAACCAAGTTTGGAAGAACCAGAAACATTCTTTGATTGTTCTTTTCTTCTTTATTTCATATACATATATGGGGCTCCTACTGTATGCTGGTATGACTCTGAGTAATCACTAAGACCCATTTCCAGTATCAAGCAATTGGCAGTACAGTGAAGGAGGTGGAAATCACACAATTTCCATGCTGGGTGTTCAGGTTTAGGCAGAGGTAGTGATGAGTCCTGTGGGGCTCAGTGGTGCAGGGATGAAGAGAGGGTGTGCATGTTTTGGGAGGATAGTATCAGCACGGCAAGACATCCCAGCAAAACGTTAACTCCTGAACTGACACCTGAAGAGCAAGGAGAAGGAAACCATACGGGAATTGGGAAGAAAGGGTCTTCCAGGTTAAGGATCAATGACTGGGGTTCAGTGACTGTGTTACCTTTTTAGGGTGGTGACTCCCTTGAGAGTGGAACGGGGACTCCCAGTGAAAGACCATTGAAGGCTGGCGCACAGCCGCCATATGTGGGCTGTGAGGAAGAGGAGACAGTTAGTGAGGCAAAGTAGCCACAGGGCCAGGAGCTTGGCTGTCTCTCCTCTGGGAACCTTCACTGAGCCCCGCAAGGCTGTGTCTACCACTCCGTGGGCTCACTGTGGTAATAACACACCCCACTTTCTGCTCATTTACTTGTGTTTTCTGAAAAGAGGGCTGCAGCTTAGTCAGCCTGGATTCGTCACGGACAGTGATTAGAAACGGGTACAGGGGAGGCATCACGAGATGTAACAAGTGGGCCCTGGGATTCTGAAACCTAACACATAGTAGGTAGTCAGAAATGCCTGCGGCCGTGAATTGAGTCGAAAACTCTGACCTTGCCAGCAAGGTAGTGAGTCTTCAAAAGTAAAGACATTGAAGAAAGACAAGGTCTTGCTGGTATTTAATCAAGCTGAGCCCACATTTCTAGAAAGTGGAGACAACATCTGCCCTTTAAGATTGGGATTGGGATAATTAGACGTTAATATATGAGAAAGACCTGGCAGGTATTTAGATCCTGAACACATTGTTGGTTTTATTTTAAATAAATAATGAGAAGGGATGGGGAAAACCTTTAATCTGCTCCTTAGATGGGCTCTCCTCATCTGGGCTCATCCCTACTGTGCCTGCTTCCCCATCTACTCATCTTCCATGACGTGCCCAATGATTCACTGAAAAAGAAAGGTTATTAGAGTTGAACTCATCTGTCTCCCCACAACTTCTCATCCTCCTGTATCAACGCCTATACTCTCTGTCTTCCTCTGTCACCTTGGAAGAAGGGTGCCTGCTTCTGTCCAAGGGCAACACCCAAACTTGCATACTGAACGTCGCCTCCACTTGGCAATTGAGATTTCTCTTCTGAAATAGTTCTCACTCTCCTGCACCAGCAACTTCTCTTTCCCTACAGCATCGGAGCCATCATCTTACAACCACGCTGTCATTTCTCCCCTTCATCTCCTATCCCCAGCATATCTCTGCGCCAGTGCACAACAATTTTACTTAACTGCTTTCTCCACCATCCTCCTCATGCCAATGTCTATCCTTAATCTTCTCTGATTTCTACTCTGTGCCCCCATAACCCTGAGGTTGCTTTAGGCAACATCACCGATGGCCTCCATGTTGTCACATCCAATAGCTCCTTCAAGGTTTTGGCCTTACATGACCTCTCAGAAGCCTTCAGGACAAATGACCTCATTTTGGAGACACTTCCTTTCTCTGCTTTAATGGGAACACTCCCTGATTTTTCTCCTACCTTTTTCCTTGTTCTGTGTCAGTGTCTTTTGCTGGATCATTCTCCTTTACCAAATCGTTAAATGAGGGAGTGCCCCAAAGCTAAAGGACTCACTGTCTTCTCTGTCTATGTTCTCCACTACATGATCTCCTTTAGTCCTCAGCTTGCAAAACTACTCATTTTCTGTTGGTTTCCAAACTTACATCTCTAGCGATGATCTTGCTCAGTCGCCTCCCTGACATTACACTTATAGATGTAATGGGTGTCTCAAAGGTGACATGTTCAAAACCAAAAACCTCTTCTCCATTCTTAAGTTCAGAAAATGACCCCACCTTATTTAGTTGATACCTTCTACTTTTCTTTTTTTTTAAGATTTTATTTATTTATTCATTCATTCATTCATTTGAGAGAGAGAGAGAGAAAGAGAGAGAGCAAGAGAGAGCCTGAGCATGAGCGAGGGAAGGGGTAGAAGAGGAGGGAGAGGGACAGAATCCTACACAGATTCCACACTGAGTACAGAGCCCAAAGCATGTGTCTCCACTCGGGGCTCAATCTCACAACCCTGAGATCATAACCCAAGATCACAAAACCAAGAGTCAGTCATTCATCCAACAAGGCCACCCAGGCTATCCTGTCCCTTTCTTTTACTCATTCTCTGCAACCACTCCATGAGCACGTTTTGTAAGTGTGCACATTTCTCCACCTACTACTATCGTTCTAACCCATGCCCCCACAAGCTCTCTCCCAGACTGCTACAATGACGGCCTCAGTAGTGTCCCTTTCCACTCCCACTTTGTACCCCATACAATTCTAAGAGTGGTATTTTCAAAACTGAAATAAGGGTCTTCCCCAAGATTCAGTTCCTCCAGGATCTCCTGATAGCACTTAGGATGAATCTCTCACTCTGTATAAGTATCTTACATGATCTGGCCCCAAACAAACTTCTCTACCTCTTCTAGGACCATTTCCAAGCTCACTTCTCTCCCTGAGTCTCTTTCTTTCCATGAAACACACCAAGCTCAGTGCTTCTGATGGTTTCTCTGCATGGAATGTTTTCTGCCTGATCTTGCCGTGGTTGCCTGTTAGCCTAAATGTCCAGAGACAGCCTTTCATTTTATCTCACCACATACTAACTGTTCTCTGCATAGCCACCGTCACCCATCACCGTCAGATTTCTTCTGTATTATTTGTGGGAATGTGTGTCTATTTGACCACTCCTCTCCTAACAAGAGTATCATCCTTATTGGAACAGTCTTTGACCATCTTTTACAACACATTATCCTCAAGATATAGAATGGATCTGGGCACATATTAGGGGCTTAAAATTAAACAAAAATGACCGTTGAGTGAATTGATCTCCTTAGGGTGCTGAAATGAACCTTTGAGATCATTCCAGTTCCCTCATTTTACGTACGGTGAAACTGAAGCTCAGAGAGGAATCATTATTTTCCCAGAATCATTTTAGTGAGCAGTGAGAAATATCTTCCACATTTGCCCCTTAGAACCCTCTTTTGTTTGAAATAATACCAGAGACCTGCATATAAAAATCAATATACATGAAACCCTACTTTATATTCTGTGAGGGTACGTCAGGTCAGTTGCACAAGCTGGTCTCAGGAATGAACCCTGATGGGGCATATGTCTCACCACAGGTAATCTCTAAAATCCCAGCAAGTCCTATGGAGTAAAGAGCTGGGGTTCTGGAAGACCTAAGAAACCGTAGCCTTCAAGTAGGTAGTTTCCACATATGTTTGAAGAGAGGACAAATGGTGAATTTTGTTAGAGTGATAGAAAACACATGTGTTTTCTCACTTCATATCCCAGAGAAGTTAGCTGTCAGTCTCAGCTCTTAGCTCCCATTTCTTCCACCCTTAAAAGACCAAATTTGTGCCAACATGGCTACATCCCAGACATCTGAGCAATATGAGGCGAGATAATTGGGCAGGGTCGAGAAGAAAGGCCTTGGATGTCATTGGAAGGTGTTTGGCTTTTAAAATTTCTTTTCTCTAAAGTCAATGTTTCGCCATTTAACATTTTAAGCAGAGGAGTGATGTGATCAGATCCAAATTTCAAAAGGATCTTGCCGGCTTTCATGTGGGGGATGGATCAGAAGAAGAAAAGATTGAGAATGAGGACCTATTCAAAGGTTGTTAGGCTAATCTGTGCAAAAGATGACTGGGGCCAGAAAGAAGACAATGGCAGTCAGGATACAGATAAGTGGATAGATTTGAGGTATAATCATATTAAGGATGTATGGTTAACAGGACTTGATAATTAGGCTTCCTGTGGCCAGAGGCTGGTTTCTGGCCAGTGTAAAGAAGGTGGAAGGGAAACGAGCAACTCTCAGGTCATCTCCAGAATTCTTGCTGTGTAGCATTTATCCAGACTCAGGTGTGGTGGAAGGAATGACTATGCAAATCCTGAAGCCCCTGCTGTAAGGACTCCTGCAACAGCTTCAAAGGGCCAATGCACGGGGCCATCAATTCAGGACTCTCCAGGACAAACCCATTTGATAATTCCATCAAAGGGGGTAGTAGAGGATGTGAGGATGTTATGGAAACTATGTCCCTGAGATTTTGAGGGCTTAGAAATACTTCTATCCTTAGTTTCACTTACATTATTTTAGCCAAAATAAAGAACCCGAGTCTACACAAAGAGTGATGTAAAGGAGTATTTCTTACACTCTTGTTTATATTAGGAAAAAAGCTGATATCAACACAGACGTCTAACAATATATTATGAGTGATTAAACACGTTTTGGTACATTCAAAACCTGCACTATTCATAATCATGATCCAGAAGAATATAAAAGGCCATGGGAAATACCTCACTGTTTAATATTGAATGATGTAAAAAGAATTTAGATTTCTGTGTACTGATTATGCCAGAAGGAAAAATATCAAGTATCTGCTTGGAATTGGCAAAAAGGCAATTATTTTAAACAATCAACAATTCTCACTTGTAACTCATTGCTAAGTCTTTCACTCAACTACTCCAGATTATTGAGGTGTTTACTTTATAGACAATGGAGTTTTTCAATTAAAATCGGTTGCAGTTATTTGTTCAGGAAACATATTGGAAATCTAGAGCCACTCTGGGCAATGCAGTAGCCTTTAGCCACATGTGGCTGTTCACACTCAAAACTAACTGACGTTAAGGAAAATGAAAAGTTTGGTTTACCAGCTGCACTGGTCACATTCAAGGGCTTCTTAACCACATGAGGCCAGTGGCTACCATTCCATCAGCACTGACACTGGCATTTCCATCACCACTGAGGTTCTAATGGACCACCCTGATCTGGAGTTTACCATGCCCTGTACTTTGTGCTGGGGCTCAGCAAAGAATATGACACAGTTCTGTCCTCCAGGCTCTCTCAGCCCAGTAGGAGAGACAGATAATGCAAAGAAAATCAGAGTGCCCTATCATACTTAGGCATCTTCTGCCCCATCCTGCCAGATATCATCCCAATTAACAACAGCTGAAGGGGCTCACCATCAAATCTTCCGGTCCCTAGGAATCAATGTCATGGTATAATCGCTAAATCGTGTACAGAAATAAAGCATAATTGACCAAGATGCTCAGGGAATGGTTTGCATTGCGGAAAACTAATTTAGTTTCTTCCCTCAGTCAGTAAATGTGTACTAAATGCCAGCTATGTACCAGCTATGTTATACATAATATAGAGGTTCACTCTATTCTTAGAGTGAAATGGTCTCTGCTCTTATGGAAAGCATGTTCTTAGGGGCTGGGGCAGACAAAAGAAATATAGACACATAAAATATCTGGAATATCAGACAGTGGTAAGAGCTACAGAGAAGAATAGAGTGGATCAGTTGGGAGGCTAGGGGAAAGAAAGGAATGCCAGGTGGTGAGGTGGGAGTCAGGGAGTATAGAGAAAGGGGGTGCTACCTTAAATAAGATTTCAGGGGCACCTGGGTGGCTCAGTGGGTTAAAGCCTCTGCCTTCGGCTCAGGTCATGATCTCGGGGTCCTGGGATAGAGCCCCGTGTCGGGCTGTCTACTCAGCGGGGAGCCCTTCCTCCTCTCTCTCTCTGCCTGCCTCTCTGCCTACTTGTGATCTCTGTCTGTCAAATAAATGAATAAAATCTTTAAAAAAATAAAATAAATAAGATTTCATAGAAGGCCTCACTGATTGCATGATAATTACACAGAAACCTGAAAGAAGCAATTCATATTGGATCTTACATTTGAAAAAAAGTCCTTTAGAAGCCCATGTGTTCCAGTAGACAAGGTATTATTAATATAATTCTAATCTACAATCTTTACTAATTTATCAGGGTCTTTATGCAAGCCATTATTCCCCTTGGGTCCCCAGTCTCTCCATTTTCATATTAAGTGTTTGGACTAGATAGTGTCTGAGAACATTTCTGGTTTTTACAATTTTGACTTAAGCACATCGAGAAGGGGAAGAAAATTCTATGTGCTACCTGTCAGGTTCATATATTCATTCAACAAACATTAGCTAAAAACCCAATGTGTGCCAGGCTTGTTGGGAAAAGGAAAGATGACAAGGTTAAGAAGATGATTCTATCTTCAAGGAGCTTGCAGATGAATGAGGGAGGTAGGCAAGACTTCTCCCTGTCACTTGGAGGCTTTGTCTGCACTTCTCTGCTGCTGGCTGAGCAGTGGCCTCCCTGCCCTCCATACCTCCCAGCCACATTGTACACTCATCCCGGAGAGGCCCAGAGCCCAAGACCATCAGTCACAAGTGGCTGTCCAAAGAGGGCTGGGCATCATGGCCTCCCCAGGGTCTAGCCTCTCCCTTTAGGAGAAATGTGCCCTAGATGGGGGAGCTGTCTCCATGGATGATGATGATGATGGATGGCCCAAGGAAAGCATTTTTCATCTATGAGCAGTACACGTGTGCATTCTCACTTGAGAGCCAGGTTCTGACTGAGATCCTGCTGTTCTCCGTTTTCCTAGCTGTTGTCACCTTTTCCCCTTTACTGACAAATGGACCCATTTTGCAGCCTGAGTGACTCATGACTGTTTGAGAAAGTCTAGATTAACTCATTGTGGTGGATGAGGCAAATGAAGACAATTATTTCTAACCTGCGGTCTTCAACCTCTACCTCTATCTTAGTGCATCCCTGCTGAAAAACCTCTCATGGTTCTATCTTGTCTGTGGGATTTTATCCAAGGTCCATTTCCATCCAGCTCAGACGATTCCAACCTTCGCTCCCATGACTAAACTGTGCAGGCAGAACTCTCACTCAAACATGCCGTGGATTTTCCCACATCCACACCATAGCCACATGATTGATTCCTACCAACACTTTGCCCAACTGTGTGGCTTCTGCAAAGCTGTCCCTGATTGCCCCGGGCCACTGAAATCTCTTGTTCTTTGCATGGTCATTGAGCACAAAGCTTGGGGTGCTGAGAGCTTTTGTTCACAGATGAAAGCTTGAAGTTCCCTGTCACTTCTGGGCCAGAGGCACCTTGTCCTGTCCACCCCCTCCTCTCCAGCAGCACGAGGCCCAGTGCCCAGCACATGGAAGCTGTTGTGCAAAACCGAGTTAGCTGATTGATTCTTTCAGTGACCCTCTCTACTGTGCTGTGATTCCATCAGCAAGTGGGCAGGCAACCAAGTTTCAGAGCTTGAGACTTGATTGACTTAAGACGAGGCTTAGGGTTCACCAGCCCAGAAACACAGACATATTCTGGACCCCTATGCCAATGTTGACCAATGAGTTGGTAAGTCGGGCATTTCTGATACAGAGAAGGCAACTTTCTGAACCCAAATAATTCAAATTACTGCCTTAGCCACCCATTCAAATTTGCCTGCATGGATCTGTCTTAAATAATAGATGGGTCTCTCTCTTCTCTGGGACCTTGCAAGCTTTATGAAAGAGTTGTATTTTCAACTACACAAAGAAAGGGTTTTGAAGTAAAAGAATCTTCGATGCAAACTCTAGGGTCCATGAGAATCGCCTAGAAGGCTTGTTCCAGCACACAAGTTGGATTTGGCCCTGCAGTTCCTGACTCAGTGGGTTTAAGGTGGGTCCTGAGGACCTGATGCAGACATCACTGGTCACATTCTTGAGTCCTCAACCCCTTTCTAACACTTTTTCTCTTTTTGTTTACTCTTTCCAAGACTTTGTCTACATAATGTCATCTTTTCATATAGATACTATCCTCTCTTACATAAATTTTTTGCATTTCAATGATTATTCTCAATTATAAAGAGTCTATCCCCTGTCCATGATATACACTTGGAGGTTAGACTGAGTCAAAGATAAAATTTCACCAAATAAAATGAACTTCTGGAATTTGGGATGAAACATGACCTTAAAAGCCAGGGCAAGAATGACTTCACTCTTATACAAGAATGGGAGGTTATTAAGCAAATGTTCAATCCAAAGTGATCCCATCAGGAAATGAATTTGACTAATTAATTTGATTCATTGAATTGATTCAGGGTTCAACTTTTTGTCTGTTTTGGCCATTTCTCGATTTCCAGCTCCTGGAACAGAGGCTGGCGCTAGAAGTGACTAGCAGTCATTAAATATTTGTGGGATGAATGAATGAATTTAAAAATAAACATCTCCTTCATAGACTCTGGATAATTTAGAGGTCTCTATAATGGGCATAAGTGCAGGCAATTGGGGGGGGAAGTGCAGCTCTTAAGTATTTTGCCTCAAAATGAGCCATTTGTGAAAGAATAATCATAAATGAGCCATAATTGGTTTTCAGGCACTGCAATGGATTTCTACTTGCTTGTACAAACATTCATGTAGACAGGAGATATACACCCAACCAGCTCCTTTGAATAGTTGTGCAAAGCACCCTGTGTCCACTGGTGTGCTCTGTGTGGTGCATGGGTCCATCCAAGGCTATTACATGGGGTTTTCTACTTTAAATTAGAATCCCTTCTGGGCACACTCAGCTCAGAATCCAAAATTAAATGCAGCATGGGAAGCATTGTAAGGGACCCTGCTTCCTACTGTGTATTACGTGAAATACTAAAGCCTTTTCTTTAATGTCTTCCCAATTAAAGCAAATAAGCTAAGCCATATTGTTGGCTTATCCCAGTGCCCTTTTACCAAAACAAAATCGAGTTCTCTGTGCACGTGGCTTGTAACATTTAATCAATAAACTGGAATGATTTGAGGGCCTGGCTGTCTTAATAAGGGGATTATGAACACACAGGGCAATAAATTAGATTTAAGAAATTTTCTAAAATGAGGGAAAATTACATTATAAAAGTGACATTAACATTCCAGAGTCCTGAAACCTCAGGACTGCAGAGCCCCTTAGACAAATGGGGATCAATGCAGAAGCTAACACCCAGATCAGCTCTTGGGGTGTGGAAGGTACAATGTGGCAGGAATAGTGGCTTCATCCCGAAGCTGCAGGAGACCTTTCCCTTCTCCACCATGGGCCAGCTGCTTGGACTAACACCTTTGATGGATTCTGAAAGCATTCACCCCCTGCCATCCCTTGGCAAAGAGCGGCTGAACAATGACTGTTTGCTCCAACATTTTTGTTAATGACCCAGCTGCGAAACTATGGGCAGGGCAGCCTCTTGGGTATGCTCATTACAATATTTCATTCTTCTTGCTTAATTTCAGGCAGTGCTTCCTCCATACATAAATATATCAAGCTCTATGCAAACTACAACTTTTTATCTGCATTGAGGGGTTTAGAGGGTTCGTTACTCTTGCTCCGTGGGACAAGAAAAATCATTGTTTCCCTTTTTGATTTAGAGACTTGATTTATGCAGGTTTACCTTTCAAGCTTCTGTTTCAGTGGTGCGAACCCTCAGGTTTGTGTGCATTTGCTTGGATTTACTGACCCCAGTTTAATTCTTGATTTATAATCTGTAGGCTTCAGGCGAAGAATGAATTTTGATTTAGGGTAACGCATTCTATATGGCTTATATTTTTCACTCAGAGTCAACTATTAGCTGGTTTTAGCACAGCTGAATTATGGCTCTTCCTAGAAGGCCCTGTTGGATGAAATTAAGATGGATTGAAAAACAAATATTCCCCATCTAACGACATGAAATAAAGTTTCCTCTCCACAAGTTTGGATGACAAGAGGGAGTGGGTCCTCCAGAGAAGAGCACCCAGGCTTCCCCCTAGGCCAACTGATTGTCAGTGGGTTCTAGGGACCTCTAGCCTTTCTCTCCAGATCATAGATTTGTTTCTTCATTCATTCAATATTTTCAAAAAGATTCCCAAAGATGTTTCACACCATGTCACATCACAAGATAATATACTCTCACCCTCAAGTTTCCAGATCTTTCAATGGATTGATGAATACCCAATGTTCTGAATCATTCAAAGAAGCAAGTTAAAAAAAAAAAAAAGGGCATCGCATACTAGTCTTAATGTACATGTAATTTAGTGTATTCTTCTTTTGGATCTTTGGAGCCCATGCTCTAAAAGTAGGGCAACTCTCAACATCCAATGAATGGAAGTGACCTGTTCTCCAATCACACGGGGGTAACAGGCAATGGTTTTCAAAATGTTAAAACAAATGCATCAACTGGATGAAGGGTGCACTCGGCCTCTCTGTACTATCTCTTGCAACTGCATGCAAATCTATACTTACTTTGAAATTTAAAAATAAATAAATAAATAAATAAATAAATGCATTTCTTTCTAATCAACTGTCCATTGAGTAAAAATGAACATAAAACCAATAGTGTGCTGATGGAAGGTGGCTTCCCAGTTATCAGTAATGGGGTAAATGGGACCACCATGAGCCTCTATCTCCTCATCCTTAAAAAAAATAATACAGTAATTGAACCTTAGAATGACATCATCCAAGTTGAATATGCTCCTTGTGGATTAGAAAAAAAAAATTTAAGTATGAAGTTTGAGAAACCATGAAAGGCATTTTACAAATCCTATCTCATTCTCATAAAAGATATCAGACAGTAAAGATCTTAATGAATTAACAAGGCAATAAGAGTTGGCAAAAGTGTGTACCTCCCAGATGAGTGTGCAGAGAGGCAGGGAGGATGTGACAGCTGGGATGGAGGGAGGTTGAAGAGAGAAAAAGAACAAAGAAAGATTTGCTAAGATTCATCAGGTGTTCCAACATTCCTTAGGGTTTTTTTTTTACCAAAATAATAATAATAATAATAATAATAATAATAATTCATAAGGAAATGTTCATTCTAACCAGATTTCCTTCTTTTTCTCCCTTCTCACCACCACCCCCACTTGACCTTGCCTGCTCCTCCACGGTTCCCTCCCATTGGCAACAGTCCTCAAGAAGAAATGCTTAAGAGGGAATATTATTTATTAGGATTCAGGAACTCATTTGTTGACACTCTCACATGCATAGAAGCACAGATTTTGGACAAAATCTTCATTTACAAGGCTCCAAAAGTCACTGCAGAAAATTGATATCAAACACTGAAAGCAACGAGTATGTTTCTGTCATTTAATGGCTTCAAAATGTCTTCTTATACTTCCTTCTGTTTTCTGATAGAGCAGACTTGAGTTTCTCAACCCTGGCAATACCAACATATTATCTTCGTAGGGGGCTGTTCGGTCCATTGTGGGATGTGGAGCTGCATCCCTGGCCTCTCCCCACTGCTCCATAGGAGCAGCAACATACCCCACGTGACCATCAAAATGTCCCTAGATATTGCCCAGGTCTTCTGGAGGGCAGAACCCTCCCTCCTCCACCATCATCGAGAACTCCCATGATTGAGGCAGCACCCCAGGTGCAAGTGTACCATGGAACGCTGGCTCCCTGGAATCTCGGCTTCTAGCACAGGCGTGTGGCAAAGCTTCCCGAGAATGTTGCAGATCAGAAGGAGAATTTCCTTCCAGCAGAACTGAGAGACTGATGTCAGCTAGGGGAGGACTGGCTTGCTCTGTTGGTAGTGGAGAGCAGGAACAACAGAGCAGTCATTCATTAGCATGGAGACTCTGGCTTCTGGGTCCTGGGATACATTTATACTCTTAAAATACAGGGGCGTCTGGTTGGCTCAGTTGGTGAAGCCTGTGCCTTTGGCTTAGGTCATGATCTCAGGGTCCTGGGATGGAGCCCCACATCAGCCCCGCTGCTCAGCGGGGAGCCTGCTTCTCCCTTTGCTCCTCCCCTCTGCTCCTGCTCTCTCTCTCAAATAAATAAATAAATAAATAAATAAATAAAATCTTTAAAAAAATACAATGGAATATTACATTTATAAATGCATCTAGGCTTGAAAAATCACCTTTGCTATACTACCTGTTATTTTAAGACCATATATTTCTTATTGGCTACACACAAAAGGCATAATTAATATGCAGTGCGGGGTCATTAATTCTATTATTGTGGTTATTATTATTTTAGTTTTCCTCTAAAAACGAAGTTATCTCAGTATCACCTAAAATGAATATTAGACATCCCACATGCCTGATCCACTTAAAGCTACTTAAGACAAAAAGTATGTAAGAAGTACTTTCTAAATACATATTAGTTTGCTTTTCTCTTTTGCATGTTCTTGAGGTGGTGTCTCCTCACTCTGAGACTCCAGGCAGACATTCCCAACTCTGGGCCCAGGAAGAGTGTCCACATCACACCCCATGAGTACCATACCCCACACATATTGCCGTAAGATCCAGAAGCCACAGATCTACCTAGCTGCCTGCTGGAAGAGAAACAGGGGAAGAAAGGCAGATATCAGAAAACTGAGGATTTATGTGGGTCATTTACTACAGACACAGTTATCTAAAGAGACAGTTTCAGTTTGGGGAATGGCTGAATTACCAGACTGAATTACCAGGCCTCAGGTAAATGAGGTCAAAGTAGTTATTGAGGAATAATAAAATAATGAAAATACTCTCTTTATAAATTCAATGACAATTCAAATATATTTTTGCTTTTGATCATTAAGGCACTATCTCCTTCTGTATATATTTTAAAATGGCTTATCCAGGTACCTGGGAGTAGTAAGGCTTGCTGTGGACCCTCAGGAGTCCTTTGATGTAGTGGTCTCTGTATTATTTATGTCTACACTATTTAATGACTTAATTTAGTTTAATATTTATTTTATGCTGACCTCATATTTACTGCCTGGGATGTTAGTTTTCCATTTACAGAATAGAGACACATTTTCCTTTAAAGTAGATTCAAGGGTTTTAATAAATGAGCCGATTTTAAAACATTAAACGAGTAATGATACAGGTGGATAGCAAACACGGTAGAAATTATGACGTTGGTATCGGGACGTCTGCAGTTGGAGCAATGCTTTAATAAATGCTTTAATAAAAGCAATGCTTTAATAAAAACAAGTCCTTCTCCACATGAGTGGCCTGAGGAATGAACAAACATTTTATAATCCTTTCTATCACCAGAAACATCACCAAGAGGTTGGCGCAATAAAAGAAGGCTGCTTGGTTAAGAAAATAGCAAACAGAATGAAGGGAACTCACTTCTTGAGCCCTTACAGCTGGGGGCTCTGTATTTATTATTCTGATTTAATATTCACAGCACTCCCTGTTGTTGTTGTTATTGTTGTTGTTTTTTTTAAGATTTTATTTATTTATTTGACAGAGAGAGAGGCAGAGAGGCAGGCAGAGAGAGTGAGAGGGAAGCAGGCTCCCTGCCGAGCAGAGAGCCCGATGCGGGACTCGATCTCAGGACGCTGAGATCATGACCTGAGCCGAAGGCAGCGGCTTAAACCACTGAGCCACCCAGGCGCCCATTGTTGTTGTTTTTTTTAAGATTTTATTTATTTATTTGACAGACAGAGATCACAAGTAGGCAGAGAGGCAGGCAGAGAGAGAGGAAGGGACGCAGGCTCCCTGCGGAGCAGAGAGCCAGATGCGGCCAGATCCCAGGACCCCGTGATCGTGACCTGAGCTGAAGGCAGAGGCTTAACCCACTGAGCCACCCAGGCGCCCCTGCTCCCTGTTTTAAATACATAAGCCAGAAGTCCAAGAGTTGAGAAATATACCCACGTTAAATAGAACAGCTGAAACTTGAACTTGAGTCTGCCCTATTCCCTAAGAACTGAGACAGGACTAGGTCAGAGTCTGAAGTTTGTCACAGAGAATCATTTTATAAAGCTGTCCCAAAGGTCATAATTGGGCCAGAAGTTTGTCTCCTTTTAGATTTCCCAACAGCAGGTGGATAGTGCTGCCCCAGGAGCTGGGGAGGAAGAAGAGATTCCCTGAGCTGCTGAATAAAGAAAGCTCAGAGACCTAGCCCCCTGAGTGCCAGCCAGGGATCCGTGACACTGTCACAGGGAGACGTAAAGGCAGATGATAGTCAACTGTTGTAGTTGTAGTCAGCCTGAGGCTAAACTGGAGTGCTGCCATGGCAAGATTCAGCAACCGAGTGTTTCATTTTATACTGCATCGACATCTTTCCATTTGGATTTCTTGCCATAATCCACGGGGTGCTTCCCAGTTCCTAGTCTGTTACCGGCTGGTTAGGTTGTTGGTTCCATGAGCAAATACTTCCCTCTAGTGGCATTTGCTAGTCATTGCATGTACCTGTTCTCCGGACTCATCACAGACCAAACCTAAGGAGACCAAAGGGACCCCAAAAATTCTTCCCCACCCTCCCATCCCAGTAGCTCTTCTGTTTGAACTGGGAAAATTCCTTAAGTCTCAGACTTCTGGCTTACTCATTTAAACATAGAGCGGCTGTAAAGATTCAATCAGAACAATAAAAACAAACCAGAGCAAATACGCCTTATGATTTCAACCTTTTAACATTGCTTTATGTTTGCATATTATCTTTCTTGGTTAATGCTTCGTATGTTTTTTAAAAGAATGCATATTTCGCTATTGCTGATGCACTGTCCTATGGATGTCAGTAAAGTCAAGGTGTTTGATAGTGTTCATGAGGTCATCTGGAACCCTAAGATTCTCTGTCTACTTGTTCCATTGATGGGTGTCACTTCAAACACTTCCCAGCCCTGTGTGAGGTCCTTTGTTCAGCTTACAGCGACCTGGTATCCCTTCCTTGCCCAACCTCATGGAGTTCTCCCCTGTGTGTTCATGGCTTAGTATTTAGCAAAAGACCAAAGGGAACCCCTAAGCAGACTTCTGGGTCTTTTTCTTTGCTTCCTTCTTTCCTGTTTTCTGCCCTCACACTCCTACCCTCTCAGCCTCCCAGACCTCCATAGTCTGTCTCTTAGTCTCAGGACACTGCTGGGCTCTCCATGAGCTGGTCCCCTCCTTGCTGCTGCCCAGAAAGTGTCTCCCCCCAGAGAAGAACTCTCCAGCTGGGCTGACCTGGTTGATTTCCCTTCTCTCACTGGTTCCAGTACTGTTCTACCAGTTGGCTAATGTGTGAAAACACTGGCTTCATGGAGTTAGTCCAGTTGTCTGATTGCTTGCGGTGGGAGCAATTCTGGAAATCAGAGGCTGAAGCTGAGTCCCCAGTGGCCTGATGTTAATAGCATCATATCAGATTTACTTAGGTTATTATGTATCTAGAAATCTATTGTTCTAGCTTTTTAATTTAAACTTACTCTGTCCTTTCATGTTAGTTTAAAAAACAGCACAGAGTAGAAATTTTAAAAATACAGGCTGAAAGTATACCTGGGGCAATTAGTTTTGTAATCAGATTTATCGACCATCTTGCTTTGTGTTATTTGTTTTGGGTTTTTCCTGGTTTGTTTGGAAAGAGATTTTTCCTCTCTGCTTTTGCCTTCCTTTATACTGATTGAATTTCTCTTTTATTTTCCATTTTTACTCACTACATTTTCTCTTCCCCCCATCAACTTGCTAGTTACATTTTTGTAGCTATTTTTAGATACTTTAATTTGCATTCTTAGCAGTCTTAATTAATAGGTTTGCCCTCCTCCTGAGCAAAACCATCTTAGTAATTCTTTCAATGGGTCTAATATTCTGGTTTAATGCAGCAATTGTATTTTAAATTTCAGTTATATTTTTATTTCTAGATGTTCTATTTTTAATTATTTTTCAACTTTGATGTAATACTCTCTTATTCCTTGTTCACATTTTCTAGTATCTCTTTCATTTCCTAAAACATTCAGAACATACTTATTTTACATTGCACGCCTGATATCCCAGTATAGTTTCAAAATTGCCCTATCTGAAATTCTGACTTGAAAAATTTCTGAAAATGTTATTTTCTTTTTAGCAAGAGGGTGGACAACAGTCATTCACAACCAAAATCTAAAGTGTATTGCCATGAGACTATTTAGAGTTTCTGTTTTTAGAGTTTCATGCACTTTGCTCTGAAATATTGGATTATGTAATGTTGTCACAAACCCCGTTCAGGACTGCATGAAATCTATCATGAATGAATTCTATCATATTTATAAATAAACAAAAAATTCTGAATTCTGGACCATATCTATTTCCAAAGGTTTTCATTAAACAATTGTAGACCAATTGGCACTTTTGTGGAAACAACTCTGCTATCTGTTGCTGGTATTGGCTCTTGGTCCTAAAACATTCTTTTGACCGTGAGTTCACATTCTTTGCAACTTCATCGTTGGGAATTCTTCAAATTTGTGTTGCAACACTGTTCCTCTAGAGAGAATTTGTTTCTCTCAGTTCCCTGAAAGTCCTCTTGATGAAGGACCACTTTGATTTACATTCTCTGCTTATAACAGCTGGTTTATGGTTACAAATCCTTAAGTTAAGCAATTTTTTCCCCTGAATCCAAACACTTAAATAGTGTGTTTTCTTGTTGTCTCTTTCTGTGGGGGAGGTTTGTTTTTGTTCAGTGATCTCTAATCGATCCTTCAACTGACTTTAGATTTATTGCCTGTCTCCGGAGCCTCAGGCAGCCATCAAAATGGAAGTTCACGGACACCACTGGCTGGCAGATTCCCCTAAAGTAAAAGCTAAGTTTAGTATTCTCCCATCTCACTCTTTCTTAGGGTTTTAAGGAATCTTTTTTTCTTGCTAAGTCAACAACAGCTTAGAAGAGGTAAGTTTTTATTTTTAGAATATTTAATAAAGTTTTAAGGATATTTTTCTTGGGAGGTTTTTTTTTGTTGGTGGCGGTGTTGTTTAGTTAGTACATAATCTGACAAGAAAAACAGCTCCCATAGCTCTTTTTTCCCATTCTCCTCTACCAGTCTTATTGATCCGCTTTCACTCCCATGCTTGTAAGATGGCCGCTGGGCTGCGAAGTATCTCGTCCCTCCTGCAGGTAGAAAGATGCGGAAAGATCGATGGGGGAAAAAAAACAGTGTATACTACTTTATCTCTTTGTTTTCATCAGGAAAATAATCACCTTTACTGGGAGACTTCTGCGGATACTTGATTAGCAACATGACCACCTTTGTTGCAAGAAAACAGAGAAATGGGCTGGACACATTGCACTATGAATGATGGGAGCTGTTATTAAGGAAAAAAAGAAGAATAGATATGTAGTAGGAGCCTAGAGGTATCGTCCGCAGCCTGGAATCATCGGAATCATAGCAAATATAGACACCTATTTGTTCTCACTTTGGGCCATATACAATGACAACTTAGATATGATACAGAAACTCTGGAAAGATCAGAGTTTTTCAACCATAGCACAACTGCCATTTTCAACCAGATGATTTGTTCTCATGGGGGTTAGTTCTGTGCATTGTAAGATGTTTAGCAGCATTCCTAGTCTCTAACCCTCGATACCAGTGGTACCCCAGGACCAGTAGAGACTATAGCAACCAAATGTGTCTCCAGACATTGCCAAATAGCCCCTTGAGGGGAAAATCATCTCCAACCGAGAACTACTGATATTGATGTTGGTACAGATGTAGGTGAATATAGACATGTTTATATGCAAATGCATATACGAACACATGCACACACAGACACGCACACAGAGAAAGACACATATGGATGTGTGGGCACATAGTGAATTTATCTATTGCTCATCCCTAACACTGACATTATATAGGCTTTTGGGGGTCCAGCTCGATGTGGGTCTCATTTAATTTGCATTGAGGCTCTAAGAGGAAGGTATTATTTTTATTGTCCATTTACAAAGATGGGTAAACTGAGGTTCTCAGAGATTAAGTAACTCAGTGCCCTTACAGTTAGTCAGCCACAGGACTGGGACATGGACAGGCTCCAAGACTAATTTTATATTGCTTTGATTTTGTATAATCTTGACCACCTTACTGCTGCTGTTCACCTTCACAATAGTTATCTCCAAGTCTGTCTGTCGCTGGTACTTGTTCTGTGATATTCTGTCTCTTGCCCTTTCCGTTGCTACACCTTCTGGTTGGCTTCTCCTTCTCTCAAGGATCTCCTTGTGTAAAGATCTCCATTTTCCCAGGCTCGGCTCAAATAACCTCAAATCTATGTAGAGAAAACTCAGACTTCACATTGGAAGCTGGGCCTCCTCCAACTACAAATTACATAATTATAAAATTCTATCATCCCTTAAGCAGGATATCCTGGGTGAGCAGATACCCTGTTGTAAGACCCAGTTCCTCTCTTCAGGGACAAGATACTTTGGTCTCAACAACTGGAAATAATGGGCTTTTTTTTTTTTTTTCCTTATGATCTTAACTCTGACCAGGAATTATCCTTGGCTGGAGGGAGCTGCCTTATCCAAGCTTATGTTCCTCCTGGGGTGGGAGGGGGGGTCCATGGGCAATGACTAGCCTGTACAGGGTTACAGAGCCCAGTCCCTGTGTCTCAATTTGGAACATTCTAAAATGAGGTCCCAGCTTCCATTGAATTGGCTGGGGCCTCAGTTGTAATGATTTGCACAATTGGTCGCCTTCTCTTTCTTCCTAGTTCTGCCCATCTCACTTCTTGTAGATGTACCTCCTGAAAGTAATCAGTAAACCTGCTTTATTCAACTTTTTGTCTCCAAGTGGTTTCTGGGTAATCAATCAAGCTCAGTGGTGTGGGAGGTAGATCTAAGAAGTGGGCCAAGGAGAAACGGGTGGGGCACTGACAGGTTTTGCTACAAACTGTTAATGAGTATAGTATTTTAAAAATGGTGTGGCACTTTCCAGTAGGGAATGGAAGTTTGAAGTTTGAAGTTTGAAGAAATTCCTCCTCATTCTATAGTGAGAATGTTCAAAATTATATCACATGGGCCAATGTCCAGAAGCAGAGCCATTCTCTTCCTCCTGTCTCCTCCTTCTAGGCCTTTCTGTGGGGTGAGAGGACCAGGCTGCCTTCGGCGATCTTCCTAGGTAAAGGAGTGTCCCAAACCAACAGCAGAGGGCAGCAAAGCCCACATTCTGATCCCAGAGACACGGGATTTCCCACAGTCTCGACACTTAATTTCAGAGAACTTTGTTGCTGAAGACTGAAATCAATTAAGTTATCAGTCTGGGGTGAAGATTTGAAATAATTAGCAAAGCAAAATCTATAAATATTGAGAAAAATGAACACTGGGATAAACCCTAAAGCACAAGGAAAAATCAAACCCAAGATGCAATTTAGCTCTGCTCCAACAGAGCCTCAGTCTTTGAAATCTTGGAGCCAAGGAGTTAAATGTTGAGGCGTGGCTGCCACCTTCATGTCAGTCACCTTCCCACGTAGTTTATTTTTTAGCTTCTTCCACTAAATGGCCAAATGTCACTAGGAAGCAAAGAGGACAGATAGCAGTCCTGACTTTCAACGGCCTCCAAGGCCTCCATCGACTGCTGGTACCCACCGTCTAAAACTCACTAATGTAGGTACCACGCCCTGAATGTGTAATGATCTTGGAAGAGAAATTAGAAGCATACGTCTTGCCTTCCTGCCCAGTGGTGGTGAACCGTGTCTGCTTCCTTTTTGCAAGGTGCCTATCAGATCAATCCCAGGAAGCAAAAGTATGGTCTCAGAGTATGTGCTGGAACAGACACAATCAAGAAGCAATAGCATATGAAACTCTTTGTGTTCCAAGAAAAAAAAAAAAGGCAAATAAGGAGACTCACAAGCATCAAAGCTAGAAGGCTACTTAAGATCATCTTATCCAAACTCTAATTTTGCAAATGAGGCGACAGAGTCTCAATGAATCACAGAGTAGATCTGAGAACTAGAAATGAGCAGCGTCAGGATGCATTCCCATGCAACTAAGTCTGGCTAATTTATTTTCATTGCTATAATGTTACTCTCTTACGCACATAAATCATAATTTATTAATGCATTTGGTTTGCCTTCAGAGTTTTACTATTACAAGCAATGTGTTTTGTCTATCATTATGCATATTTGCTGGCACTCACGTGACCAAGTTTCTCTAGGGCAATGACCTAGAAAAGAAGAGGTGCATTGCAGCGTGCCCAAATTTGCAAGTTTTCTAGATAATGCCATCCTTTTCCCCAGAGTGGTAAAAAGAATTTGCATTCCAATAAGCACTGAGTTGGTATTCCCATGGTTCCACATCCTTGCAGACACTTGGAATCATGTAACTTCATAATTTGTGTCAATCTGGTTGGTGTTTTATCTGTGTCATTATGGTTTTAATTTGGATTTCCCTGGTTATTAAAGAGATCGAACATATAGCTTAAAAAAAAAAAGTGTTTCCTTCTCTGTGAAAACCTACTTTGGCCCTTTCTGCATTCTGTTTTTAGTCTTGTTGACTTGTAGTAGTTCATTACATATTGTGGATATTTCTCCCAAGACTACTACATTCACTGCAAATATTTCATGGCATATTTTGCCATGTATTGTCCATTTAATTATGATGCCATCTGAAAAATGGAGAACTCTTAATTTTAGGGTAATAAGATTTATTAATATTTTCCTATATTGTTTGTGCTTTTTACATCTTATTTAAGAAATTCTTCCCCATCCTGATGAGGGGTAGAGGAGGCAAAGAGAGAGGGAGAGAGAAAATCTTAAGCAGGCCATGCCCAGCATGGAGCCCAACACAGCTCAATCTCATGACCCTCAGCCAAAATCAAGACTCAGATGCTTAACAGAATGAGCCACCCAGGCACCCCCGATGGGAGATTCTTTATGTAGACTTAGCAATTTTAATCTTTTGCTTTTCACACTTAAGACCTAATCCCATCTACACTTCACTTTTTGGTAGGGTGTGAGTAGAGTTACATTTAAAATTTTTCCATGTTGATACCCAGTTATTTCAAAACCAATAAATGCATCCCTTCCCCCGAAATCTTCCAGCTGTCTCTGTTGTCTATGAAGTTTCTACAGATGTCATTTTCTTTGTTTTCATTCAGTCCCATTGTTTGATTTCTCTATCCTTTGAACCAGTACTATTGATCTGTTCTTCCCAACATCAGTCATAGCCACTATAGCCTTTTAAGAATTACCAATATCTGATAGGGTTACTTTTTCCATCTTATACTTCCGCAGAATCTTTTACCTATTCTTGGCCCTTTACTCTTTTTTTTTTTAAAGATTTTATTTATTTCTTTGACAGAGAAAGAGATCACAAGTAGGCAGAGAGGCAGGCAGAGAGAGAGGAGGAAGCAGGCTCCCTGCTGAGCAGAGAGCCCGATGTGGGGCTCGATCCCAGGATCCTGGGATCATGACCTGAGCTGAAAGCAGAGGCTTTAACCCACTGAGCCACCCAGGCGCCCCTTGGCCCTTTACTCTTATTTAAAGTTTAGAATTGGAGAAGTGTCTGTTCATATCTTCTGCCCATTTTTTTTGATATGGTTATCTGTTTTGTGTGTGTTGAGTTTGAGGAGTTCTTTATAGATCCTGGATATCAACCTTTTGTCTGTACTGTCATTTGTAAATATCTTCTCCCATTCCTTGGGTTGCCTCTTTGTTTTGTTGACTGTTTCCTTTGCTGTGCAGAAGCTTTTGATCTTGATGAAGTCCCAAAAGTTCATTTTCTCTTTTGTTTCCTTTGCCTTTGGAGACATGTCTTGAAAGAAGTTGCTGTGGCTGATATCGAAGAGGTTACTGCCTATGTTCTCTTCTAGGATTCTGATGGATTCCTGTCTCACGTTGAGGTCTTTTATCGATTTCAAGTTTATCTTTGTGTATGGTGTAAGAGAATGGTCGAGTTTCATTCTTCTACATATAGCTGTCCAGTTTTCCCAGCACCATTTATAGAAGAGACTGTCTTTTTTCCACTGGATATTTTTTCCTGTTTTGTTGAAGATTATTTGACCGTAGAGTTGAGGGTCCATATCTGGGCTCTCTACTCTGTTCCATTGGTCTATGTGTCTGTTTTTATGCCAGTACCATGCTGTCTTGGTGATCACAGCTTTGTAGTAAAGTTTGAAATCAGGTAACATGATGCCGCCAGTTTTATTTTTGTTTTTCAAATTTTCCTTAGTGATTCGGGGTCTTTTCTGATTCCATACAAATTTTAGGATTATTTGCTCTAGCTCTTTGAAAAATACCAGTGGAATTTTTATCGGAATGGCATCAAAAGTATAGATTGCTCTAGGCAGTATAGACATTTTAACAATGTTTATTCTTCTGATCCAAGAGCATGGAATGGTCTTCCATCTTTTTCTGTCTTCTACAATTTCTTTCATGAGTGTTCTGTAGTTCCTCGAGTACAGATCCTTTGCCTCTTTGGTTAGGTTTATTCCTAGGTATCTTATGGTTCTTGGTGCTATAGTAAATGGAATCAATTCCCTAATTTCCCTTTCTGTATTTTCATTTCTAGTGTATAAGAAAGCCACTGATTTCTGTACATTGACTTTGTATCCTGCCACGTTACTGAATTGCTCTATGATTTCTAGTAGTTTGGGGGTGGAATCTTTTGGGTTTTCCATATAAAGAATCATGTCATCTGTGAAGAGAGAGAGTTTGACTAGTCATATCAAAAAATGGGCATAAGATGTGAACAGACACTTCTCCAATGAAGACATACAAATGGCTATCAGACACATGAAAAAATGTTCATCATCACTAGCCATCAGGGAGATTCAAATCAAAACCACATTGAGATACCACCTTACACCAGTTAGAATGGACAAAATTAGCAAGACAGGAAACAACGTGTGTTGGAGAGGATGTGGAGAAAGGGGAACCCTCTTACACTGTTGGTGGGAATGCAAGTTGGTGCAGCCACTTTGGAGAACAGTGTGGAGATTCCTCAAGAAATTAAAAATAGAGCTTCCCTATGACCCTGCAATTGCACTACTGGGTATTTACCCCAAAAATACAGATGTAGTGAAAAGAAGGGCCATCTGTACCCCAATGTTTATAGCAGCAATGGCCACGGTCGCCAAACTGTGGAAAGAACCAAGATGCCCTTCAACAGACTAATGGATAAGGAAGATGTGGTCCATATACACTATGGAGTATTATGCCTCCATCAGAAAGGATGAATACCCAACTTTTGTAGCAACATGGACGGGACTGGAAGAGATTATGCTGAGTGAAATGAGTCAAGCAGAGAGAGTCAATTATCATATGGTTTCACTTATTTGTGGAGCATAACAAATAACATGGAGGATAAGGGGAGATGGAGAGGAGAAGGGAGTTGAGGGAAATTGGAAGGGGAGGTGAACCATGAGAGACTATGGACTCTGAAAAACAACCTGAGGGTTTTGAAGGGGCAGGGGGTGGGAGGTTGGGGGAACCAGGTGGTGGGTATTAGGGAGGGCACGGATTGCATGGAGCACTGGGTGTGGTGCAAAAACAATGAATACTGTTATGCTGAAAAGAAATAAAAAAATTAAAAAAAATAAAATAAAGTTTTGAACTTCCTTGTCAAAACCTCCTGTGATTTTGATTAGATTTGCATCGAATCTATTAATCATTTGGGAAGAGTTTATATTTTTATATGATATTAAATCTCCTTATTCATGTACATGACTTGTCTCCCAATGTATTTAGGTTTTTAACAATTGCCTTTCAAAAATGTTTTCTAATTTTTCCATACATGCCTTACACAGATTAGGTTAGGTTTAGTTCTGGGTACCTTATATTTTCACATTTTTCTTGCAAATGATATGTTTTTATGAAATCACATTTTTAAAACTGTGGGCTGGTGTATAAAAAACAATTGACTCGTTTATTAATATTATACTATATAAACAGCATTATTAATCTAAATTCTTAATTTTAACAATTTTCTTTTTTAAAGATTTTGTTTATTTATTTATTTATTTGAGAGAGAGAGAGAGAGAGAGAGGATGAGCACACAAGTAAGGGGGAGGGGCAGAGGGAGAAGGACAAGCAGATTCCCTGCTGAGTGGGCAGCCCCACCTGGGATTCGATTCTAGGACTCTGAGATCATGATCTGAGCCAAAAGCAGATACTTAACCAACTAAGTCGCTCAGGTGCCTCTAATTTTAGCAAGATTTTTATAATTACATTTGGGTTCTCTGTGGAAACAACTCTGTTATTTAGAAATAATGATAGTTAAATTTCTTATACCATATTTCATATTTTTCTCACATTAGCTTGCTTATATTATGCTTTATTTTTCTTGTTAGTTTGCTAACAAGAAAACTGGCTAAGATGACCAGTAAATGGTTAACAGAAGAGTTGACATTTAGCATCTTTGTCTTTCCCTGTATCTTTGGAAAAGTGCTTTTAAATTTTATTATTTGAGCATGATATTTTCTGTAAGATTTTTTTGGCAAGATACCATTTATCAGGTTAAAAAAATTTCTAATTTGTTAAAATTCATTAATAATAATAGAATGTTTTGGGGTGCCTAGATAGCTCAGTCAATTGGGAATCTGACTCTTGGTTTCATCTCAGGTCATGATCTCATGGGTCATAAGATTGAGTCTTGTGTGGGGCTCTGCACTCAGCAGGAAGTCTGCTCGCAGATTCTCTCTCTCTCTATCTCTAAAATAAAATAAATAAATATTTAGATAATAATAATAATAATAGAATATTTAATGTCATTGAATATTCTTTTGGCAGTTATGGAAACAATTCCATAAGTTTCTCTGTCAGTCTCTTATCATATGGTATGGTAGGCACAAAGCTATCCACATCTTAACCCTTGGAACCTGTGACTGTGTTGGCCTACAGGGCAGAAGACACTCTGCAAAAATGATTAAGCCCAAAGATCCTGAAGTGGGGAGATGGATGATCCTGGATTATACAGGTGGGCCCAACCTAATCAGATGATCCTTAAAAATGAAGGAGAAGAGCAACAGTGGGTCAGACAGATGTGGTGTCAGAAGGACCTGACCCACCATTGCCGGCTTGGGATTTGGAGAGAGGAAAGAAAACATGTACCAATGCAATGGACTCCAGAAGCTGAGACCAGTTTATAGTCATCAAGAAAACAGAGCTGTCAGTAGGACAATCACAGGGTATTGGATTCTGCCAACAACCCCAATGAGCAAGGAGAGGAATTGTCCCCTAGAGTCTCCAAGACAGAATGCCATCCAGGGAGACCTGCCTCAGACTTCTGACCTTCAGAACTGTAAACAATGAACTCGTGTTTTTTTAATCCACTAAATTTGTGATAATTTAGTACAATCGGCAATAGAAACAGATCACATTAATAGTTTTTTAAATATTGAACCAAAGTTATATACCCTGCTTGGAATTTTTAAATATTGAACCAAAGTTATATACCCTGCTTGGAATTTCGACTTACATAAACACTGGTTAGTATTCAGCTAACAACTCCAAGAACGCTTGTTTAGATGTTATCTCCATACCTTCCTTTTCTCCAGCACTTTTCCCAAAACTGTATTCTTTTGTCTCCTTCTCTCAGTGAGAACACATATCTCATTTGTGATCCCCTTCCTATACTACCATCCAGGAACTATAATCCTCTGAAAAATTCTGTTCCTGCACTGCCTATTTCTCCTATATAAAAGTAAGGGTGTTTTCAACATTTTTATTGTTTATGCCTAAAAGGTAAACTCTTCCCAGTTATGGAATTATTGCATTGCACCATGTTCTCTTCGTGTATATATATGTGTACATATATACATATACATATATGTATATGTATATATACACACACACACACACACATACATATATTTGCTTAAAATTATTCACAGACCACAGGCTGGTATATTTCTGCTTAATTATCTCTGAAAGGGGTGTTTATCACCCAGGCTGTTATTGTCCCCAAAATAGCATAAGATGTATATTCTTGACTTGCTTCCTTATTTATACAACATCACTAGAGTCTCCTCCCCTAGATATATTAAGTGAAAAGTTGGATGTTGAGTAAAAAGTTAATTTGATGGGTGATAACTGGTACTTGGAGAATCGTCAACCATGGAATTGCCTCTCTGAGTTTCTCTGTAAATGCAGGAACATCTTCACTGTCTTTAAGCATATGCTTTATCTTTCAAGGATGGGGGTCTCTAGATCCTGGGTTTCATCACACGGCCGTGAGTCGATTGCCCACTTTGGTGAGAAGTTGGGTAGCAATGAATCATTTCCTGTTTCTGTTTGGATAGAGGTGCCATTTTTCTGAATTGGGACTCCTGGTGAAAAGTTAGCAATGTCCAAATATCACACCTGTCTGGTTTGGAAGCTGCATCAGGGAGGACAATGGTTAAGTGTGGTCATGCAGTTTTCTCTTCCTTCCAGCTCTGCTCATTTATAGACTGCAGTGAGCTAAAACAAACAAACAAAACAAAACAAAACAAAAAGTTTTTCTTATCACTTATGTGGTCTATTTATGCTCTAGTCTTATAACCTCCAAGCTTGGTGATATTAGTGGAGACCCTCAGAAATCCTTTTCCTTGTGTCCACACTAATGTCAACTATGATGTTAAGGAGCAGTGGTCTTTGTTGACATCAGGTCAGTCTCAATATTATAAAAATAAAATTGCATCTGACAGAAAAATACCAGACATGATAGAGATTAGGGAACTGTTCTTAGTTGCAGCATAGTTGAGATTTTCTATTTCATTTCAGTGTGATGGATAATAGAGCTTTTTGTAAATGTACTTTTACTACACTTGCTGGACTAAAAGCAAACCTTTCTGAAATCCTCAGAAAAAAAAAAAAAAGACAAAATTCTATGTCTCCTCTCATCAATACAGCAAGTGAGGACATGGGACACTTCTTTTCTCTCTCAAGTCTTTGGTTCTGGGTTCTTCTGGGGTAACTTGTCTTTTTCTGTAATTAAGTCAACATGATTATCCACCAGCAGCCCTTTCAAGGTTATCACTGTTATGACATTGGTGTTTCTAAAGAGACTGTAATGTGGAGGGAAAATGGTCTTTAAACAGACTCAAGACGTTTAATTGAGATTCATTGTGCACATTAAAATGCAAATGTTTGTGATGTTTACTCTACAAAAGCACACTTCTAGGTAATGCAATATTGAGCAGGGCCCACAGCAGTATTCTCAGCACAGTGCAATTAATTCCTCTGGAATGTGCTTTTCACCAAGATAGAAAATATTTCTAATAGGTATGGAGGGTAAAATGAAATCAGAGCAGCCCAGTTTCGTGTGGTCAATGACAGAGATATTCTTATAATTGATTTATTATGGAAAGTCAAAACTAAGAGGGAAAATTTCTCTAAGTGATCTGAAAATTCACTCCCTTCCTGTTATAGGTTGTTAAAATATTCTCTTTCATCTATAATTGCATAGAGTCCAAAAATTAAAATCAACATCTTTAAACCTATCTTTTTTTTTTTTTAAAGGCAATTTAGAAATAGATGTGTGTACTTCATCTTAGTTCAAATCTGAAGCAAATCTTGAACACAAGACAACAATGTCTGGTGTCACTGATCAGTTATCCTGGAGCCTTCCTGCTCTTTCTCTGTCTTCTGCCTGTGCTCAGGAAATGCATCCTGGGAAAGGAGTCAGGGGAAGGGAGGGTACTAGCTCTTACTCAGGTCTGAACCTATGAGTGTAAGTGGTTCTGAAGGCTCTTTTTGGCTTGGATGATTCCTGAGAAACTTGGCATCTGAGAGAAGTGTTTAGTTATATTGTCTGTGTCTTCTGAATTTTGTGGTTCAAATTCAAGTTGGACTTTTTTTTTAAGGACCTCATATCGGAAAAACCATTTTATATATCTCAACTAAGTAATCCTTTTGAACAGGAAAGATATATCATATAGCTTTGTATCTTCAGTGCCCAGGACTGGATTGGGGCCATTGCAGACCTTTCTTTTTTTGTCTGTGGAATTCATCATTTGATTTCTGGCTATCCTATCCTCCCTAAATTTCACTGTATATTTACAAAGATAAACACTAAGGAACACAGGGCCCGTTATTACAAAAAAAAAAAAAAAAAGTCAAAGTTAAGGAAATGTGCTGCTTTAAGAGTAGATTTTTCTAAGTCAGTGCATACCAAACAAAAATAGTCTGCCACAGAGGCAGATCAAGAAGACAGACAATACCCTCTTAATAGAATTAATTTAGTTCTCAGATAAAATCAATAGGTTACAGACACTTACTGCTAAAAAGGGTCTTAAAGGCCATTTACCTCATGAGGATTATTAATTTATCAATGAGATGTTAATCTGGGGCTGGCATCTTGCAAGAATCAGAGAAACAGTAGTGAATCAGAAAGGTGCCCTGCTCTCAGGGATCAGGGCAGTGCTATGAAAGTATCAATGCATTGATTTAAGCCATGAAATATGCACTCTGATGGCCAATGATGTGGCCCAAAATTCTGGCCCATACTTCATACTGAATCTTTGCACTTGACTCATAATTCCTCATTTTCAGAGGAAAAAATTAAAGAAAGGGTTTAGAGGTGTCTAAAAGTTAAGGTGAAAGACTAGACATAAGAGTTTGCCTCTCTTTTCCTTACCCCACTGATATAAGAAAGAGAAGAACCAAGAGGAATAAACCAGTAGTGATAAAGATAAGGGAGTGGAGAATAGAAATTCCATTGATACATTGTCATAAAACCTCTGTAAGAAAATTTTAGATAGGAGTGCGTTGAGAGAAAAAATGGATGGAGATTGTAACAGCATAGACTATGGATGATGGAGCCCTCATGCAGGTCACAGCCGGTCTACCCAGAGGGCCTCAGAGAACTACTGAGTACAGAGTCAGCCTATATGTGAGGGCAGGAGTAACAAGTTAAGTAGAAGGAACAGTTAGAGATCATTCTATGGGGCAACTGTTATGGGCCATTCCCCTCCCTTATCCCTGTCACACAAAAAGCAGGAAACCCATGTTTACCACCAGGAAATACACCAGGGAAAAATTTCTAAAGAAATTAAGTGGAATGCTTTGGGATAATTTAAGTGTTCTACCATATCTGTGGGGACTCTAGACTAAAACTTTCTTCTCTTTGGTACTAGGGTCCAATGATGACCCTAGCCCAGCCCCTTCTCACTTGAGAGTTAAGCATGATCATTAACTGAGCTCCTACCCTGAGACCCTAATGGACTACAACCCAAGCAAACGCCTAGCTAGTAAACAGACGGACTTCAGTGATGCTTGAAAAAAAAATCCCAGAGAAACAAAATAAATATGATAGCAGATTTCTTGTTGGAAATAATGTAAGCTAGAACAGAGTTGAACAACATCATTGAAATTCTGAGATGACCTGAGAATTCTTTATCCCAGGGAAAATACCTTTCAAAAATGGAGACAAAATGAAGACTTTCCAAACACACAAAAACTGACAGAATTAATCACTAGCATATACTTACTACAGGAAACCCTAAAGAAAGTCTTTCAAGTGGAAGGAAAGTGATATTAAATGGAAATACGCTTCTACACAAAGGATTAAAAACACCTGAAATGGTAACAAAATGAGTATATATAACTACTATCTTTCTTATTATTTCAGTGTATATAAGAGATAAAGACCACTGAAAGCAAAAGTAATAACTGAATTTTTAATCAATGCATAAGTGAAATGTATGATGTCAGTAACACAAAAATCATTAGGGGAGAAATGTAAGTATGCTGCTGTAAGGCTCTCACAACATCAGTGAGGTGGTATACTAACACTTGAAAGTAGTTAAAGGTGTATGGAATTTACCCAAAAACAGCCACTGACATAATAACAAAGTGTTACAGCTAATATCCAGCAAAGAAGGTAAAATAAAATCGTAAGACATGCTCAATCCAAAAGAGGCAGGAAGAGGGACACCTGGGTGGCTCAGTCAGTTAAGCATCTGCCTTCAGCTAAGGTCATGATCCTAGGGGTCCTGGGATTGAGCCCCACATGGGGCCCCCTGTTCTGCTGGGAGACTGCTTTTCCTTCTCTGTCTCCCTACTGCTCTTCTGGTTTGTGCTCTCTCTCTTTCTCTCCGTCAAATAAATAAATTGATTCTTTAAAAATAAATTAAAATTAAAATTAAAGAAACAGAAAACAGGTGGGGCAAAAGAAAATTTTCAATGACTGTATTGTCGAAGAAGGATGAAAACGACTGTGAGGAAGATGTCTGTAATGGGGCTGATGAAGCTAGCAGGCAACAACCTCAAAGGGCAGGGTGCTCAGATTAAGCACAGGACTGATAGTTGGAAGTAGTACTCAGGGGCTAAGAAAAATGTCAACCCTATTTCTGGGACACTTAGGCCAAAATGCAATCTAGGTGTTGAGTCAGCAGAGATCATGAGACCTCCTGATGTCTCTTACTTGGGGTACAGGATTGGACCTACATTCCGAGAATAGGAAGCGCCTAATATCCCTAAACTAACAACAACAACAAATTCAAAAACGTTTTTGACAAGTTCCAGGAAACGATTCTCCAGCTGTGAAGCCATCAGACCTTGAGCAGGGTCATGGCAGCTGGACCAGAAGGAATAAGTCCTTCAGAAGGACATTCATTGTTGGGGCCGCCTGGCTCTGGCCGAGTACCCCACTGCAATGCAGGATAACTCACCCTGGTGTGGGAGGATTTCCATACCCGAAAGAAAAGAATGCTTTACATGTCCTCCTCCTGCTCTGGCCTTTATTCTGGAAGAATGAGTTATCAGCTCTCCCCAGAAGCGGGGACAGGAGAGCAGCCATCCGCCAGCCTGTGCTGGCAGCTTGCCCTGAAGGCAGTGGCTGTCCCCACGCCCTGGGAGACAAACGTGGCTTCCACACAATCCTATTGCAAGACGTAAACCTTAGGGTAATAATGTTTCATCCAGATATCATAGAGCACAGCTCTGTGTGTGGTGAGATGGACTCTCAACCCCTAATTCCAGCCTACACCTGTAGGGTCCAAGTGGGATCTAACGCTCCACAGAGGGACTGCCTTCTTTTTGATCCTAACCTGTAGGTCCTTTGAAATCAAAAGTAGGCTGCCAGACCTGGATGGGACTTTAGAGATCTAGTATAACTCCCTCACTTAATAAAGGGAATTGGAGGAACACCTGGGGGGCTCCGTAGGTCGAGAGTCCAACTCTAGATTTCGGCTCAAGTCATGATCTCAAAGTCGTGAGATTGAGACCCATGACGGGCTCCATGCTGAGTGTGGTGACTGCTTGGGATTCTCTCTCTCCCTCTCTCTCAGCCCCTTGACCCCCACACTCACTTTCTCAAAAAGGGAGAGAGAGAGAGAGAGAGGGAGCAGGAGGCACAGAGGAGTAAGAGCCTTGTTAAATATACCTGTAGGTGGATATGGGACCAGAACAGTAAATTCCTGACCTCTGGGCTAATGCTATGCCTACTGTCCCTAAATTTAAAACACCATGTGATCATGAACTTGGAAATATGAACCTCATCCAAGGAGCCTCCCAAGAGGGCCCCTTCCTCTTGCAGATGGTCCTCTTTCATTCCCTCTCAGCTTGAAGTTACTTAAGATCTCTCTGGGTTTGGCTATGGCATGTCCCCAAATTTTAACTGCACCAGACACAGTTCTCATTATGGCTGAAGCAAAAACACATTTCCTATTATTGGTCTCCCTAACCTTTTAGGACTCTAAACTGATAAATGTCACTGGCTGTGGGAAGTGACTGACAGGCACCAGAAGCTGCCAGAGACTTGTCACAAGATGAATGACAGCTGAGGGCCTGTAACCTTTTCCCACCAAAATAGGGACACAGAAAGAATAAAAAAAAAAAGTTGCTGGGAGCCTATCAGATTATTTGTGATTCAGAATAAGAAGGTCAGGTCTTGGAGTCTGTGGACTTGGAAGAGGAGAGAGACAGAGTCAGGAGGGTGGGTGGGGCACTAATTTAAGGCCCACCTTGAGCAGGCACCGCAGAGGGGATGAGATGGGAAGGCACACGCTTTCCCTTGAGGAGTTCAGTGTCCAAACAAAGTGACAACAGCATAGGTCCAGATTTTGGCTGTGACCACCGGTTTGTCGTGCAGTTTCTTTTAGGTTAGGGACTATCTTTCACGAAAAAATGACTTAGAACTTAGGAACCCTGAGGCTTTAATCTGTTGTGTCATTGTCTGTTCATGATATTAGTGCCAGGTTAGAGAGTGTCAATGCATGAGACAAACATACGCAGATGGTCTCTGTCCTCATAGAGTTTACTTAGGTAAGTGTGGTGTGTGTGTGTGCGTGTGTGTGCATGCATATATTTACACACTCATGTGAGCTTAATACATATAGCAACATGAGCTTACTAAGGGCACAGTTTCATTCAACTGATGTGTTGGGTGACTATTCTAAAGATTTCCCTCAAGGCAACACCATATAATATAAAGGAATGAGCGAAAGATTTGAAATTCAAGCATTAGGACTGCCGCACCCTGTTTACTTTCCTTGGGGGATTATTGGACTTTTCAGCTCACCCCACCCCCTCCACCTTCCCATTTGTCATCTTGTCGTGGGGACCACTCAGTGAAGGCACCGGATCAAAATTGCACGAGGACATCCCACACATTAGTCAAGGAGCAAGGATGAGTCTGAGGCCCTCAAGGTGTCCATGAAACCAAGGCGATGAGAGAGGAAGGATGTGTGGGAGATGCTGGCGTGGGCTCACCCCAGTGAGGAAAGAAGGAAAGAAGGAAAAAATGATTGCTTCCCGGGACCTACACTGTGAGGCAAACACAACATAGGTCATGGCAGAGTTGTACAGAGTCCCCTGAAGGACGTGGCCACTGAAGGCACCCACATTTCATCAGAAGGGCCGGAGAAGCCCCCCAGGCATAAGCAAGGAGAGGACACTGAGGAACCGCCTTTAGGAGAAGGGACTCTGGGAGGCTTACGGGGTCGTGGGTCTCCCTCCTTTGTCAGGCAGGTAAACCCCCAACACAGACATGGTCACATTAGAGCTCGGCGCTTTTGTATTTCCTGATAATTTACCCAAGTTTCCACATTTTAAGTTCACTTCTCTGATCCTCTACCAACTCTACCACCTAAATAGCTCAACTGTGACCACTCCCACCACCCCTTCTGCTACCACCAGGGTCCACGCCACCCAGATTTCTCACAGTGGTGGCCTCCCAACCTCTCCCTGCCTTCACTCTCATCTCCCTTCCAATTGTTCTCTACGTACAGCCAAAAAGATCTTTCTAAATCATAAATTTTATGTAGCTTTCCCGATTAAAACCATACAACGGTCTCCCACCATGTTCAGTATAAAATTCAACTACACTAATGTGTTTTAGAAGGCTTCATGGGCTGACTGCTGCCAAGCTTTGCAGAATCATTTCAGACAAACTCCCCCCTCCCAAAATAATCTCCTGCCACCCTTCACAGATGCTGGCTGTCCTAGGGCACCCTCTCTTCCCCACTCCCCTGGCAGCCACCCCACCCCCTACCCCTGCCATGTTCCTCAGTTCTCCACATGGGTTCCATTTTCCCAGCTCCCAGAGCCCTGGGATGATGCCCCTGTGTGTGCTCTCAGGCGTCAGCACCTACCCTCACCTCTGTGTTTATTACATAAAACTGAGTTGCTTACTTCACCCATTGTCAGCTAGGTTGTTAAATGCAGAAATTATGGCTTTGCTCCCTCTGCTCCAAGTTCTTTATCAGAAAACTAGAAAGGACTATAGCAATGACCTCATAGGGTTGTTAGGAGAATCAAGACAGCAAATACTTGTAAAGCATTTAGAACAGTTTCTGACAGAGTAAACCCTATATGAGCGCTTACTTATGCTTTATACTCTATGTATAATACACAATTATATTAGATATGTAATAAGATATATAAAATACAGAGTGATACACATATTGTGATGGATATTATGGTTATCCTTGATATTATTACTATTGCTGTTATTATTATACTTCTTTCCCGCTGTAATTTTAGAAAACAACATAGTGCACGTTAAATAGGAACCTCTCAATTATATGCTAAATAAGAGAATTAGTTGCATACATACCAAACAACCATCTAATTTTTTTTTTTATTTGATTTACTATGTCACTTGAATACTTGAAAATTTTAACCTGGCCAGCAACAACAAAAAAATCCTCTACATTCTTCTATAACTGACAACCCTATTTTCCAAGATATCACTCAGTCGTCATTTTGGTTTTATATGTCAGTCTCTCATAAGTTTGATTAGGGTGAGACAGCTGTCCCAAGCCAGATCAACTCTAGGATACTGAATTTGAGGTGCTGAGGACCTAACCATGTATGCCAGGGAAACTACTCGTGTTAACACCACTTTTTAAGGTTTTGCCTGGGTGGCCAAAGGAACCAAGTAGGGTTCTCTGCCCTCTAGAGTCACCCTTTCCTCAAATATCCCATTGGAAGAACTTACTCTGCAGTGCCCTCCACTGCCCTCTGGCTTTCCTGTAGAAAAAGTCTTTGAAAATGCAGAAAAACATGGAACAGGCAAGAGCTTCACTTCTAAACTACATATTCACCCAGACGGGTTGGAAGGCACAGGCTGAGGGTGTGGGTAGTGGTCGGTGCAGGTCACGTGGCAAGACTGGATGCAGACAGCCAGGGGTGAAGGTGAGGGCATGGCCACTGGCCAAAACAAGGGTGAGTCTCAAGTCTGAAAGGAACGACTGTGGACCCGGGCAGTGGTAATGGCTAACCTTTCACTGAACCTGTCTCATCATCTTGTGAAATGTTTAGACCACCAAGAGGGAGGGGTTCCACTATTAATAGAAGTGAAAGATGCATCAGGAGATTAATTAATATTCTAGCAGGAATCAGAGTAAACCCAGGTAGTTTGACTCCAGACTGACTCCAAACTGACTGTGCTCTTTATCCATGGTCTCTTGGCTTTCCTCTCTCTAACCTGGGCCTAGGACCTCTGCAGAAAATGGATGTGGCAAGCGCATGGTTAATGGTGGTTATGTAATAGGCTTTTGTCCTTGGAGACATTACAACCTGCAAGGGCCAGGCCTCTGCCATAGCCACCAGTGTCTCCACTCATGGCCCTGCCTGCTGAAATAGAGCCACCTCATGCTGTGTTGGATTGATGGTCCCCTTGCTTGCTAAGCCCCCTTTGAAGTAACGAAGAACTCAGAGCATCGAAGGAGAATGAGGCAAGCATTACTACCAGATCGTGAAACGGACAGCCATCCCCATCCATATACTGTTTGGTGACCCTCACTGCAAATTTAGAATTAGGAAGCTTGCTGCACAGACAAGAGACCTCACCTCTGAGGTATCTTCTGGCAAATCTGTCTAATTAAGGAAACCCAACAAGGATCAAAAACTCATAGCCCCTGGCCCCAGCACATTCAAAACTCTCCTCACATCACTGGACCTGTGCAAACAGCACACAGGTTCTTGGGTGAGTTCTGTGGATAGTTTTGAATCTGGGAAAGTCAACATGCTGGAGTGGAACACTGTCTGGTTCCACTCAGAAATGCAGGTTGGCCCTGACTCAGGGAGGACCAGGGAGGTGGAGCTGGGGGCGAGTTGCCATCCCTCTGCAGTCTCTCCACCTCTCCCCACTCCCCTGCCCACCTAGGATGGCCCTTGAGTGGTTGCAACTCAGGCATGACTCACCTCCGCCCACAGAAGGCTGCATTGCAGCTTCCAGAAGAACACACTCCCGTGTTGTGGGCGCGCATCCCTTTTCAGGAAAGAAGAGGTCCCTTTCACTTTCGTGAGAATTTTGGGACATTTTCTGCGTCAGAGGAAAGGATCACTTCATTGTGACCTTCAGCAGTGGAACTGAATGATTTGGAGAATAAATGTCGCAGTCACTGGCAAAAAGGATAAACAAATAAACAAAACACCCCAGAACCCAGACTGATAGCTGTCAATCCTCAGATTTGCCCAAAATATCACCATTCTCCTTCCATATCATTTTCCTCACTGAATCAATCCTCAAGCAGGTAAACACAGAGTTGGTCAGATGACTGTTGCACACGCATTTCTTAATGAAGATGGTTAATTTTGGTTGCCTATCTGCCACGTGTTGGCCCATAAGTGAGAGATCTCATCTAGTCCTTATAATCGTGCGGGAAGGGGGGAAAACCTGATCCCTCCTTTTTGCAAATGAGAAGATGGAGGCTCATAAAAGTGAGTTGACTTTTTCAAGGTCATGCAGTTTGTCAGGGCAGATGCAGGTTTGGAACCCAGAGATTATGCCCTTTTCCTCACCCTAGCGATGGACAAGAGTTTAGTGTTGTTATCACCAAAGGCAGTAAAATCCACCTCAGGGGCAGGAGGGAAAGTAGGATACCAGTTATAAAGCCTGTGGAAATTACATGTATATATATATGGGTGTTGTAAGGATTAGGGAAGTTAGCTTTGCTTCTCTTTTCCACATATTTCCCCAAAGAGCTTCAATTTAAGCATGGTTTAGTGGCTCTTGGAAGGAAAACACTTAGGAAGGGCTCTAGGCAGGGCATTAAAAGCTGGAACCAGGTGAATTCACTCTGATATGATGACTCCCATGATTCCAGGGTATTCTGAGTTTGCTACATTGACAAGAAAAGATACTTCTCTCTCCACAGAAGCAGAAATAAAGTATTACATCCATTTTAGCATTTGGAAGGCTCCACATAGCTTTATATAATGGCTTCTGTTGTCTTTATAGATTTTTTTTTCCTAGGGAACATTTTAATCCAGCTAGAGTAAATAATATCCATCACATTGCTCATATAATCATTATTGGCCTGAGACTTTCCTTTGATTGATTTTTAAACATTGTGTTCTCTCCCAGGGGTGGCATGGGAGACTAGGAATGACACTGGCCTAGAAAACAGAAACATGGGGTTCTCAATCTGATTTCTTCCATGATGAGCTCACTGTCCCCACCTTTGGGTCATGGCTCTGCAGAGGAGGCTTGTCTCCCTGAGAAGGTCTGGGAGGCTTTGAAGCCTCCTTCCACCACTTTTTAGCTGTGTGATCTTGAGCCTGTCAGGAAAGTTCCTCTTGCTTCTCTGCTCTAATCTGGAAATTGATAATCTAATTAAACATACTCTCCTGGATGTTGTAAGGACTCACTGTGCACATTCACATAAAATTCTTCGAGGAATGCCTGCTTCACAGTCGTGCTCCAAAACGTTAACATATATTATAATCCTATTCCCACTTTCATCTCAAAATGCCCTCATCACATGCTCAGCAAATTCACTAATCCTTTACATTTCAGCATACATCTTTCCTTTTCTAAAGAGCCACCAGCAAGCATCCACTGTGTCACCCTAAACAGAATTCCTACTTCCCGCTCTCTGATCCTTCGGATGGGACTTTGTCTTTCCATTCAGTCAGGAAGTGTTTATAGAGCTATGGGTATGCCAGGCTCTGCAAATGTAGCGTTGTCTATGAAACGATCATTGCCCCCAAAGTGCCACATTCTGGGAGGCATGGCAAGCATCATGGAAGCACTGAGATTTTCTTGCTCGGAAGTTGGTCATGTCTCAAACTGTGTAAAATTCAGGAGCAGTCTCCAAAACTGTATTAACCGTGCCTGGGTTTTCCTTTTTCTCCATTCTGTTTCATTCTTCAGCTTTCCACTTTTTCTCTATGGCCTCCTCTCCTTTCTTCTCTTAGCTTTCTTTCCTGTCTCTTGGGTTTTGTTCTCTCCTCTTCCTTCTCCCTTTTCTCTTTGGATCTGGGCTGCATGTGCAAGTAGGAGAACACTCAGGCATGTCTTTCCAGAAGAGAGGTTCCCCAGCTGAGTTTTCAGGGCAGAGAGGGATACAGATAAAGCACTGAAGAGTGAAGGGCTGTAGAAGGAATAGAAAGAACCAGTCAGAAGGAACATCAGATGTCAGATCCCTGAGAAGGAAAAATTAGGAAAAGTGTGTGTATGGATGCTATGTGCTGACAAATACATGGACAGGGGTCAGGCTTGGAACAACCCTAAGGTGAAGGCAGAGTGATGGGGTTGGGGGTGCCAATCTGGCATTCTGCGCTCCGGATGGAACGCATTCTCTATGGGATGGGTTCTAAGTTGAGGTTTTCAGGAAGAAGGTGGCATGATTCAATTTGCATGTTAGAAAGATCGCTATTTTGGGTGTAGGATGGATTGGAAGAAAGTAGCTGGATGTAGGGTGTTAAGTTATGCTACTGAAACAGTCCAAGAGAGGCTGGTACTTCAAGGATGTTGGCAAGATGGATCATAAGCACGCAAGCCCTGTATACGCCCGGGCCCCTAATCCTGGTGCTGCCATTCACAGATGACAAGAAAAATGGTGACTTATGGTGCCCTATACTCCCTGCCAAACATCTGGACACGTGAAAAATAGACTTTTTGTCCTGGTGGACAACTCTACAACAACAAGAAAAAATAAAAAGAGATTTGCACAATAGTTTACCATCAGATTTCTTAGGTAAGAAACATGAGGCCTATATTGGTTTATTCATTTATTTTTATTTTTATTTTTATTTTGTTTTATTTTTTTCAGTGTATTCATTTATTGATTCAATATATGTGTACTGAAAGCCTGCCATTTATCAGGCCTGGAGTAAGGGGCGCATATCAGAGAGCAAGACAGACCAAGTCCCTGCCCTCTTAGAGTCACATTAGTGAGGGTAAAGCATATAAGAAACAAGCATATGTGAATTGTTATATCAAGTAGTGACACATTCTATGAAAGAAATAAAGTAGGTTAAGAGGATGAAGTTTGATCAAAGTGGCAAATTTATATAGGATGGGCAGGAAAGGTCCCTCCTATAAGGGGAAATTTGACCTTGTTGGGACTAAGAGAGATAGCTAGGCAAATGTCAGGGGAAGTGGGTTCCAGGGAGAAGGAACAGCAGGTGCAAAGGGCCTGAGGCATGAGCATATATTGTCCCTTGAGGACCACCAAGGAGGCCAGCATGACTGGAGCAGAAAGTAAGGGGGAGAGTGTAGCAGGAGATAAGCCAATGAGATAGATGCCAGATAATGAAGGACCTTATAGACTAGTGGCTTGGATTTATTATTATTTTTTTTAAGTGTGATGGGAAGCCATTGGAGAAAAAACATTCATATGATTTAACATGACATATGTTAATGGATTACTTTGGTTACTGTATAGTGCACAGGCTAGGAAAGCAGAATGGAAAGAGGAAACCCAAATGAGAGATGACTATAACAGTCATCAGAAAAATCGTGGTGGATTGGACTAGGGGTTTTTGTGAAAATAGTGAGAAGTCGTAGGATTCTGGATAGATGTAGAAGGTAGAACTGACAAATAACATTTTCTAATAGCACTGAGATGAAGTGGGAGAAAAAGGGAGAATTAAGGATCATTCCAGGGTTGGTCCTGAGCAACTGGGTAAAAACAGTGGCACAATAAGTCTGAGTGAAAAATAAAAGAAGGAGCTCAGTTTTAGACAGGATAACTTTGAGATGCCTGGCAGATACCTCAGTGACTGTGTACGGGTAGGCAGACAGGCATGTGCACTGGGGGCTCTGTAGAAAGGTTAGAAATACACCTGCAGATTTGGAAGTTATCAGATGGAGAAGCGTTAAGGACTGAATCCTGTACCATTGCAAAAGTTGAAAAAGAAGAAAATATAACAAAGGCGACCAAGAAGCAGTAGCCAGTAACAGAGGGGGGACACGGAGGAGAGGAAGGAAGAGTTTCAAGAAGGAAGTAGGTTTGAAACTGTTAATGTGAAATCAGCCTCTTCCCTCTCCTCCCATAAATCTCCTAAAACCACCAAGGAGAATGAAAAGAAAGCTGTCAGCCACATCATTAAAGGAAACAGCACAGCTCTAACCACAAAACCGTCAAATGGGACCACAATCAGTGGAGTTTTGCACAGGGCTGCGGGAGAGAGAAAAAGGTCAAACCCATGGCTGGATCTCCAGGAAAGAGCCATCAGCACACTTCAGGGGCACTGGGGCATGCTGATGTGCATAGCCAAGTTCCTGAGTACACCTCTAGCAATGGGAGCCTCCCTGGGTGTTTTTTATCATGAAACACAGGGGGCAGCATTGGATGAACAATCACACGAGGAAGCAGGGAAAAAGAGGAACTGTCCATCTGAACCATCCTACAGAAGTGTGCAGGACCCCCTGGCTAGTGTGTGGAAAGAGATAAAGACTAAAAGAATTCACAAACACGACACTGAACCATAAGAAAATTCCTGCTAACTCTGAGTATTTCTCTGTTCATTTACTACAAACAAGTCCTCCAAACAACTGATCCAGGAAAAAGTCAACTGTTTAATGAAAAAGATAATAATAATGAAAAAGAACCAGAATCAGCACTATCTAGATACTACAAGAAATGAACAACAACAACAAAACAGAAAAGGATGAAAGAAACAGAGAAAACACATGATCTATGAAGAACATACATCAGACAACAACAGTCACAGAGAAAATGAAAATTTGACCAAACATTTCTTTATAATGTGACTGATACTCTTGGTTTGGCTAATTCAGGGTCCACTCCAGCTCCCTTCTAGCTTTTCTAGCTGGGTGGGAAACACAAAGGATCATTTCTCAGACTTCTCTGTAGCTGGAGTTCTCCCTGTGATAAAGATCCACTAAGCAAAAATACCCACATATGATTTCTAGAAGGAAGCAAATAATAGGAGTTACATATGGAGAATCTGATGTTGGGGCAAGTGCAGGGATGGAGGTCACTGGTTCCACACTCTGGAGCCAGGCTTCTAGTGTATGTTCTTCAGTGTCCTGAGCACAGAGCTTGGGAGACGGCAGTGATCGGTTCCACTAGAACATTGCCCATGTGTGGTTGGGCGCTCTCCTGGATGCATAGTATCCAAGTCTATGTCTCTAGCCCTCCAGAAGAGTCGTGAGTTCTCCTTTTATAAACCCATTTTGCTTTGCCCCATCTATTATATAGTTCTGGTTTCCTGCAGCAAAAGACACTGAAAAATATTCATAGATTTAAAAAGAGAGAGAACTTAATGAAACAATTACCCTATTTAACAAATGCACAGAGCCAAGTACTGAAAAGTTAGGGAATAGCTGATGATATGACAGGAAGAGATAAAACATGAGCTGCAAGATCCCAAAGAAGGAAAAACATAAATGAAGGCAAAACTTGGTATAAATTATATATATGCATATCACATTTTATTTATCCATTCATCTGGTTAATGGACACTGACTTTGTTCCCATGAATGTTGTGAATAATGCTGCAATGAACATGGAGATCCAGGTATCTCTTGGATCATATATAATCAGGAGTGGATCTCTCGATCATGTAGTAGTTCTATTTTTAATTTTTTGAGGAACCTCCATACTGTTCTCCAAAGTGGCTACACCAGTTTGCATTCCTGCCAATAGTGCATGAAGGTTCCCTCTCCTCCACATCCTTGCTGACACTTGTGGTCCCTTGTCATTGTGATAATTGCCATTCCAACGAGTAGGAGGTGATACTTCATTGTGGTTTGAGTTGCATTTCCCTAATGACTAAGTGATGCTGAATATGATTTCATGCACCTGTTGGCCATTTGCATGTCTTCCATGGAAAATGTCTGTTCAAATCCTTTTCCTACTTTTTAATCAGATTTTTTTATTTATTTACTTTTGCTATTGAGTTGTGGAAGTTCTCCATATATCTTGGTTATTAAGCTCTTATCAGACTGATGGTTTGCGAATATTTTCTCCCATTCCATAAGTTGTTTTTCATTTTGTTTATTGTTCCTTTTGCTGTGCAGAAACCTTTTCATTTGATTTAGTATCACTTGTTTATGTTTGCTTTTATTGTACATACTTTGTGTATTATATCCATGCCTATGTCCTAGTTTTTTCTAGGAGTTCTACAATTTGAGGTCTTATATTTAAGTCTTTAATCCATTTCAAGTTAATTTTTGTGAATGGTGTAATGTAGGAGTCTAATTACATTTTTTTGCATGTGATTATCCAGTTTTCTCAACACCCTTTGTTGAAAATACTATCCTTTTCCCATTGAGTCCCTTGGTTCCCTTGTCAAAGATTAGTTGACCATATATGCAAGGGCTTATTTCCAGGTTCTCTATTCTCTTCCATTGGTCCATGGGTCTGTTTTTATGCCAGTACCACATTATTTTGATTACTTTAGCTTGGTTAATACAGTTTGAATCAGGAAATGTGAAGTGCGATGCTTCAACCTTTGTTCTTTCTTGATTGCTTCTTGCTCATGATTGTTTTGGCTATTTGTGATCTATTGTGGTTCCATACAAATTTTAGGATTGTTTTTCTTTTTCTGTACAAAATGCTATTGGAATTTTGATAGGGATTGCATTAAGCCTATAGATGGCTTTGGGTAGTATGGACATTTTAACAATAATAAGTCTTCTGATCCATAAACACAGAATATATTTCCATTTATTTTGTCTTCTTCAATTTCTTCATCAAAGTGTTATTGTTTTCCATATATAGATATTTCACACCCCTGGTTAAATTTATCCTTAAATATTTTATGGTTTTTGATGCTATTGTAAATGATACTTTTTCTTTTCTTTTTTTAGATATTTTGTTATTAGCGTAAAGAAATACAACTGATTTTGTATGTTCATTTTGTAGCCTTCAACTTTATTGAATTCATTGATCAGTTTTTTGTTTTGTGTGTGTGTGTGTGTGTGTGTGTGTGTATGTGTGTGTACGTAGTTTTTAGGATATATAATATCACTTGCAAACACAGACAATTTTACTTCTGTCTTTCTGATTTGGATATCCTTTTTTTTAAACTTTTACATATTATTTTTTTAAATTTTTATTTATTTTTTAAATTTCTTTTCAGTGTTTTTCTTTCCTGATTTCTCTGGCTAGTGCTTCTAGTCCAATGTTGAATAGGAGTGGTGAGAGTCAGCACCCTTGTCTTATTTCTGATATTTGAGGACAAGCTTTTAACTTTTTATCACTGAGTATAATGTCAGTGGTGGACTTGTCATATATGGCCTGTATTATGTTGAAATATGTTCCTTCTAGACATAATTCGTTGAGCCCTTTTGTAGTCAAAGGATATTTTTATTTTGTTAAATATGTATTTTGAATTAGCCTAAATAATAGGAGAGTTTATTGATCCATATAACCAAGTGTCAGGTCAATGCTAGAACCCTCTTTCAGAATAATAGGTTCTAGGGAGTTAAATGCTCTCCTCATACTTTGAAAATTTAGTACTTGTCTCTAGAATAGAAAGGAAAGTTCAGGCCCAGCGTCTCATGAAGAATCTGGTAGTAGTGGAAAATTTACACCTTCCTAAAGTAGTGTTTGTTCTTCTTGACTTCTAACTTGGTAGATCAGTAATTCAACATCTAACCTTTGATTTATAGGCCAATAACACATTCTTGATTTAAGGACAATAATCACTGCAATTGTGAAAATAAACATCACCACTTATACTGCTTGGCAGAGTCTCCATTGTAAAACAGGCTCCAGTTTTGTTTACATTGAGTTTGGATTGATGGAGATTGTGGCATTCATCTACCAGGGGTCATTCCAGGAAACCATGGCAAGAGGCCACATAACTTCTCAAAAAACCCTGCAGTTGTTAAGTGGTATCTGTTTGATACCCAGAAGGTGCATACCAGAGTGCAAGAAGTACTTTAAATAGAATCTTAAGATTTTGCAGACACAATGACTGAGCAAAAGACATTAGCTATGGAATCATCAGACCCGGAACAAAATTTTAATCCACTCACTCATCACTAGTTATCCTTAACAAGCAACTCACATCTGGATCTCAATTTCCTCATCTGTAAAATTCATATAATGATATCTCTCTCGTAAGTTTGTTATGAGGTTGAAGTAAGTAATGTATAGAGTGTCTAGTACACAGAGGAAGCCAGATAAATGGTAGCTACTATTCAGACTCAATCATCCAATATTTGCTTAGTCTGTTTTAATATATCTTTATTAGACAGTGTACATTTCAATGTAGCCAGTACCTCAGAAGTGGTGTTCATATTGATGACTCTGAGATTAGCCTTCTAAGACCCTACAGGGATGCTTAATCCACAAGTAATTAATGGTGACCAAGAATTTTAGTGCTAAGGCATTTAATTAGTTTTTGTTAGTATAATGTTGATAAATACAGTGGAAACTTTTCTATCTCATTTTACTTCTAGTCTCTGCAGCCTTTGACACTTTTCAAAGCTGTCTTGCCTATTAGCTTTTCTTGATTTCAGTTGTTTTTTTTTAAAGATTTTATTTATTTATTTGAAAGACAGAGATTACAAGTAGGCAGAGAGGCAGGCAGGGAGAGAGTTGGAAGCAGGCTATCCGTTGAGCAGAGAGCCCGATGTGGGGCTCGATCCCAGGACCCTGAGACCATGACTTGAGCTGAAGGCAGAGGCTTTAACCCAATGAGCCACCCAGGCACTCCTCTTGATTTCAGTTTTAACACTTTTTCCTTTCAATGTCCCTGACTGGCCTTTCTAAATCTTTTTCTAGACACCTCCTTTTCCCATCTCTTGAATGTTGGTTTTCCTTGGCCATCTTTCAGAATAGACCCCCTTCTCATTTTAACTGCTCTTTTTAGATACCATTTTTCACTCCCAAGACTTCAGTTGTTATTTAATTCAGGACCCTAAGTAAGATTGTGCAGGTTATGCACTGCCCTAATGTGCTAAGTTGAAAAAGAAAGTGAAGGCAGAAATCCAGTCTGTGCACTGCTTGCCAGGTCAAATACCCCACGGCCAGTATTCACCTAAAGGGAACACCTTTTTTTAATTTACACAAAAGAATTCTATAGTCAGCAGTTGCCCTGATCTAAATGATACTCACAAAGACACACGCATACACACACACACACACACACACAGTCCAAATCTCAATGCAGATATCAAACTTAACAAATTCCGTTGACAGTGGGAATCTCCAACTGTATGAGTTCAACTCCACATGACTAACCTGAAATATTATTTTCTTCTTCAACAAACTAAATGATTTCATCCATGTTCTCTGTCTCTCTGGAGAGAACTGATAGCCACTAAAATCCCTCAGCTAGAAACTCTAGGGCCACATTTCACTGCTCCTTCTCCCTTATCCCCAACATCACACTGCAGTGCACATGGTGCTGTGCTTTCAGACCACCCTCCAAGACAAGCATATGTTTCCCCACCTGGCGGGAACTCTGATGACTGAGAGCTTCTTGACCTCACCTCTCTCTGGGGTTCCCCTCAGCCCAAGAAATCCATCTGATCCGAAAGGACAGCCTGTGCCCAATGAGGAGTCCATGGCGGTGTTTAAAGGCCCAACTCAAGACAATTCCAAAGGACCATCCCAGTTTCAGAGCCCACCAATGAATGTTTCTTACGTCTTCACTGCAGTCCACTCTCTCCCTCTTCCTTGCCCTGCTGCTGTCCTTTTCTCTGCAGATACTGATTCCAAGAGCACTTTTAAATAATCTTTCTGCATACTAATCTCCATCTTACAGTTTACGACACAACTCTTCTCCATGCATCATTGACTACGTTTCCTAAATATCAGTGAAATATATTCACTTGTCTCCATTTCCACTAATATCTCTTTATTCACTCCACCCTAACCTCTCACCTCGGTGACTGGTTTTAGAGTCACAGTGATATCAGCTCTCCTTCTTCGCTGCAATAATTTTATAAGGCGAGCTAAGTATTTTGTGTTCTTTGAATATTTTGTATAATTCTCTTATTGGACTTAGACATTTTTGTATTTGGATATTATTTTTAATAATGGCTTCAACTTACTTAATAAACACATAGGCTTATTCCGGTTTTCAAATGACCCTTACATTAGTTTTAAGTTATAGTTTTCTGGAAAGTTTCTCCCTTGCCTATGATTTGAAATCTGTGGCACTAAGTTGTTAATATCAATCTCTAGTTGCTTCAAAAATAAACCTTTGTCCTACCTAAGGTTAGATTCTCCTTTCCATTCCTCATGTTGTTCATTTGTGTATTCCTTTTCATGACCAATCCTGCCAAAGTGTTGCCTCATTTATTATTTATTATTTGCCTGTTTGAGGCCTGGTTTCTGTTTTTGTTGTTTGTTATGTTTTATTTTATTTTCTATAGTTTCTGTACTTACTATATCCTATTTTCTCCTTTTTAAAGTTTTTTCTATCCTATTATTTAAAATTTAAGTTGTTGGGCACCTGGGTGGCTCAGTGGGTTAGAGCCTCTGTCATTCAGCTCAGGTCGTGATCTCAGGGTCCTGGGATCGAGCCCTGTGTCGGGCTCTCTGCTCAGTGGGGAGCCTGCTTCCTCCTCTCTCTCTGCCTGCCTCTCTGCCTACTTGTGATCTCTGTCTGTCAAATAAATAAATAAATAAAATATCTTAAAAAGTAAAATAAAATAAAATAAAATTTAAGTTGCATATTTAATTCATTAATTTTCAACCATTCTTCTTTTCTTATGTAAGCATTTAAGGCTTTAAGTTTCCATCTAAATATTGCTTTAGTTTCATCCTAAAAATTTTGCTTTATAGTATTCTCATTTTCATTAAGATCTAAGTATTTTATAATCACCATTATGATCTCTTTTTTAAACTAAAAATTATTTTAAAGTGTGTTTTGCTGTTTACATATGGGAAGTCTTCTTAATTCTAATAAGTATTTGTTGGTTATTTGACAACCCATTTCATTTAGAGACTAGGGTGATACATCTTGGCTTTTTGAAATTTAGTGCATTTTTCTGGGAGAACTCTAATCAGGTCAGTTTTTGTTAATATATATGTGGACTTGAGAAGATGTATATTCTCAAATTGTTTTTAACAATTTATTCTCAAATTGTTTCTTTTTTAAAACTTAATTCAATTAGTCAATATATAGTACATCATTAGTTTTTGATACAATGTTCAGTGATTCATGAGTTGTGTATAACACCCAATGCTAATCATGTCACGTGCCCCGCTTAATGCTCAACACCCAGTTGGATATAGGTTTTTTTTTTTTTTTTTTTGGTTTTTTTTTTCTGGATATAGGTTTTTAAAGATGCCTACTGAATGTAATTTTTTAGTTGTGTGGTTTAAATCTTGTTGATAACCTTGCTAATTGTTTTTTGTTTGCTTTTTCAGACAGATAGAAATTTAAAAAAACATGATATTAATGAATTCATCAAAGTGAGGGAGTTTGCAGTTAGAACTTATCTTTCTTATGAATTGTTCCTTTGAACATTTTCTTGGAATCATCTGTCTTCCATAAAAATTTTTCCTGTAACATTTATTTTATCCTATTAATAGTGACACCAATTTTTGGTTAACATCTTCCTGGTTATATGTGCTTTTTCCCATCAGTTGGCTTGTAATCATTCTGTGTCCTTGAGCTTTAAATACATCTCTACTAAACAACATGGAGGTGATTTTTCTTTTTTTCTTAATTGGCAGTCATTATTTTTTAACTGACAGGTTTAGTCCATTTACCTTTAATGTGATGAATATGTATACCGTCCTATATTATACTATTTACCCTGCATTTTCTATGTCCCATTTGAGTTTTCTTGAAATTTTCAAAGTTTCTTTATTCTCCTATTTCCCTCTGTGGGTTGGAAGGGTATATATCTCATTTACATGTTTTCAAATTCCATTTTAATATGTTACCCTGTATTTTTTACAAAACCTCTATTTATTAATGAATATATGTATCCTCTCTCTTAAGCAAAAGGAAATTGAAAAAAATTTTTGACTGTCTTCAAATTTTTTTTGTCTTATATTTGCTTAGTATTTTAGTTCCTCTTAATTAGGGGGAGTGTACAAATAAAACATTACTTTGAAAAAATAATGAACAGAAAAATGTGTTCACTGAGCTATGTACTTTTGTAAACATCACCCCAATAAGGGAGAGATCTTTTCCAAAAAATGGTAGAAAACTTTTACTTTTCTTTCAGATAATCTAGGTTATAGTGTACTACAAATAAATCCTTTAATCTTATTGTCTTAGAATTTCCTCACACAAAGTTCACTATAGATCAATGAGGGCTCTCCACCATATGATGTTCAGGACCCTGGCTTCTCCATCTTATGACACATCATCTCAACACCTGGACATTGATGCTGGCACATGTAAAGACTGAGTTGGAGGAAATGTATCAGCTTTCAATTGCCTTGGCTTGGAAGTGACACACATTACCTCTGCTCTCAGTGCATTGGCCAGAACTAGTCATGAACAGCTAACCTAACTATAAGGGAAATAGATAATATAAGGAAACACATGGAAGATTTAGAAGCCCAAAGTTTCTATGTCATAAATCCAGCATGTGTGCCTGGGACCAGGAGGGGATATTTGGTCGTTATAACTGCCATATACTTTCAGGGTTTGGCATGATGCCTCACACATGGAAGGTGTATGAATAAGCGAGTTGTTGATAAAATCAATATATGAAGGAAGGGTGCTATATGAGTAGGAACCTGGTCTCGGGATATGGAGATCTGATTTTGATTTCCAGACCTATCATTAGTTGGATTCCTGTGGGCAGGTCATTTAACTGTATTTGCCTCCCTTACCTATCAAATGAGAATAGTTACGATTCTTTATTTTACTATAAAATTCATCCACTCGTTGATTCTTTTTTTTCCACAATGAAGTTCCACAATTTAAGTTTTCCACAATTTAAGTTCCAATTGTACGTTGTTACTCAGAAGAAGGAAACAGATTCTATAATAATGTGCACTGAGAATAATAATACATTATAGGTTTGTTGTAGAGATTTAATGAGAAAATAAACACAAACCACTTAAACATACAACAAGGTCTTAATAAGGGCTAAGTAAATGCTCAGTGTTACATTGTTCTGTATGCTTCCAGAAGTTACTGCCAATATGGTAGTACTAGGGTATGATGAGTAGACCGTAGAATAAATTTATGCTTTCTTCATATATGAAAACCAGATGAATCTCAAGAAAAAAGATGAATAATTGTAGCCAATAAGCAATATGACTCATTTATTATTATTATTATTAAAATAAATTAATGAGTTCATGGAAAAAAAAACAAATTTCCTCATAATTTTCTAGAGCCATTGACTATGAACTTTTTTTTAAAGATTTTATTCATTTATTTGACAGAGAGAGACACAGAAAGAGAGGGAGCACAAGCAAGGGGAGTGGGAGAGGGAGAAGCAGGTTTCCCATGGAGCAGGGAGCCTGATGTGGGGCTTGGTCCCAGGACTCTGGGATCATGACCTGAGCCGAAGACAGATGCTTAACAACTGAGCCACCCAGGCTCTCCTATGAACTTTTTACTTGACCCTCAAAAAGAACCTTTATATATTTTATATGAAATCTGAAAAAACTAAACCCTTCGGCATTGTGATGAGCTGAGGCTCATGGAAGGTGCACTGTGGACATTAAAAGTACTGAGTCAAATTTTCCTTCAAAACAGCTTCTGAAATTTCAATTATCAAACTCAAATTTAGAACAATTATTTTTAATTGAAGAAAGTGGATATTCAGAAACTCTGTTTCAGTAATTATAAGTAGAATGAATTACCATTTTTTAAAAATTTTTTTTAAAGATTCTATTTATTTATTTGACAGAGAGAGATCACAAGTAGGCAGAGAGGCAGGCAGAGAGAAAGAGTGAAGGAAGCAGGCTCCCCACCGAGCAGACAGCCCGATGCGGGACTCGATTTTAGGACCCTGAGATCATGACCTGAGCCCAAGGCGGAGACTTAACCCACTGAGCCACCCAGGCACCTGAATTACCATTTTTAAAAAGGAAAAGTTTTCCTCTTCATTTTGAACAAAATTTATGGCTCCATCAATATGTCAGTAAAATTCTACATGAGGTTTAAACTTCAAAGTATCTACCAAGTTTTTTAGAGAACTTTATCATTACATTAAAGAAAGGACATTTAGCTGCTGCTGTAGAATATTCTGTGATTTACCACTATAATACCACTTTTCCAAAAATCACAAAAAAGGATACATTCCCATGGCTTTTTCATTTCTTCGTGAGTTATACAGAAGGCCTGAATTTTTATTTCATGTTTTAGACAATTCAATATGAGTCATACCAAAGTGGGTTTTCTTCTCCATATTATGACTATGAGAGTTTTGCTGGTAAATATTTATATTGCGTCTATATCTAATAAAATCTGCAAACACTTGGACTGTGTATTAAAGAGATCTCTCAGCACCTTTCTATTCTTCATTTTAGAATGCAGAAACGCCAATGGAAACTGCACAGTTTTTCTTTTAGAGGAAAATAAAGTTTTAAATTACTATTACAACAACAGTATGCTTTTGTCATAAAAAATATCAAATAGTAGAGAATGGTATGAAATAAACAGTCTATCCTCTTTGTCCCGTCTCAGTCCTACCAGAGATAGCCATTTTCCAGACATTTCATATAAATACCAAAATGTAAACATGTTTGCATACTTTTTATGATGAACACATTTTCACTTCATACATTCTTAGCTTTCTAAAAGTCAACATTTATAGGTTTACAATAACCTTTTAATAGTTGTGGATTATTTCATTGAATAACAATACCATAATTTATTTAATCCATTCCTATTAATATCTGTACACTTTCCATTTTGTTTTAGTAATACAATGTGGGCAGCATCTTTCAATTTTCACAAATTATGGTTGATTCTGCTGAACAGTGGGCAAGGGAATGCAAAGTCTAATGTCTATACTTGTTTTTTTTGCTCATAATTAATTCTGACATCTTAAGTGATTACCAAGATGATCAAAAACATTTTTATTAACTCTATGTGACCATTTAGACATAATTATCTCTGTAAATGTTGTGAGGGCTTGTCACATGTCTCATGGAATTTTCCATCTGTACTTTCTTCCAAAAAACCACCAAGTTAAATCATGAAATTTAAAGTAAATTGCTACTTTGGAAGTTCCACATTATTTCAATTATCAGAAAGCAAGGGAAATGTATTATATTTCTTACATCACATTGCTTTGTAAAGGATGGAGTTCGACATGATTGGTTTTTGCAGTGTGTAACACTGATTTTAAGCTCTATCATCAACTAGTTGTGAGGTTTTTTTAAAAAACTACATAATATTTTTAAATTTCAGTATCTCCATTTGCAAAATATAAATAGTTATAAAATCTAGCATTATACAGATATAGAGATGTTGATGGATTACAGAAGATACGCAAGTAAATCTTCTAGTGTGAAGCTTTGCACATTGTACATGTTTACTAAACTTAGTCTATTATTAGTTTTTTTATATGGCACCATTACCTTTATCACTTCACCATTGGCTCGCCACCATATGTAAGATAAAATGACCTCATTGTCTCTCAACATGATCCATCCCATCTTTAGCCACTTTGTCCATGGTCTACCTCTCTAGACTCACTCTCTTTTTTTTTTTTTCACCAGCTTTATTGAGGTATAATTGACAAATAAAAATTGCATATATCTAAAGTGTACATGAAATTTTGATATGCATAAACACTGTGAAATGATTATCACAATCAAGCTAAGTAGCTTATACATGGCTGAGTTACCTTCAAAAAAATGTTTGTGGTAAGAACACTTATGATTTACTCTCAGCAATTTTTTTTCTTTCTTTCTTTCTTTTTTTTTATTGTGTTATGTTAGTCACCATACAGTACATCACTGCTTTTACATTCTTTTTTTTTTAAATTTTCAATGTAACAGTATTCATTGTTTTTTCACCACACCCAGTGCTCCATGCAATCCGTGCCCTCCCTAATACCCACCACCTGGTTCCCCCAACCTCCCACCCCCCGCCCCTTCAAAACCCTCAGGTTGTTTTTCAGAGTCCATAGTCTCTCATGGTTCACCTCTCCTTCCAATTTCCCTCAACTCCCTTCTCCTCTCCATCTACCCTTGTCCTCTATATTATTTGTTATGCTCCACAAATAAGTGAAACCATATGATACTTCACTCTCTCTGCTTGACTTATTTCACTCAGCAGAATCTCTTCCAGTCCCGTCCATGTTGCTTCAAAAGTTGGGTATTCATCCTTTCTGATGGAGGCATAATACTCCATAGTGTATATGGACCACATCTTCCTTATCCATTCACCCGTTGAAGGGCACCTTAGTTCTTTCCACAGTTTGGCGACCCTGGCCATTGCTGCTATAAACATTGGGGTACAGATGGCCCTTCTTTTCACTACATCTGTATCTTTGGGGTAAATACCCAGTCGTGCAATTGCAGGGTCATAGGGAAGCTCTATTTTTAACTTCTTGAGGAATCTCAAAACTGTTCTCCAAAGTGGCTGGACCAACTTGCATTCCCACCAACAGTGTTAAGAGGGTTCCCCTTTCTCCACATCCTCTCCAACACACGTTGTTTCCTGTCTTGCTAATTTTGTCCATTCTAACTGGTGTAAGGTAGTATCTCAATATGGTTTTGATTTGAATCTCCCTGATGGCTAGTGATGATGAACATTTTTTCATGTGTCTGATAGCCATTTGTATGTCTTCATTGGAGAAGTGTCAGTTCATATTTTCTGCCCATTTTTTAATATGATTGTCTGTTTTGTGTGTGTTGAGTTTGAGGAGTTCTTTATAGATCCTGGATATCAACCTTTTGTCTATACTGTCATTTGTAAATATCTTCTCCCATTCCGTGGGTTGCCTCTTTGTTTTGTTGACTGTTTCCTTTGCTGTGCAGAAGCTTTTGATCTTGATGAAGTCCCAAAAGTTCATTTTCACTTTTGTGTCCTTCACCTTTGGAGACATATCTTGAAAGAAGTTGCTTTTACATTCTTAAATGTAGTCTTCCATGATTCATTGTTTGCATGTTAACACCCAGTGCTCCATTACTTTCAACAATTTTTTTGAGTACATAATACAGTATTACCAGTTACAGTTACCATACTATACATTAGAGCTCTAGAATAGTATCCATCCTGCAATCCTGAATCTTGGTGTTCTTTTACCAGCATCTTCCTATTTCCTCCACCACCCTGGCCCATACAAACCACCATTCCACAGTCTGCTTCTATATACTAAACTTTTTAAGATTCCACATATAAGTAAAAACATGAAGTAATTGTCTTTCCATGTCTGACTATTCTTGCTTTACCATATGCCTTGCAGAGTCATCTATTTTGCCACAAATGGAAGGATATCCTTCTTCTTTTCTAAGGCTGAATAATATTCCACTGTGTATATATACACCACATTTTCTTTATCCATTCACCCACTGATAGACAATTAGGCTGAATACACATCATGGCTATTATGAAGCATGCTTCCATAACCATGAGAATGTAGACAGATCTTTGAAATCCTGATTCCATTCCTTTGGGGATATATTCAGAAGTAAAGTGAAGTGAAGAGATAGCTGGATCAAATGATAGTTCTATTTTTAATTTCTTGAGCAATGTTCATACTGTTTTCCACAATGGCTACACCAACATCTTACATTTCCAACAAGAGTGTACCAAGTCTCTCTTTTCTTCACATCCTTCCAACACTTGTTATCTCTTATCTTTTTGGTAATGGCCATCCTAACCTGTGTGAGGTGATATCTCAGTGTAGCTTCAATTAGCATCTTTTCAAAAATTCCTTTTGTATCTTGTTTATCTTGTCTGTTGTTTTTCTAGTCCTTAATTCATTTACTTCTATTCCATTCTTTATTATTTTCTTCCTTCTCTTAACTTTGAGCTTAACGTGTTCTTTTTCTAGCTCCTTGAGGTGTTAAGTCAGGTTATTTCAGATCTTTTCATTTTCTCAGTGTAGGCATTTATCACTACAAACATCCTTTTTAGCACTGCTTTTGCTGCTTTCCATATGTTTTGGTATTTTGTGTTTTCATTTTTATTTGTCTCAAGATCTTTTTTGATTTCCCTTTTTATTTCTTCTTTGACCCATTATTTGTTCAGAAACATGTTGTTTAATCTCCACACATTTGTGGATTTTCCAATTTCCTCCTGTTATTGATCTCAGGTTTCATACCACTGTGAGTGGAAAAATACTATTATTTCAGTCTCCTTAAATGTGCTATAAGACTTGTTTTGTGACCTAATATATGATCTATCCTGGAGAATGTTCCATGTGCACTTGAGAATGTATATTCTGCGGCTGCTGGATGGAATGTGCTCCTTATATGTCTGTTAGGTCCATTTGGTCTATAGTGTTGTTCAAGTCTGCTCTTTCCTTATTGATTTTCTCTCTGGATGATTTATCCATTGTTTAAAGTAGGGTACTGAAGTCCCTTCTATTATTATAATGCTGTCTATTTTTCCTTTAAGTTCTATTAGTATTTGCTTTATATATTTAGATTATTTGATATTAAGTGCATATATATTTATGATAGTTATATCCTTTTTAATTTATGTACAGGGTGTCCTGTATATACTACCTTTAAAGAACTTGTAGCATAGTATCATAATTATTTATTTTCATGTCTGTCTTACCCCTAGACAAACAATTCTTAAACCTTAGGAGTAGATGGAGGAGTGAGTTAAGACTTCTTTTAGATGTAATGTAAAATGTCAGCTTTCTCCTATTCTTTCTGCACCTTAGAATCCATCCCCTAAAAGCTTTACAAAATTTACAGAAAACTCTGAGACATACTCTTGATCCTAAGTTAACCACATCCAAACTAGACTGTGAGCTTTAAAAGACAAAGTTTTTTTTTTTCTTCACTTTTTTAACTGTAAACATCTGGTATTATGTTTGACTTAGATTAACAGCTGAAGTATTATTCATCAAATGCATATTAACTCACAAGCAAAAAAAAAAAAAAAAAGCCATGTAATTGCCAGCTTCCATTGACCAACACAATTTTGTTTCATAAGTATTTTTTGAACTTCTGGTACTAACCTAATGCTGTTTAAGCCCACCTTGTGCTCTCTTTCATTTTCTTGAAAAATAAACTAGAAAAAATAAAATTCAATTTAAGGTAAGATCTCTTACTAGAGTCCTATTGAAAAGAAGAAAGAGGAGGAGGAAGAGGAGAATTGGGTTTAGAATGTGCTCTCTAGGGTCTTAAATGTGAGCCATATGATAAATGAATGAACAGAAGGTAGAGATTATAAAAGTAAACAAATATTTCAAAGTTCTTAAATTTTCTGAATCTTAAAAGATTAAAAATATTACTCCTTAAATGCTATTGTAACAAATTATAAATGAGAGTTTCTAAACTAGAGCTAAGTTTTCTGTCCTTAATTCTAATAATAATAATAAAAGATTGGTTTAGAATATACTCTCTAAGATCTTGAATGTGTCATATAACAACAAACTAATTCAATTCATCAAATAGGTCAATGTAGCTGAAATTTTATGAATTTTGACAAGTAAAAAGCTTGGAACTCTGATTTTATTCCTCCCACTGAAGAGTTACTAAATTAGAAAAGAACATTACTAACAAAAGAAAATTAAAAAGAATACCCAGGTGTATTTAAGAGCTATTTGTTTATCGTCACTGATACAAAATTCCATGTAGGCTAAGTTTGTCATTGATTTTGAAACAGTAGTATTTATCCATTAATTACAGAATGAAAAATAAAATGCTCTGTAGCTACAAAAATCTGCTTCAAGGGAAATAACCAAAGCGTTGATTAACTAAACCCAATGACTCTGGGCTTTAAACCAAACAGAATTTTCATTCCATTGCACTCTACTTTCAAGAACAAGCTGCTACAGATACAAAAACCAGCTGAGACATGAGAAGTATTTTCGTCTTCACTTTCTAAACAAATTCCAACTACTCAACAAACATTTATTTTGGACATTTGCCATGTATAATATAATTTACTACATATGGGGGAGGACTAGATAATAAAATATCTATTCTCTATTTTCAGCAAGAACTTCTGCTTCTCACCAAGATGGAGGATTCACCCTCTTGCCTGAAACAGCCAAAAGACTAGAATAATATATGAAGCCATAGATTTTTGGACAGTGGCCATAAAGCAATGAGAGTTTAAAATTTAAAAGTAGGAAATTCTGCTTTAGAGAAGACACTACTAAGAAGATTAAGAGGAGAAAATATTTGCAAAGCATATATCTGATAAATGATTTGTGCCCGGTACATGTAAAGAACTTTCAAAATTTAATAATAATAAATCAAGTAGCCCAATTTAAGAAATAGACAAATGGTGCAGCCACTTGGGAAATCGTGTGGGCAATTTCTCAGGTGATTAAAGACAGAGTTATTGTATGAACTGGCAATTCCACTCTTAAGTATATACTCAAGAGAATTAAAAGCATTTGTCCACACAAAGTTTATTCACAAGTGTTCATAGCATTCTTATTCATAATTGCCAAAAAGCAGAAACAAACCAAATGCTTGTCAACCGATGAATGGATAAATAAAATGTAGCGTATCTGTTTAAAAAAAAAAAAAGCAGACAAAAGATTTGCATCTATATAAATGGCCGAGATTAAAAGTCCACCATATTGAGTGTTGATGAGAATAAGTGGAGTTTACATACACTGATGGCAGGAATGTAAAAGATAACAATTGGTTGGAAAACAGTATTACAGTTTCTTAAAAACAAATATGCACCTACCATATGATCTAGACATTTCACTCCTCATAATTTACTCAATAAATGAAAGCACATGTCCATACAAAGACTCGTGCATGAAAATTCATAATAATTTTATTTGTAATAGCTCAAACCCATCAACAGTCAAATGTATAAACAAACACTTGCATGTCCAGACAATGGATGCTCATAAATAAAAAGAATAAGCTATAGGTGCATACAACAACAGGGATGAAACTAAAAATAATCATCCTGGGGAGGGGAGTGGGAGCCAAAGATATAAAGAATATAGACTGTACTATTGCATTTTTTTTAACTTTTTTCTTTTTTAAAAATTTTTATTTATTTATTTTTTTAAATTTTTTTTTATTTTCAGCATAACAGTATTCATTGTTTTTGTTTTATTTAAATTCAATTAATATATAGTGTATTATTAGTTTCAGAGGTAGAGTTTAGTGATTCATCAGTTGCATGTAACACCCAGTGATCATTCCATCACATGCCCTCCTTCATGCCCATCACTCAGTTACCCCATCCTCCCACCATCATCCCTGCCAACAATCCTGTTTGTTTCCTATAGTTCAAAGTCTCTTACGATTTGCCTCCTTCCCTGCTTTCGTCTTATTTTATTTCTCCCCATCCCCCTATGACCTTCTGTCTTGTTTCTTAAATTCCATAGATGAGTGAAATTCATATAATTGTCTTTCTCTGATTGACTTACTTCACTTAGTATAATACCCTCTAGTTCCATCTATGTTGTTGCAAATAGTAAGATTTCTTTTTTTGATGGCTGAGTAATATTCCATTTTATACACACACACACACACTATTTCATTTTTATATACAATTGCATTTTTATTAAAATGGTATATATACTATTGCATTTTTATAAAATTCTAGAAAAATCAAATTAATCTATAGTGAGAAAAAGTCACCTAACTCAAGGATGGAAATGAATCTACCACTTAGAAACCTGGCCTGGTATAGAAATTGTAAGTGGGTTCTTTTCAGAAATTTACATAATAAATCATTGACAAATATTCAGCTAATGGTGGACTCAGAGCAGAAAGGTTTCCAAGGGAAAACTTAGGATGAAAACAAACCATTTCCTGGAAGAAGTTATAAGGAAACAAAAAATATGAGTAAGCAGGGGACACTAGTCCCAAGAGAGAAGAGAACAGAATAGATTCAGAGAGAAGCAGGGATGCAGTTAGAAAGACACAGCAAGTGGTCCCTAAAGTTACTGTGGTTTATTTCTCATGACTGCTGGTTTTGGTAATTCACTCTTATATTTTCATCATCTGTGGTGTTTGAAAGAGTAAGGAAAGTTGTAAGGAAAGTTGTAAGGAAAGATCCTTACAACTCAACATACCTTATTAAAACTCTGGGCTACAAAATGGAACATTGGACATGGAAAAAACAAATCACAGTGACATTAGTAAAGATTTCATCCCCACCCCCATTACCTATCTCAGTGAATAGTATTGACAACAGAGCCTGCTGTGGCCTAGGTATACAGACATGAAGTAGGGGGTCTTAGCTCTGGAACCATCCAGAAAAGAGAACCAGGCAAGCAATTTTTGAGTTGCAACAACTTTGCAAACACTGCCTTCAGTAGTTCTATGTGATGAGAATTAATGCTTATAAGATTCTACCAGATCCTAACTTGGGAAATGTATACCAAATTATCTATCAAGCCACAAATGAGCATTTGAAAAAAAGAAAGATTTCAGTAAACAAGGTTGGTATCTCATCAGTGATTCACAAACACCAAACACCATGAATGTTCAGACACCACACTCAAAATTCTTCTTTTTAAAGGAGTTTCACTAGAGGCACATGAAGCTTGAAGCTATGTCAGAAGAACAAACTGAAATCATCCAGAGGGTGACATTGTAGAAGGGCTGGAGGAGACTGATTCCCAAAGGACTGCGAGTCTAAAAGGCATCAATGCCTCGGGTTTTGAACCTCAGCTGAATCATTTATATGCCATGGCCCCAATTCTATGTTCTCTATGGGGAAACTTTTCCATTAGAGCTCACCATGGCCTACCTCTACCTCCTTTCCATTTACAGATATTCACCCCAGGGAAGAATCAGTTGGAAATGTCCTTGCTTCCCAGGCATATGTAAGGTAAAGAGGTGGGAGAGTGTTTGACAGCTGAGTGTTCTGCTCTCACACAGACTGTCTGGCTGAAGCATGGATTGGTTTTCTTGAGCCTGGACTAGTCCCTCAACAAAATTACACTATATTGGAAGAACAGTGCATTCTCCCATGAGAATCTAGAGCCTTTCTAGACTAGAGAATAACACTCTGTTACCATGGAATCAAAAATACTAGAGAAAGAAAGGAATAAATGCTTTCTGATAGATACAACACCTACATAGCAAACAAATGTCCCCAAATCCTTTGTGCAAATTGAGTATCAATTTACAATAAAATGAGGAAAAATAATGGAAGGAAAAACATTCTCTTCTCATAGTTTTGCTTTATTTCTCCATATGCATTTTTTAAAGAAAATAGTCTGTATGGTCTGGGTTTTTTTTCCCTCTCTTTTTTATGCACATCTCCTTTAAGTAGTTCTAAGTGTTTAACTACATGCATTCTAAAATATAAAGAAAAAATATGCCCACCAAATTGCATCACCACATTGTCTACTGGAGTTGAGTTAGAGTTTAGTTAGAGTTACCACCATGCTCTTACTAAATAACATCACTTGTTGGTGGCAAAGTTCTTTTTGTATATATCTAGGTTTCAAATACTCAGAGGTGAAATAATCCAGTAAATGCAGATTTCAGGGAACATCACCTGGTCAGAAAGAGCTCCCTCCCATCTCATTTTGACCATGTGAGGGGTGCAGCTAAGACAGGGGAAGGGTAATTAGCCCTCTTCTTCATTCACTAGAAAACATCTTTCTCATTAGTAAATAATGTGGGAAATAGTTCAGTGATTCCAATTAAAAAGTAAAACAACAACAACAACAACAAAAACCTTCCTCTGGGAGGAGACAAGGGCTCTTAATTCTTAAATTTGTTTAAACCTGAGATTTCACCAGGGCTTAAAATATTCAAGAGCAGAAAAAAATAGGAGAACACCATTTCTGGAGATAATTCTTTATGATCATCCTCGTTTTATGCCTCCCTAATTTCTGCTGTTCTATTAAGCTCTTTCAGAAGGATGACTTAGTGAAGGACACAAACCCTCAATATCTAGTCAGTACACTAATAATTGTAGTAATAGTAATATGATGACAGGAAGTTTATTCACCCACTTGTAGACACTGAGCTAACTGTTTTGCCCTTTAGGCTTCTTCAGCCCTCAGAAAAATTCTACAACATGGGAAAGATTATACGTATATTACAGCTTTCAGTCTCATTATGACTGCACTAGAAGTGTAGAGAATATATAAAATTTCTCACACTGTCCCTGATCTCAAAAAATATATATTAAGGAAAATATTATATGTACATATAGGATACTTAAAAAGTACAACCCACAATAAAATTCTGAAACTTAAAACGTAAGTGGAGGACAGTAAATATGAAGGTATGATAGATCTTCCATTCCCGAGTTACCAAAACCCCAGCTCAGACCAGTCAGGCAAGCATGGGTCTGCACTCTGTTCAGTAATGCTGACCAACTAACTTACGCTCCCATCTCATTAGAGATGGTTAATGAATCAGGGTACCCCACTTCAGCATCTTGGATCACTGCTTCCAGCAGCGAATGTTATCCATATTTTGTTATACATCCATCAAATAGTTGGTTTTGTGATTTTAATATAGTTGGCAACCTCACGTTCACTTCTGAAAAGCTATCATGTTTTCCCTTGCCATGAAATAGATTAATCAGAGGAAGGAAAATTGGTTTTACCTGATATTCTGAATGCCTGTTACTTGACTTCAATGCTATTTAATTGATGCTTAACCAAAACTAGCTTATAAATTTCATTTCAGGGACTTCCAAATATACCGTCTTGAAATGTTAGTAGCCTTATGGATATTCTAGCCCCCAATTTTTATTTTATATATTTGAAGTTGATGACAGCCTAGTAAAATCCTAGGTCATGAACCTGGGTCTCTCAAATTACTGATTTATCCCCAATATCCTCAATTAAACCAGTATTTACCCAGAACCTATTGTATGCTGGGTACTGTGCTCAAAGCTGAGAATATAGCTGAGACAAGACACGGTCTAATGAGAACTAGGTACACTTTGGATGGTATTTAAATATTATGTATCTATACACATTATACATGTTGAAACTACTGTATTATTAATGAGATGCTAATAGTCCTAAAACTGAGGTCCGTTATTTAATGCATGCCTCAGTGGGTCAGATTCTGTGATATTATATTTCTTATCTTGCTTCATTCTCATAATAACCATGTGAGAGCAATATTGACCATTGTCCCCATTTGATACACGAAGAAATGAAGACTAGGCTCAAGCAACCTGTTCAAGATCAAACATCTAATGATTAGAATGGTTACATACCTAATTCTAAAGTCTTAATTCTTTCCACTACATTGTGTTTCTGAGATCTCTTTTATAATGTTGTATATATTTCCAAAATTTCTATGGGTATCAATAAATAAAAATTATATAAACTAGGTACATGGTCAAAATCAATGACTCCAACACTTCAATTTACAAAACATGACAAAGAATAAAGATTGTATTTTTAGCTGATCTTGTCTCTTAGACAATTTTCAAAAGTGCAAGTCATTATAAAGTTGTGCTGGAGGAGTGACATCCAGAGAATCTCATTTTTTCCTTAAAGCAAATAACATCATTATATAATATAAAGAACACGGACTTTGATGTTACATAAAATTTAAAAATAAAATTGGTCTAAAATCTCAAGTTTCTTCTTCTCTCACTGTGTAGTGTTGGCTGTACTTCTCTAAACCTTGGAGTGAACCTTATAGTGAAGATTTTATCATGTATAGAAATGTAGTCTCTTCCCCTTATCCAAGAGGATTATGGTGGGGATTAAGTGAGATTGGGTATGGAACCTGCCTAATGAAATGGCAGGTGTAGTGGGCATTGAATAAATGTCCATTATCTGAATGAGGTTGTTTTACAAAACAAGGGAACATGAATATGGTTTGCACCAGAAGGAATGCTTCTGGGGAGGAGGGAGGAATATCTTCTGATTAACAATATCACTCCTTAGAAGAACAACGGACATAATAAGAACAAGGCCTGGTAGGGCTAAATTCCATATTGGGTGACCCATTTGCATCCTTCCAACTAGAAAATGAGTGGAAAGGCCTGTTTTCTCTTTTAAAAGTAACGGAAGAAGAGATAGTGTAGTTTTAAATGTGACCGAGCACCCTTTTTTTCAGCACACTTTATTTTATTTTATTTTTTTAAGATTTGTGTATTTATTTGTGGGGGAGAGTAAAGGAAGGGACAAGCAGACTCCATGCTGAGTGCAGAGCCTGACATGGGGATAAATCCCATGACCCTGAGATCATGACCTGAGCCAAAACCAAGAGTTAGACAGTTAACTGACTGAACCATCCAGGCATCCCTCTCAGCACACTTGAAATAATGATCTGTATATATGTCTCATCTCCACCTCATCCCCAAATATGAGGCCAGCCTGATGAGGATGTGGAAATAGCACAGTCCATGTCTGGTCTAGCCTAGGGCTGGAAAGAGGCCACAGCCATACCCACTGCCCAGGATCACACATTGCACAGGCTCTTCTCTCTCAGGGAAACAAAGTTGAGTCCATGTTAGCAGAATGGAGTGTCTATCTCACTCACTATTCACAAGAAATCAGCACCCTCTGCTTTCAGAATCCCAATATATCTGTGCTGTAAGCCTTCAAGAGCTGTCCTCTTGGTACAGAATGGACACTCAGACTTAAAAACAAGGTCAGGAGACATAGGAAGGGTAAACCGAGGTTCCACTGGGTGTCCACAAGCATCTCTTACTTCAGGGTTCTCATTCTCATGGGAAACTGGAAACATTTTAAGAGTGACCATTTACCAAGGACCTGCCATGAACAAGATCTGCAGATCAACTCTAGAGTGGACACTACTTTATAGCAGGAAATTTAATCTTAAAGAGGTAAATTGCTCAAGTCACAAAACTAAGAGGTGGGAAAGTTGGATTTGGAATTCCAGTCTTCATGAAGCCCATGGTAGGTCAGCCTAGACCTGAATGCTAAGTAACAGGACACTTTGACTCACCATCTACTCCATCAATAACAAGAATTCCTTATGCATAGTAACAAAGGACTCAACCTTTGATGGAACTCAAAAGCCAATCTAGAAGCTGGAAAATGCATTTTCAGATTGAAAAATGCATTCACTTTAGAATAGCCTATTAATAAAAACATGCATTGTCTCAGAAGTCCCTATGTAAACACAGCCAATATGATTAAAGAAGTTTGGAGAACAAAGGCAACATCTTTAAATATTTAAATGATTAAAATGAAAATTAAAAATAGATTTCCTTTCAATGAAATGTTTTAAATTGAATCCATAAACCGTGTTTGATTTCTAAAGCTAGCAGGAATGCATGTTAAGTATTAAAGATGTTTAACGTGAAAATGTGTATTCAATAAAAAATAGATGATTCATTTTTATATGTGGTTTCCAATTTATTTTGTTGGCCCCAACCTCCCATTGGAAATGCAAGCAAATGTCCTTAAGTTTGCAAGATCAATGAATAATAGTAAGTTCTATCAAATTTAGAAGAGAAAGTAACTGGTTTCAATATATTATTTGTCCAGTACAATCAGTTTTAAGAATCAAACAATAAGTAATTCTTAGTAGTTACCCTGAATTTGAGTCCATGCCAGATGTTGAAAGTACTGCAGAAGAAGATGGATGAGATGTTCCATTTCCTGCAGAAGCCTGTGCCTTGGGTGATTAGAGAAGACACACATTGCGAGCTGAGGCCTGTGCTATACACATATGATTTTAGGAGCTCAGAAAAGGACTTCAGTTTGAGATAATCTTGTCAGAGAAGAACCTGCCCACTTACAGAGATGCACAATTGCCTGGCACGTAGGTGTTCAATAAATGTTTACTGTAGAGTTTCACTGACCCAAGATAGAAATCAAGGTTTGTCTTGAATTTCAATGCTTTTTTCTCCACCTTGTGGTGGGCCTAGCTCTTCCAGCTCCACCAGGTTGGGAAGATTTCTAAGACAAATCCTCACATCTACTTGAAAGATGAACAACTTGGCAGTTACAAGTCGGAAACCAGAGGAGTTCCCAAAATCTCAAATGATATGAAGACCAAGATGTTTGTAGGTAGAGAGGGATATACTGTATAAATATAAATGTGCAAAAGCCTGAATTCTCTTACCTCAAGCCAGAACTGCCACATGCTGATTTCTACTCTGTGTGGAGGCCGGTCCTCGGCACAGCTGCTGCTCACACCCAGAAGAGTGTGCAAGCTGTTGGCACTGATGGATTGCTGGCCAAGGAACTGTTAGCTGGAGTCAGTCACCAGGCAGAGTGCTGGGGACACTCCTCCCCACGGAGGGGGTCTCCACTTGCAGGAACACAGGTCCCCACACAGAATGAGATCACTTACCAAGTCGGCAGATGGTTCAGCAGAAGCACCACAAAAAGCTTGCTCCAGGACCCTAAATATAATAGAATTAATTAAAATACACTTTCAATGAGTTCTGAAACAGTAAGTTGAAGACAATTCACTTAATTTTTAACTCACCTATATGGATGAACAGATGGTAATTTAAAAGAGCAATTCAATTCACTTTTTAAAAACTCATGAAATCGAAAGATCAAAGATGCTTGTATGAACTTGTTCTTTCTTTACTCTGTATTCCTGTTCTGAAAAAGTAGCAGGGAAATTTTGCAAAGTAAAAACAGTTGTATGGTGGGAGCAAGTCAGTAGACTTCCCACTGGGCATTGATCCATTATGTTACATTAAACAAGTCTCATCCCTTTCTGGGCCTCCATTTCCTCATCTAGGAAACGGGAGACCTGGGTTCCATTAATTCTCACATCCACACAATTTAAGATTGTATGTATATATTTAAGGTGAGCTTTATGCCCTACAATCCTGCAATTACACTACTAGGTATTTAGCCAAAGAATTAAAAAAAAAAAAAATGGCGATTCAAAGAATACACATACCCTGATGTCTATAGCAGAATTATCTACAATAGCCAGATTATGGAAACAGCCCAAGTGTGCATTGCCTCATAATGGATAAAGAAGATCTGGTGTACAATAGAATATTACTCAGCCATCAGAAAGAATGAAATCTTGCCATTTGCAATGACAGGGATGGAGCTAGAGTGTATTATGCTAAGCAAAATAAGTCAATCAGAGAAAGATAAATAACATGATTTCATTCATATGTGGAATTTAAGAAACAAAACAAATATGTATACGGAAAAAGAAAAGAGAGAGAGAGGCAAATGAAGAAACAGACTCTTAGCTATAGAGAACAATCTGAGAGGTACCAGAGGGGAAATGGGTGGGAGGATGGGAGAAATGGGTAATGGGCATTTGTTGTAATGAGCACCAGGTGTTGTTTGGAAGTGTTGAATCACCAATTGTACACCTGAAACTTAATATTATGCTGTATGTTGACTAACTGGAATTCAAATTTAAAAAATACAAAGAAAATGAACTTTATTATAATAGCTAACACTTAGTGGGTGCACCCCAGGTTCCAGAAACTTTTTTAAGTGTTTAAATGTATCCTCTCAATTAATCCATATAACAACCCTTATCATCATCTTTCCGCAATGAGTAAACTGAAGCAAAGACAAAAGACATGACTTATCTATGTTTTCCCTGCTACTAGGCGGCTGGGCAGGGCTTTGATCCCAAGCTGATGAAGTGGAGAGTCTGTGCTCTTAGCCAACACCCTCTCCAGCCTCCCCATTTGTTTCTGGAAACTCTAAAAACCAAAGTAAGCTGAGCATGTGGGCAGCTGTTACCCACCATTTACATTGACTTCTTTGTTGGCAAAGTGGGAGCCACGCGGTACCTCACATGACAGCTTGAGCCACCCTGGGATACTCTTTATTCACCTTGTTCCTTCTCAGCTGGGATCCACACTGCAGAACACGGCAAGTAGCTCACCTCCTTCACCCGACAATAGTCCAGATGTCACTAAGAAAGTTGTTATTATTATTATTTTTTAATGAAAACATTTTAAGGTCTTACTTCTTTGTTCCTTTGGGAAGTTACCGGCTTCTTAGGAGCATTACTAACTTATAGATCTTAACCAACTAGCCATAACTGAAGAAAAATCAAATTATTTGAATATTTGTGGGAGACTCCGTAAACTATTTCAAGACACTGGAATGTAAATTCAACCGTAATCACTTTACTAATGAGTGGCTTGGACCTTTCAGGGAAACATTATAAATGTGAGAAAATTAACATTTTTTCATAATTCAAAGCAAATATGTTTTCTTCATCTTTGTTGTCAAAAGGCAATTTCTGTGTTTTAAACAAATTAACCAAGAAAGTTCTGAATATCAACTGTGCTTGGCAATAAGGAAAGATATAAAAATGCCATTGGGCTCACAGAGCAGTGGTCTCGTGTGATAGTTTGTAGATTAAGGCAGAAGCATGTTATGGTATTTTGGTATAATTTGGTGTATTAGTATTGGGTTATATTATGTTATATTAGGACCTGATTAAGAATTCTAAGACTAGTGACTAGATTGTCTCTAGACTTTCATAAACACGCAGACATTGTGCATTTGATTGACAGTAACTTGTTAACCTTAGGAGCATGTTTGCAAAGTACTTCTTGGCTTTTACTGAATACCTTATGTCATGTCAGCCTCACCCCTCACTGAACCATCAAGGTCATATGCCAAAAAGGGCTTCATGGAAGCGCAAACAGAAAATTTATTGGCCATTTGTATGTCTTTTTTTAGAGATGCATCTGTTCATGTCTTCTGCTCATTTTTTGACTGGGTTATTAGTTTTCGAGTGTCGAGTTCAAGAAGTTCTTTATAGATCTTGAATATCAGACCTTTATCTGTTTTATTTGCAAATATTTTCTCCCATTCCATGTGTTGTCTCTTAGTTTTGTTGACTGTTTCCTTTGCTGTGCAGAAGATTTTTATCTTGATGAAGTCCTAAAAGTTCACTTTTGCTTTTGTTTCACTTGCCTTTGGAAACGTGTCTTGAAAGAACTTACTGTGCCCAATGTCAAAGAGTTAACTGCCTCTGTCTTCCTCTAGGATTTTGATGGATTCCTATCTCACATTGAGATCTTTCATTCATTTTGAGTTTATCTTTGTGTGCGATGTAAGGGAATGGCCCAGTTTCATTCTTCTATATGTAGCAGACACTTCTATAGAAAAGACATGCAAATGGCCAAAAGGCATATGAAAAAAAAATATTCAACATCACTCAGCATCAGATAAATACAAATCAAAACCACAATGAGATACCACCTCACACCAGTTAAAATGGCAAAAATTAAAAAAAAAAAAACAGAAAACAACAAATATTGGTGAGGATGTGGAGAAAGGGGAACCCTCATCCACTGTTGGTGGGAATGCAAGCTGGCACACCAGCTTAGTTATCTGTGCTTAGTTATCAATCACACCTGTGCTTAGTTATCAATGCCCACACCATTGTGTAATATGTATGACTGTACAATAAGATTTATGGGCATAAAATCTCTTTCAGGAGACATACAAATGGCCAACAAACACATGAAAAAATGCTCAACAACACTAGGCGTCAGGGAAATACAAATCAAAACCACAATGAGATACCACCTCACACCAGTTAGAATGGCAAAAATTAATACCAGGAAACGACAGATGTTGGTGAGGATGCAGAAAAAGGGGAACCATCTTACACTGTTGGTGGGAACACGAGCTGGTACAACCACTCTGGAAAACAGTATGGATGTTCCTCAAAAAATTGGAAATAGAGCTACCTTACAACCCAGCAATTGCCCCAAAGATACATATGTAGTGATCCAAAGAAGCACCTGCCCCCCTATGTTTATAGCAGCAATGTCCACAATAGCCAAATTATGGAAAGAGCCCAGATGTCTACCAACAGATGTATGGATAAAGAAGATATAGCATATACATACAATGGAATACTACTCAGCCATCAAAAAATGCAATCTTGTCATTTGCAATGACATGGATGGAATTAGAGGGTATTAGGTTAAGCAAAATAAGTCAATCAGAGAAAGAAAATCATCATATGATCTCACTAATATGTGGAATTTAAGAAGCAAAACAGAGGGTTGTAGGTGAAGAGAAGAAAAAATAAAACAAAACCAAGAGGGAGACAAACTATAAGAGACTCTTAATCATAGGAAACAAATTGAAGGTTGCTAGAGTGGAAGGAGATGGGGGATGGGGTCACTGGGTGATGGACATTAAGGAAGGCACATGATGTAATGAGCACTGGGTGCTTTATAAGGCTGATGAATCACTGACCTCTATCTCTGAGACCAATAATGTATTATACATTAATTAATTGAATTTAAATTAAAATAAATACTCTAAATACATAAATAAAATCAAATCTCTTTCAGGGATTTGTTGAGGAGAAGGAGAGTCTACTTTGGCTCAGTCCTTGATGGGGCATCATGAGAAGCTATGGGAGTTTGTCTTTTTCATTTTTGAAAGTGGATAAAAAATCTCTCTCTCTCTCTTACTCTCTCTCAAGTAAATAAGTAAACTTGGAAAAAAAAAAAAAAAGGCTATGAGCTTTCCAGGTCCAGGACTGTATCTAACTTATTTTTCTAACCCAGTTCTTAGCTTAGTGCCTGGCAAGAAAGAGCTCCCAAGTAATACTTAATGTATAAATGGAGTAAACGTTGTTTGTGTATTTGCCTTCAAATCACTGAATACTTGAGAAGCCATCCATCTTTAGTTATCACATGGTTGTGAGGAAGTCCTTAAAGGTGACTTTTCTAGGCCTCCCTACTGTCTGTCTATGCCAACTAGAGGGACATCAGAAGAGCATCAAGCAATGCTCTTGCCACTGAGGGAGGCAGAGGGGAAGAGTTGAAAAGAAAAAATAGCTTAGAGACCCACCCAGCTCTGAGGCTACTCAGGAGATGAGCTCGAAGCATTCGTTGGATGGACACTTGGTCTGGGAACAAATAAGCCCTTCCTTGAGAATCTCTTCTCTACTTCAGGAACAAGAGGAAGGGACACCAGGCCCTAAACAATCAATCCTAGACCTTTCCATGATGATGAAAATAACCCTGACAGAGAACAAAACATTCCTTACAAAGATGAAAAGCAAAGCTTAATATATAACGTGAGAATGAATTCAATTGCTTTTTAATTCATAGTAACAACAACATTTTTCTGGAAGAATTGTTGTCTATAAACCAAATTATAGTATCACAAAACCATGCCAAGCAATTTACCAATCTCATCTTCTGAAATCACACCATATTCCTCAAGAGAAGTGTCATGACCTCATTTTAACAGGTGAGGAAATGAGGATCAGAGAGATTCATACCCCCGCCCAAGTTACATTACAAGTCCAGGCTTGCTCACCTTCAAAGCCCATGCTTTTTCCACTGAGCCATGCGGTAAGATGCTCTGCAGAGACTTCTCCAGATGCATTGAGACAGGGAAGGAAAAGAGAACACAAAGACCCACAGAAAGCAGTGAGGGAAGAAGACTCAGACATAGGAGTTAGGAATTGAATCAAAATTACAATGAGTTCGGGGCGCCTGGGTGGCTCAGTGGGTTAAAGCCTCTGCCTTCGGCTCAGGTCATGATCCCAGAGTCCTGGGATCGAGCCCCACATCGAGCTCTCTGCTCGGCATGGAGCCTGCTTCCTCCTCTCTCTCTCCCTCTCTCTCCCTGCCTCTCTGCCTACTCTGTCTGTCAAATAAATAAAATCTTAAAAAAAAAAATTACAATGAGTTCACGATTTTACTAGAATAGGACTCTGCATCCAGGCTCTCCCTGTTCCCAGAGCTTCCTTTATGAGTCTGTGCCAGAGAAGCATCTCAAGCCAGGGCGGAGGGAAAATGTCCTGTTCCATCACAAAGTGCCCCAATTGACAGGAATGCTCAGCAAAAGCAAGGAAACTGCTCTGGAATGTCTTCTCTGGCCTCGTGACCCCACTGGGCTGAATTTTCTTGCACTCCTGGTCCTGGAAACATCTTCAAGGAGCCCAAGTCACCCAGTGAAACAGTCCTGACATACACACACTGCCCAGTTAGAACCATGTTGCACAGAGTAATGCTCCAGTATGGATTACTGGTCTATCAGGTGGACATGAAAGGCTATGGGAAAAACCAAGGGGTAAACAGGAGATGTCTGAGCAGCTCCTCAGCTATGTTGGGTTCCTGCATCCACCTCTTGACATGGGCTGGGAGCAGCAGGAGGCTCAGAGCACACCTCCACACCATGGGCTTTCAGATCAGACATCAAGTCATATCAAGGTTTTCCACTTATTATGATCTGAGGAAAGTCACCTAAATTCTTTTGGTCTTAGCCACTCAATTGAAAAGGCTTATTTACAGGACTGTCTCAAAGCAAACAGACTGTAGGTACACAAAATATTTCAGATGTTTTATATTATTCTCCAGCCAAGCCATATCCTCATGGAATGCTCAGTCACTCTTACATGACAAATCCCAGTAAGACAAGAGCAGACAAAATGAAGTACATGCCAATGTCTCAATATTGAACCTACCAAACGTCATTATAATTAGTTACATATAAACCTGCCCCACCCATGAAATTGGGAATTCTTAAAAGAGGTGAGCATGCCCACCTTTGCCCTTCTGAAGGATATAGTGGGCTAGTACCAATTGGTTCATTAAACAAATACTTCTTCAGTGAAGCTCTTGCTTGTTCTCTCCTATTTTGCTCCGTTATTTACTTATTCATAGCCCATAAAAAGCTGTTAGCTGGAAATGTTCAACTTTCCTCATGACATTCCCCAAAGGGGGAGGTGGTTTCCCCTCATGGAGCATTTTTTTTTTCAGTCAGTTAAAGTCTTTGCCCTCAAAAAAACTTGTAGGAGCTTATAACTGAGTTCAAAATCACCCAATAGCAGTAGAAAGTTCTCGTAGCCATCAAGTGCCTCAGAGAACAATGTGAGTTCATAGAACCTCTCTGGAAAACATGGGATCTCAATGCTAAAGCCAGAAAGTTCCAGAAAGATGAAAAGCTGGACCAGCCTCTTCCTCCCACAGAAAACGAGGAAAAGCATTGTTCTCCAGGGCCACCCTCCCAGAGTGTAAAGGTGGGCAGGTGCTGTCCTCCTCAGGAATCTCTAATGACCTCCCACCCCCTACAGCTAAAGCCCAAACTTCTTAACGTGGCATCTAGCATTCTTTTAAACCAGGCAATAACCCAATTTTTGTTTATGTCCTACCACTTGGCTCTACAGGCATTTTCCAGCATTTTCCTGCTACACACTGTTGCGTGTTCTCCTGCTGCCCCAACTGATGGCACCCTCTCAGTCTGCCAGGTCCAGGACAAACACCACCTCCTGTTTCGCTTGATTTTTAATCTCCATGCAGCTAGCAAGTTGAGAAGCCGTGACTCAAACCAGGCTACTTAGTTTCAAATCTCGTAATTTTTGCACTATTCTACAATGACTTCTGAACAGCGATATTGGTTGTAAAAGATGGATCTCAGTAAAGAAATTTGTTTTCTTCTAACGATGTATTTTTTCAAGTCTTGATCAGATTAGCAAATGCCATACTTAGGATTGAATTCATGTGTGTGGAGGTAAGCACTTATTACTATACAGCGAAAAAGATGTAATTAGCAAACTAAGGTAGAGGGATGGGCTGTTCTACTTGACCCGCCGGGAATCAGAGAACACCAGGGAGGAGGACTTGCCTTCAGATGGCGTGTCTTCAACTCAAGTCAGACTGTCTGCTTTCATCTGGGAAGCTGCCAGCCATCGATGCTCCGGAAGGGGAGACTTGATGGCTCAGACAGTTTCTTACTAGGCGTGGGACCAACAAGTTCACTGCTTCCCCTAGGACCTAGACATAGGGGAAAAGGAAGGACAAAGGAAGAGTAGCCAAATGCGGCCGCCCCTGGGTAGAGGCTCCTACCACACCTTTTCCCACCATTTCTGCCAATAATCCCTGTGAGCAGTGAGTCACAGTGTGTGCGGGTTTACTTGGGAAGTTTGGCCATTCCTTCTGTGGAGTCTAAGCACATTGCAATATGTCAAATGGTGTTAAGGAAGAAAGGGAAGGAGGATGAGGGAGAAGAAAGCTAGCACTTATGCACCGAGAGAGGCCATTTTGGATACTTAAAACTTGTAAATCATACACGGAGCCTAACAGCCATATGGATGTTTAGTATTCTTTCTAGAAACTTGCACATAGTTGTATTTACATCCAGCTTTAAATTAGTTTTTTATTACTCTAATTCTTGGTCTGAACATATGCCATGGATCATAAAATATTTACTCTGTGCATATATAGTACCCTCACAGAAGTGAATAAACAGTCAGATTGGAATCCAGTAAATCTAAGAAACCCTCACCAAAGAGTTTTGTTTGTCTGCCTTCATTTATTACCAGGGTTTAGCATCTCCAAGCGAAGGTGCTACTCCAAGTATATAATCTAAGTGAGTCCTTTAGACATTTTGATGTCTAATTGGTGATTTTGGAAAGAAGTGGAAATGGTCAAAATGTTTAGCTTTGGACTGAGCTCACATGACTCAATATAAAAATCATCATTTCATAGGATGTCCCCTAATTGATGTACAGTCTACAAAATTCCATCAAATGGCCAAGAAAAGGTTCTTCCTGGGGAGTTTCAAGTTTGGGAAAAAAGTATACATCAGTCTGAATTCCTGAATTCGTTAAGATGCTTTTTCTTTATAGTGCCTTCTTAGCGACAAAAAGTTCTATTAGATTTTCATTGAAAAAAGGCAGTAATAACAACAACAACAATAGAATCATTGTTGTTATTATTATTATTACTATTATTAGGAACTGTACTGACCTTTACTAGTCACAGCTTCAAAAAATTTTGATGAGTGGAGGGGAGCCTGGGTGGCTCAGTCAGTTAAGCGTCCAACTCCTGATTTCAGCTCAGGTCATGATCTCAGGGTCGTTAAGATTGAGCACTGTGTTGGGCTCCATGTTGAGCTCCACACTGAGCTCGGAGCCTGCTTAAGATTCTCTCTCTCCCTCTCCCTCAGCCCTTCCCCTCCTACTCATGTGCTCTCTTGCTCTCTCTAAAAAAATACATACATACATACATGCATACATTAGGTGAGTGGGACTTAATTTTCCTCTCTAGATGTAACTGGTGCCCAATGAACAGAGCAGAGATCAGGTCACCAAGGCTTTGGCGGGTGGGGATGAATAGTCAGAACACAGAGGATTTTTAGAGTGGTGAATATTCTGTGAGATGCTATAGTGATAGATAGATGTCCTTATATACTTTACAAAATCCATAGAATGGGTAACACCAAGTACACGCCCTGATGTAAACAATGGACTTTGAATGATAATGCATCAGTGTATCAAGTGATGTCAACAAATGTATCACTCTGGTGGGGGATGTTGATAGTGGGGGATTGGGGTGGGGGCGGGATATGGGAACTCACTGTACTTTCAGGTCAATATCTCTGCCTGAATCCCTGCCTGAATTCCAAACGCAAGTCAATGGCAACGTGCCCCAGACTGAAGGTATCATCTGAAACATCACTGCTCACCAGTCTTGCTCCTTCTGCATTTTTGATTTTCATTAATGATCTAATAATTTATCTAAGGTTCAATATTAATTTTCTACTCCTCCTCTTTTGTGCCTCAAATCTATCAGTCACAATATTCAGTTGAAATCAATCATGTATATGTCTTTCAAGTCCTCCCTCCTCTTTCCACTTCCCTGGTGCTAGACCGAAAGGATTCTTTAGCCCTTCTATCCTCACTTCTGCCCTTCATTGTTCCTCGGGGGAGGCCTTCCAAAAAACAGTCTCATTATTCTCTTCCTGGCATCATAGCCTCTAGGCACATTCTACTACTCCCAGAATAGGTCCCAGAATAGGACAAACGCTTGTTCCAACCCATAGAGCTTCATATTGATTCCTGCAAACATCAGACAGACCCATTCTAACCTCATGCCTCAGTACCTGCTTGTCTTTCAGTCCTGACTGACTGTCTTTCCCCCACTCCTGCTGACACAGTCCTCTTTATCCTTCAAGCCAAAGCTCAGGTACGCCTTCCTCTTGGAATCTTTCCCTATTAATCTCCCATATCCTGCAGAGTGAGGTGATGGCTTCCTTAGCTGCACAAAGCATTTTACTAGGGCTTGCAAGAGTACTGTATTTACATTATTATGTAAATACATAATATGCATTTTATGTTATATGCCTCTCCCATGAGATCATGAGCTCCTTCATAGCCAAACCCTGTCATTCCTCTTTGCATAGCCCAGTACCTGTCACTTATTTAGGGCTAATGCCTCAAGATTTCCACCAAACTCCTCCATCATTGAGAAGCTGAATGCCTTCAAACAAATTAGCATCCTTATGTGTCTGTGTGCTGTGAGTGCATGGGCAGCATAAGATACCCATATCAACGTTTATCTCTTTTTTGCAATTTACTCATGTCAGTGTTGGTATATATCATTCTTTCTTCACTTATTCTGATTCATTTAATTCATTAATCTATTCATTTGTTCACATTTGTGTTAGACAAAGGATGGTTGCCCTTGAATAAGGAATGCATTGGCACGCCTGGGTGGCTCAGTGGGTTAAAGCCTCTGCTTTTGGCTCAGGTCATGATCCCAGGGTCCTGGGATCGAGCCCCGCATTGGGTTCTCTGCTCAGCAGGGAGCTTCCTTCCCCTTCACTCTCTGCCTGCCTCTCTGCCTACTTGTGATCTCTCTCTGTGTCAAATAAATAAATAAAATCTTAAAAAAAAAGGAATGCGTTTTTTTTTCCAAAAAGTATAGGTAGAGCAAATCTCTATCTTTAGGTTCCTCCTTGGATGCAGTTCCCAGATGAATGACCACAAACGCCTTACCTGTGAAAGCAGTGAGAGTATCAGAGGTTTGGACTGAAGCTGACTCTTGGTCAGTTTTGATAACTGTGTCTTAAAGTCCTTTTCCATAAAGAATGAATCAGTGTTTGTGGCAGATAACCATCCCAGCTGAGAGGACTCCATATAATGCAAGTATTGCATAATCATGTTATTTGTATTCCTTGACAGCAGAATTTACAATGCCTCGTTTAATGAGAAATTGAATGGAAGATGTGTTTGAAAAATTAATCCATTTTAATAATATATGGCACTGATATTGCCCATCTCTGGCAAAGCTTATACCTATAAACTAAGAGAGTATGAATACCAATTATAATAAAAAATAATGAGATATGTATTATTTCCCTAAGAAAATTACTTTTAAAAATATGCATTTTGACATCCTCAAGATTAATTACACAATTATGCAGTTCCAAAGTGCAATCAGTAAAATTCTAAGCAGCAGTGAGTGAGCCTTCGTATTTACAAAAAAATTCAAAACCTCACTTCTGATGAAACTTGCATTACAAAGTCATTTGAATTTAGAGAATATAGGCTTTCAATAAAAATATTTATCGGTCTTCTATCCAGCAAAGTCTTGGGACTGGGAATAATTTAACAGTAGCAACGAAATAATGATTAGAACATTACAAAATACACTGAGTCAAAACAAAGGCTGAATATCGAAAAACCAGAAGAAACAAGGTTGTTTACCAAAGGGAATCTGGACAAATGGATTTAAGAAGGAAACTCATTCCCAGAAATGCTTTTACTTTGCTTAATAAAAGTGCTGCTTTCAAAAGGCAGGCATTAAGCGGAACAAATCAGGAGAGAAATCATAGGTGAGAAATTAGCATTGAGGTTCAATAATTTCCAACTCAGGCCCTTGTACTTCTGAAAATCCAAGCCAAAACACTGTGTAACACACAACCCAAGTAGATTCAGGGTGTCCTGGGGCTTCCCTGACACCCAGATGACCCCTAGATTGTCCCAATGAGTGAATGATCATCTATCTTTCAGAGATGAAGCTCACCACATCACACGGACCAAAATCCAAAGTCAGGCAGCTCAGATTATCAGAAAGTTCTTCCTTATATTAAGCAAAACCAAAATTCCCCCGCTCTTCTTAATCACAGGCTCTGATTTGAGTCCTTGGTATTCCTGACAACTGCCATCTTGCCCAAGACTGCTCTGCTGTTATTTGAAGACAGCCAACCACCATGCTCCCTTTCTCCTCCCCACTTCCAGGCTTTTGTTCTCCACCTTCAATAACACCAATTGCTTACCGCAATGGATAGTTTCACACACACTCCCAGAGAACTAAACCCGTTGCTATCCATCCAGCTGTCACTCTTCAGACTAAGCTGACTTGTGGCATATAGTAACTTTCAGTAAATGTCGTTCAGATGAATTGCTGTCTATCCTCTCAGTAACTGGGTTCTTCTCCTTTGATCTCACCTTTCATAAAACAAGGTTCATTGACATTGTTCTGTCTATGTCTCATCTTCAGACTTGGATAAAGGGTTGCTAAGGCATAAAGTGTCTCAACATAGGCTTCCCACATGTAGGATAAAAGAAGCATGGGATCTGGGGAAGGGAGTCGTGAACCTCACTCCTGAGAGAATAAAAGCAAACATTGATCGTTCCAAAGGAGCCAAGCCAGAGAAAGGGACCAACAGAACTTGGTAAGCCCTTGATAAGAACTTTTACTTCTCTGTGTTTATAATTCTTTACTCATGTTTTCCCATAAGAGTAACTCTTTGGAACAAAATTCCTAAAGCTTTGTAAGTTTGGGCAGCGAGAAAAAGCCAAAGAAGGGGCTCAATTTCAGAGAGGTGAAAATCCTTTCCTCCTAAATAGAGGAGAGTGAGCAACCAATGAATGTGAGGGAAAGGGGCTGAGATGAATGAAGAAAATAAGAGCCTAGAGCCTGACTCAGCCATGGAAGGTACTCTGGGGCTTAGCAAAAGAAACACTGGGGTGCCTGTTCCTCATTCCTGAGGAATCATAGGGCGTAGAAACTACATATTACATCACATTATCAGCAACATCTTTCATGGGCATGGAAATGGGATCCTAGGGCTTTTTTCAGAACAACAATCATGGCCTTCCAGAGGTCCATGGAGGCTGGTAACCAAAAAAATCCGGGACAAATTGTTGGTCTTGCTCTTAGCTCGCCCATCTCAGGAGTGAGACTTCTCTCTCCCCCTCAACCTGCCCTCTTTGCTAATTGATGAGGAGGAGGCTTTGGTTCTATGGCAGGAGCCAAAGCTCGGAGGCCTAAAAGATGAAAGCCCCTGGCACAAAGTTCCTCCTGGTGTAAGGCCTGAAACTCCAGAGGGCATTGACCTCTTTGCCTAATCACCACATACAAATGTTAAGTACCTCAAAACTGGACACAACATCTTACTCTCTTTTTGAACATTCCATGCTCATTTCTAGAGCATGGAATGCCAGTCAGTCCAGCCTCAAACACATGCTTCTTTAAGCCCTTATAATTAATAAGATGGCAGAAATTGAAACACCCAACACAGTAAAAACATGAGGCATAATTACAACTGTGTATTGAATAATTTATAAAGTTAAATACATTCTGAATGACTGATACCTGCTTATGAGGAACCTAAAATGCTGATTTATACATATACAGTATTACATATTTATTTATTAAAAAGATCATGAAACATCAAAATCCATTTTATGCATATAACACAACTAAGAAATAAGAAGGAGTAAGAAAAATCATAGCCACGCCTCCATAAATTTATCACACTATCACAAAAGTAATGCCATACTAACTGTTACAGAGCAGATTATTTCATTTTATACACACTGTGAGTTTTATGTTTCTGAATAGGTCTATTACAAATGCCTAGTCTTAAAATGCTAGTAAACCAGTGACATGCAAGATAGCATGTGCTATTTCTAGATCACACATCAACCCATGCCTACAATAAATACACGCAAATAAACTGTTTTGTATATTTCAAGATGCATAACATCAATTTCATTTTAAAATCTTTATTTATGCCATGGTCATATGCAAGAACTGGTAGTTAGTAGACAGTGAAAGTCTTGACAAATGCTAGGTAAATGCTAAATCCACTCTAGATCAGGATTGTGAACATCTGGAAAAAGCTATACTTGGCCTCAAAATGAGTCACAGAATGTAAAATATCCAAAATATTGACTTACTCACCATCTGTTATTTTGTGGAAAGGAACAAGGGATTTTATTGCTGATACTAGCATAATAAGCTTAACACTTTATGGAAAGACAAAAAAAAAAAAAAAAAAGAGCTGTCAAATGGAAACTGCTTGATTGGAGTCTTCCCTAGGAAGATAGTTTCAACATAGCTCTCTGACTACCCCAACACACCTCATATAAAATAGGCCTACATTTCTTGAAGATCCAGAATACTAGACATTACAAATAAGGATAGCCTAGAGAATATAATCTTTGGAAGTCTTTAGACTGGTAACCACATGGCTAGGACCCTGCTGAGAGATGATTTAGTCTCATGTTGAACAGCTGTTTTGGGGTTGGAAGAGTATATTCTTTTAATGGCTAATCATCTATCTTATGTGGTTTTCTGGAAGTAAACAAGACATCAAACAGAAACTCAGGAGACTGAGAAAATGAGTCAACAGGTTAATCACAGGTCAATGACACGAAGTCAAACATGGACACCAGAGATGAGCTCTCATCTTGAGGATCAAGATGACATGAACCGAGTTTTCCAGTACCTCTCACATCCCAGGCACCATGGTAGGAAGAAATCATGATAGGGGCTAGGGATTGAGCCACCTGAATTTTTACCCTGATTCTGATACCAAGAAGCTCTTTGATGTTGGCAAGTTCATTTATTTTCTGGATCTCAGTCTTCCAAAGTAGTGGAACATATCCTTGCTCGAATCATTTACTTTTTGTGAAGCTCAAGAAACAACATGAATGAAAGTATTGAGCCCCTGTGTTGCATCATTGTAAAACATGCAATGATGATATGACCCTAATTCAAAATAAGGGCATCAATTTTCCATATTTATAAATCAACTGTAGAAACCTATAGATGAATGCAGGGAAATAGGTGAGAATCTTATTCTCCAATATCACTGCAGAGAAATTGCTGAAGCATGTGAAGCTTCAGCATTCAGATTCTGGAGTTGGTATTTGGGTTGTTATCATTCAATTTACAAGAGATTTATTTTCCTTCAGTTTCTTGGAGTCACAGTTAGGTGATGTAAGTCAGATCTGCTTCTCTGGGGATGAAACTCTGTTATAAATCTCTCTATTTGCATAATGGTTTATGGAATGTATTTCTTTTTTTTTTTTTAATTAAATTTTTTATTTATTTTCAGCGTAACAGTATTCATTGTTTTTTCACCACACCCAGTGCTCCATGCAATCTGGGCCCTCCCTAATACCCACCACCTGGTTCCCCCACCCTCCCACCCCGCCCCTTCAAAACCCTCAGGTTGTTTTTCAGAGTCCATAGTCTCTCATGGTTCACCTCCCCTTCCAATTTCCCTCAACTCCCTTCTCCTCTCCATCTACCCTTAAAAATACGTTCACAATCAGTGATTTACCACAGGACAGCAGAGTATGTAGTATGCAAAGAGAGGATTATAATTCATATTCCACACATGAGGAAAAACCAAATTCAGTTCATTTAAGTCAATTAAAATTAAATATCTTGGTACCTTCTAGTCTGGAGAGGAACACAATAATGCCCAAGGCCACTGTCTAGTTGGAAAGACACGTAGCTAAATGTGCTCTGTAGTAACTAGCTTATAAGTATCTATTACGTGACTCAGAAAAGTTTCATGCTTAACTGAAAGTTACTCAGGGTGCTTGATGAGTCAGAACAAGGATCTGTTTCTCCCAACTGCCAAGCTAGTGCTCTCTGTACTACTCCACACAGAACTAATGTTCAGTGTATCTTTAACAGATGGCTTTGGAGCTTTTCTTTCTTTCCCCTCCCCCTTTTTTCTTTTTACATTGAAGAGATCTGTTACAGCTCGTAAAATTGGATAACCCAAAATAAGTATTCATCAATAGTACTAGAAATGTGCAAAATTCAGACATCTTATTTTCCTGTTTATACCAGTAATAATCATTGGCTTCCACCCACAAGCAAGGTCATGTCTAAGATCTTAAAGGATGAGTAGGATTTTCTATAGGAAAAGAAATTTTCAGGAACAACACATTGAAGAAGCGCAGAGTGCACCTGGGGTTCGGATTTGCACTGCCATTAAATGAGGAAATGAATGCTTTGACTGTTGCTCATTTCTAAATATGTGCACATACCTACATATGGTGATATACAGGCTTCATGAAATATGTATAAGCTACTGCCAAATTTCCTAACAGGTATTATGTAATTGTTTCAAAGATATTGATCAGGCATTCTAGCATCATTCTTACAAAGCCTTTATTTGTTTCATGAGAACTTATGTCTAATTATTTTGATGGACTTAACCTAGAGTCAATTCTGTTTACATTTTCTTACTTATTGTATTCACTTTTCATTCATTCAAAAACACTGTCCTCATTTTTTTCCATGTGAATTCAGAGAGTTTAGTTTGGATAATTTTCATTTTCCTATGGAAAAGTTCAGTCTTGAGGACAAGAAATTCCTTGTGTAGTACCAAAGACATCATAACCTCACCATTCCAGAAATTACCCTCAAATCTGACTCTAGACAGAAGTAGACAGACTTGTACTGGTCCTGACCCATAACTTCCTGGTCTCAGGAGGTGTCCTAAGCTTGGTCAGGGTCATTTAGGGAAAATAAAGCTTCTCTCTATACACAAATATACATATTATAAAGCAAAGTGTTTTTAAGCAACTAAATGGAGATAGTAATAAGCTATGTTTCCAGTAATGTCTCTCTCCATTCTCTATGAAAAATGCATTTTTCTTCTTTTTGAATTTGGTTGAATTGCATGATTATTTTTGGCTATGCAGATGCAACCTTTCCATTTTTGGCATATTTCCTCTTCTATATGTAGAAAAGCAATGAGATTTAAAATCATAACTGGGACTGAATCTTTTACTAATAATGTGACCTTGAGAAAGGGCTTGTTTCAGGTCAGTTTATTATAGTCAGTCATCATGGCCTTCCAAAAGGGTCGATGGAAGCTGGGTGGACAAAAAATCCAGGACAAATGGTTAGCTTTCACTTCCTCATTCATTAACATATACTGAGAGATTATAAAAATATTTTATACTTATATACATCAAGGTGCATATGTATACATATACATAAACATCATACATATCTATAAATAACAATATTTATCACACACATTTATTGTTAAATGAGACAGTATGGTATGCTGTTTAATAAGTGTTAAGTCTCCTTCCTTCTCAACTCTGTAACTTATACTGATTGATTAATCTTATTGATGAATTGGACCTATTACATAATATATTTGTGGGTAATCTTTTGTTGCTATTGTTGCCATTCAATATCAAATCAACATCTAAGAGATCATGATGGAAATCGCTGTCCTTGGTTCTGAATACCCGACATTACTATAAAGACATGATTCATAGACTTGTATCCAGAAAGTGAACAAAAGGTTAAGATAACTAAATATTTGGGGCACCTGGGTGGCTCAGTGGGTTAAAGCCTCTGCCTTCGGCTCAGGTCATGATCCCAGAGTTCTGAGATCGAGCTTCGAGTTGGGCTTTCTGCTCAGTGGGGAGCCTGCTTCCTCCTCTCTCTATCTGCCTGCCTCTCTGCCTACTTGTCTGTCAAATAAATAAATAATGTCTTTTTTTTTTAAAGGATAACTAAATATTTATAGGTTTTCTTGTAGACCCAACCCACAACTCCGTAACTTAAACTCAAAAGTCAACATAATTTGATTCCACATCAAAAGAAGTATCACATTACTCAGATGGCTCTGATGTTGAAGAACTTCCTACTCACCACAGCAGCTCATTGCATCATTAAACAGTGTTGATTATTAGAAAATACTTGTTTTCACTGAGCCCTATAATCCTACCAAGAAGTCTTTATTATGTCTTTTGGAGGTATATTAGTTCAACTTATGCTTCATTGAGTCATCTTGATATATTTTTTATAAAGCTCCTTATTAAGGTTATTGATAAGAACATGAGTAAGCCAAATAGAAAAAATAATAATAATGAGACAGGAAGTTATTACCATGAAGAACAAAAATGGCTACCTAATTTTATCATGTATGTATGAGAGAGAAAGAAAAAAAAAGAGACAGAGAGAATAGGGAACTTAATAAGTACTTGTAATGAATCAAAACCAATTTTACACATCAACTCTTCCATACAGCATCTATCATTCTCTCCTCTGACTTCGTTCAGAATTTTTACTTACTATATGCTTATTATCTGTCATTCTAATAAACCATTTCTATTTTTCTCTCCCTCAGTAGACTGCGATGGCCTCCAGGACAGAGGCAATATCTTATTTTTCCTTTGTATATGTTTTAATACATAAACATGTGTTTCATATAGTGTACACTAAATATTGGTTGAATGGACGAATTCAATATCAAGAGAAGGAACTGTCAGTATAGGCAGGGGAAAGCTTATTCATCATTATATATATTCCACACGCCGGAAATGCTGGAAAGAGATTCACATCTAAAGATGACACCATGATGCATGAGCTCTCTGGCTTTTTTAATTCTGATACTCTCAAAACTAGAACAGTAATATAATCATCACGTGTCTCTACCCAAATTCCTCAATAAATTTCTTGAATCTAAGCCATGCCACTAATAGAAACTGCTATAACAAAAGAAATATTATAAAAATTTCACTTTATGAAACATTCAGACAAAAAATTCTATTCCATGAAGACTAGGACCTACACAATAATATTTTTTCTCCATGGATTTAGCTATATTTGGCCATACAGCATGACTCTGTTTCTCTGAGATAGTCCAAAGTGTTCTCAAGTTTTCTCACGAGCCTCTCCTCTGTCTTCCAGGTTTGCAGCATCAGTGTTGAATGTATTTATAGTAATCAACTGTTACCTGGACTGAATAAAGTTTTTCTTCTTGTATTTTTGTCACAAAGTCACTGTGTTCCAAGAAGTCTCTGCTTGCTTTTTACTTTTAACACATTGTAGCACATTCACTTTTAACAAATTCATATTTATTTTATTATAACAAATATATACATGTATATATATATTATATATTATATATAATTATATATTAAAACAAATATATACATGAATATATTATAATATAATAATATATATTAATTATATATAATATAATTATATATATTATATATAACAAATATATATATGTAAATATATATGTATATATATGTATATATTTGTTATATATATGTGTGTATACATGTGTGTGTAGATAAACCTCAAACACTAAATGCAATAAAAATTAAAATACCTTAATATATTAATGTATTTCAAATACCTTAACATTTTATTGATGAAAAAGATAAATAGAACTGATAAAAGATTATAATGAGTCACTCCAGGAAAGAGTAGCAATAACAGAAACAAAGGGCAAATTATAATAATTCATTTTTTCAATGGAAAAGGCTACATTTAATCAATAAATTCTATTTTAGAAATACCAGAACCCTCATATTAATATTGTTTTGTTCTTTCTCTTCCCAGTATGACACTCTGCTTACATTTATAAGCTGATTAGTTCTAATTACAATATTTCCATGCTGTGTGTCACATAGACACCTATCCTTACAATCACACTGCAAGAAGAAATTTCCAATAAAATAATTTTAGAAGACTGTGTGTACTCCAGGGACAGCAGTTCTGAGGAGGCAGATGAGAAATCAAAATGAAATCACAAGCATTCCTAATTTTTTATTTCATAGACAAATAACTAACTTCTTCACTTACATCCAGAAATTCTGTCCCTGTGTGCTTGGGTGGCTCAGTCAGTTAAGCACTCCCTGATCTACAGGGAGTCTGCTTCTCCCGCTCCCTCCACTCCTCCCTGTCCCACTTGTGGTTTCCCTCTCTCAAATAAATAAATAAAATCTTTAGAGAAAAAAAAGAAAGAAATTCCATCCTTAAATTCCATCCTTATATGTCATTCCTATTCTCAACACAATGGTTTGTAGAAATAGAATTTGAGGATAAGTTAGACTTAAAATTTATATAGGAGACAGAACATTTTGGAGCAAATATAGTATTTGATGCATATGAGGATCCAAAAATATTTTGTGTAAATCAAATTCTATTTTCTATAGACTTATAATGCCAATCCAAGTGTTCATGAGTCTCACAGAAACACATGTTTTTAAAAGATTTTATTTATTTATTTGGCAGAGAGCACAAGTAGGCAGAGTGGCAGGCAGAGGGAGAGGGAGAAGCAGGCTCTCCGTGGAGCAGGGAGCCTGATGCAGGGTTCAATCCCAGGTCCCTGGGGTCATGACCTGAGCTGAAGGCAGACGCTTAACCAACTGAGCCACCCAGGCACCCGAGAAGCAAACTTTTCAAAGACAGCACCAATTAGCCTTCAACTACAATGAGTGGATATGAGGAGGCAAGATAAGCTTAAAACTGGTAAATGGACGTCTTTATCATGAGCACAAGAAGTCCATGGAGTAGTCCTCTAGGAGTTGACAAGGTTTGTGTGTTGGGGGAGGTGTTATATCAGGGCCCTCAGTTCATAAACAATGGTAAGTGGGGACTGGAGTCAACTTAATGCTCATCCTGAAGTAAGTAAACAGTTGTTACTATGCTCGAGGATTCCGTTAAAGCAACAGACAAGACCCTGAGAATATGGGAAAAACAAGTTGTTGGAAGTCTGGTTACCTTTGTGTCTGGTGGATGCAAGTCACTTCCTCTCTTTGGGCCTCTTTCTCCCAACCCTTAAAAGCCAGTTTCCTTAGGGGCGCCAGGATGGCTCAGTCAGTTAAGTCTCCAACTCTTGATTTAAGTTCAGGCCATGATCTTAGGGTCCTAGGATTGAGCCCCATGTTGGGCTCCGTCCTTGGCAGGGAGTCTGCTTCTCTCCTTCTTCCTTTCCCTCTGACCCCAGCCCCTCCCACCTCCTCACGTGTTCTCTCTTTCAAATAAATAAATAAATCTTAAACAAAGAAAATTGACAAAGAAAAAAACGCAGTTTGCCTAGACGGTGGCCAAGTCGCCCCCCAAGTCTAACAATATATGATTAAGGAATCACACACAATAGACACTGTGATGATGGGAAGTGTGTCTCTACATGCAGTCCACCTCACATCGCCGCTTGTGGCAATGAATTGCTAAGAATGGAGTCTAAACAAACAGCTTTATGCACATTAATTACTTGTCCTAGAAATGTGAGTTTCTCCTTTGAAAATGTAACAAGATCAATTTCTTGAATATAAGAACATAAGTGGAGGCAGGCGCCAAAGAGAGGTATCTGCACAATACTGGCTCAAAACCATTCATTTGAGGAATAATACTCAAGTAAAAGGTAGGAAAACTATCATTTCTCAGAGCTGCCAATAGCCATTCTCCCAGAAAAAGACACCTTTCTTCACTTTCCGGATGCTGGCCTATTGGTGAGGGTCTCCCAGGACCTCAGATTTTGAGGTATTTTATATTTTATTTTATTTCTTTTCGTGTTCCAGAATTCACTGTTTACGCACCACACCCAGTGCTCCATGCAGTATGTGGTATTTTAAAAGCAATGTTCTGTTGTTAGAATTTCGTCAAATGCTTGACGCATCAACAGGATTACTGCCTGGCCAGGTAAGGACTCTAACTCCGCTGTGACCCGGTGCAGTGGCTAGTGGAAAGGCATTGTACTGAGCCTTCCTCAACTTACCTGCATATTTGTTAACTGCATAGTGACAGTTTCTTGCAGATATTTGGTGAGAAACAGAAATAATGCGTTGAAGCTCCAGGCACAATCTTAGCCCTTAGGAGACAACGATGGAGGAGCTATTATTATTTGCGGCCAGCAACCAGCCTCAGAGTCAGGAAATATATGCCTCAAACAAATCTTATATGTTGCTGTTGTTATTCTTTAAGCGATATGGTTAAAAAAAATCCATTAATGAAGTTCCTATTGCTAAAAGAGTGTGTTTTTACATAAATGGTGATTTGATTATTGCCTTACCCTTTGACCAAAAATGATCTAGCTGAATTTTAAATAATCCCACTTCTACTTGGGTAGCAAGTACATTCCCTCACATGAAAAACCAAGAAAACAGAGCAAGTGTTGATACCTCTAGGTTATAGACAAATAAATGAAGGTTCAGAGAGGTCACAGGTAGCAGAAGGCTGGGGGTGGGGTTTGGTAGAGGGGGGAAGGTACTAAAACCTAGGTCTTTAGATTCCAACATAGTGCTTTTTTATTTGGACTTTGATGCCTAATTTGCTGGCCTCATGTCCACATTTCTTACTCTTGCCTGTATGTTAAAAGAAAAAAAGATTAAGTGTAATAATCATATTCCCCAATGTAGGAAAAAAAAAGGCCTTGGACTAACAGTTTAATTCACACAATAAATCATGACCCACACACATGTGCATGCACACAAACACACACACACATCCTACCTTAATATGGTAAGATAATAAAAAAATTAGTTATTTTAACTTAGTTTCACTTGATGATTTTTGTTAAAAGATAAAAGTGATTTCTTATGTGATATCTTATTCTAACACCAAATTATGGGGAGTTTATTAGTGACATTTTATAAGACATGCACTCATTTGCATCAGAAGCTGGTGCAGCCCAAGCAAAATTGGAATTAGAATCCATCTTCCATAAAAAGAAAGGTCACAATTGGCTTTTCACCAGATGGATTTAAATTTTTTAATACCACAGTACAACTAAGGTGATAGTGGAATGTTACAGGTGTGAGAAAAAAAAAAAAACAAAAAACAAACAAAAAAAACCCCTCACTTTACCATGCAGCATTTGGAAAGAAAATGAGGAAATAGCTCTGTGGCAAATTCAGGGGAGGGGCTTATCACTCCTCCTCACCAAATAAAATAAACTTATTATTCATGGTGAATTATACAGTTCTCAAAATCTAACACACAGAACCACTGCTGATAACCAAACTAGCAAGGGAGGCTGAAGAGACCTGAATACTATGGTATAAATCATTTAGGAGCACAGACAAATTCTCTATATTTTTTGTTTGTTTTTTTTAAGTTATTGGTTATGGTTCAAGGCATTATGATAAGTTGACAGGTTTTAGTTCTTTGATGTTCTTTCTATATAATATTTTAGTCTGAGCATAAAACTTATTTTTTTGAGACAATCGTCCTGGAAATAATTTTTTTTAGTCAGTGTTCATGTGTTTTGTTTTTGTGTTCTATCTTGTATTTCAAACACATGGTCAAAAGCATTATGCAGAGATTGATAGCAAAGATGTTTATATGCTAACAAGACAAAATCAGCAGGTGCATGAGCTTTTCTGTTGAGTCACTAAGCAGATCTAAGCATCCATACTTGGACTCTATTCATAGACCATTCCATAATGACTATTCTGCTACCAAAATGAGGAAGGCAAAGCCATAGAAATGAATGCAACCCACAAAGAATTTGCTTAAAAATGACTGATGATTGGGTTAGAGATTGTCGACTATCTTAGAAGTTCAAAGCCGTCATCCTCTAAGTTTGGGGCTTGTAATTAATGTCTGCAAAGAGATTATTTTGCTTCTTATCTAGAGAAAACACACAGAAGTAAAGAAAATGTGAATTCATAAATACAAACATACACACATAGTCGTAAATACATCCCATGAGACAAAAAGAGTAAATTTTTAGTAACTATGATTTATAGCTATATTTTGTCTATGAGCTTATGGTAACAGATGGTGAGAGGAAATAGAAAATCAGTGTGCACATTCATGTTTTTAAAAAGAGAAATGACATTAAATCAAGAAATTCAGAATGAGTGACCCATTTAAAATGCACTCATCTAAGTTTCTATGGAGGCATATTAATTATCATAATTTATCTTTCCTAAGGGTGAAAAAATGGCATGACTTAAGTGAGATCCTCATGGTGAGATTATTTATATTTAACTGGAAGATATATGAACTCCATGAGCCAACTTGAAAAATCTTCCTGCATCTCTCCAGCCTTTCCTGAGTGCTGTTAGTCCCCTTTATGAGCATGGACTCTTGAATAAGTGCTCACACATCCAAGACAAGTAGCTTGTCTACAACCTGATGATCACTGGCCTTCCCCTATTGACCAGAATGAAGTACTGCTTCACAGTGGTCAGATCTAAAGTCCTTGACAACCATCTTTAGGAAAATACTACACATTCTTTAGAATTGTGAAGTAAAAAGTATGTATTGCAAATCCCATCCAGAATATCTGTTTTACTAAATATTAACAATTTTTATCGATGTGTTCATAAACTAATAGTTGTTCTTAAATATCTGCTGTTTCAAGTAAAAAAAAAATCCAAAAAAATATATGAAACGCGAGTTATTTCTTCTCTCCCATGACACTTGTGATTTCTTATAAGCCATACAAATGACTTGAGGAGCCAAAGAACATAATTTATAAAAAAAGAAAATGTTGCCGATATATTCAACAATTACTGACAAGAGCTATTCAATATATGACTATCTGCAGAATTAGATATAACATAAGATCAGTTGGTTGAAAGGAAATCAGAGTGAGCTGCAGCTATGTACCGAGAGGAAATGAGCCTGCTGTGGTGTGGTCACAGTGAGGAAGGATTCCAGGACCACAGCCTAAAAAGACAAGCAATCAAGATGGAAAGATTCAATATATGCAATAGGTGCATCCATCTCTTTTTCTGCCTCAATGATGAAAATGTATAAACAACATTTTTTCCTTCACCAGATCCAAGATAAACCAAGATAAAGTAGAGATAAAACCACTAAACCAAAGAGCATGTAATGTGATGGAAGAAATAGGAAGTAGTAAGGAGAAAGTCTTCCTTACTGCCCCAAGAAGAAGTTAAAATTCCCATACGTGACCTACACAAAGGCTTCCTAGTGTATTAGCAGCCCTGCCTTCTGATATCTTGAGGCTGAACCCAATTACCCTTGTAGAGAAGATGAAGTCTTCATTTGGGGGATCAATAAAGAGAAACGTGGGTCCCAACATGTGTAATTCTGTAAATGACAGGAATATAATAAACCACAACTGTTTGGGGTCTGACCTCCTCCAGATCTCCCCCGCGAATGCTTATTTACACTGAGTTTCTGAATACAGGAGGAAGGGACATGCAGCCATTCAGTGAGTAAACTTGACAAAGAGCTTCAAACTGAACCTGATGTGTTGAGACAAGGCCAGCCCATAGAGAGGGAAAGCTGTAACTCCCCATTCAAACACCACAGCCTGATAATCCCAAACAACCTTTCTCTCCTTTAACTCTCAGAATTTCTGATTGCAGTATTTTCGGCATGTCACGGACAGAGCCCCTCCCTTGACCAAACTTCAGTCTGACTCCTCTGAATCCTCTTCCCAATGAGACATCATCTTTTGGAACTTCATGTTCTTCTTTGCATCATTCAGTTTTAGAAGAATCCTGTCAAGTTGCTTTAGCCAGGATCCCCCACCCTCAGTATTCGGTCACCCTGGCCTGCCTTCAGCCAGAATCCTATTAGATCTGTTTGACCAAGAATCCCCCATCTCACCCCTGAGGTTTCCTCTTAGTCATTTTCCACTCAGTCATACCTCATTGCGCTCCTTGGCTATACATTCCCATTTTTCTCTGTTGTATTCAGTGTTCAACCTAATCTCTTTCCTCAATGCAAAGCCCCAGCACGATGGTCCCTACTCCCATTGCACTAGTCATGAATAAAATCTGCCTGACCACTGTAGTAAGTGTCATGAATCATTTTTTCTTTGACATCTTTCCATTAAAGCTTTGGATCTTCCATCCTCCATGAGAGAAGGCAACAAGAGCTTTGCTACCATAACAGCAATCTCTTTAGGGCTTTATGACCCAGGTCTTAATAGGTGCAGTCCTATCGCAGAGTCCAGGAACCCAAGGGGCAAGACTTTGCAAGACAAGACATCTGAATCTCCCCAAATGTAGTTAGAATATTTGGCACTATTTGTATGTTAGATTAGAAAACCTCCAATAGATCCTTTATCCAGCACAGATCACACCTTTTCGAAGACACCTAAAAAGAATATCAGACTATTGAAATACAAAAGGCAACACGACTGTATGTAAATCTCTGTGCTCAGTGGAATATGGTGGAAATTAATGTAGTGATCTTTCTGAGCATTAACCTTTCCCAATGAGATGTTTCCAATAATTGTTAACTAAATCCAGAGATTATCATGTCCCAAAATAAGGCTTTGCTTCCTCTGCAGATCTGTCACGCTCTTGCAAAGAAATCCCTTGTTCAACAAAATGCTTATCTATGAAAACAGGTCTTATTTTAGGCAAAGCTCCCTCAAAAACCACAATATAAATACTCCCTGTGATAGTCATTTTAGAGAGATTTTGAGCACAAGATTCACAGTGATGGGAGTTAGTGAAATTAAAGATTTAGCACAGAAAGTTTTTCAAAATGAGTCTAGTATATTGAATTTTAAAACTTAACCTTCTTCATCAATTACAATTATAAAAGTTTTGGAAAAGCATTAGTCATGTACATAGTTCTTGATCAGTATATTGGGAAAGAAAAAATAAAGGAGTGGTGTGCATTTAGATGTATGTACAGATAAACTACATATCTATATTAATACATAAATACATAATAATCTTGGGATTTGAGAATTTTTTGATGTTATTTAATAAACTATCCCATGTTAAATAATCACATGACAAGATTAGGCAACACTGATTAAAATACAAAGGTAAAAAATCATGGAAGCCATGGAGAAACCCTTTAGAATCATTCTAAACAACTTCATTAATCTGAAAAGTAGATATTGTTATTCCTAGTTTACATAAAAAGGGAAGGTTAGCCCTTTACATAAAGTGACAGCTAGACCAGGCCACGGAGCCTTGTGTGGGTTCAAAACTTGATGATATTAGTGTCTTAAAGTGCTCTACTCAGGACATAGGACCTGACCCAGTCTCTCTACTTGAAACAAGGGAGGGCACTGATGTGATGCACTTTCAGTAAAGGCATTCTTTTACTGAAAGGAATGAGAAAAACTTCTGCCAAACACAGATGGGACTAGACAAGCTACTTGGAGACCAGGAATGACCCAGATCTCCTACTCAGTCTGAGATCTCCTCCATGTCACCAACATGGCATCAAAAGACGTAAGTATGGACTGAGGCCCAGGAAATCAGTAAAAACAAATATAAAATTGCTAGATGGTAAACAGTGAACATTGAGGAAGAGGGAGAGAAAAAATTAATCCCACACAAAATTAGCTTGTAAATCAAAATTTTAAAAAATTAAAATTTTGTTGGGAAAGATACCCAACAACATCAGCAATTACAACATTATTTTACTCCAGAGATAGTAGATTTTATGGAATAATTCAGTTAATACTATGAAACAAATAGTTTATTTCTTCAAATGGAACAAAAGTATGAAAGAAAAACAGACAGAAATAAAACAAGAAAATGAAAATAAATAACCCATTCTGTATCTGGAAATGAAAAATATGTATGTAAATAAAAAAGTTAGTAAATGGGATAATCTGTAGACTGAACACAAAGAAAGAATGAGTCAATCTGACGACAGCACTGATGAATCCATCCAGAGTTGGCATGGAGACCGACCGAGAGAAGATTAAAGTGCAGAATGTCTAGTCCACCTAGGAATGTTCGTGTTGCTGTTTTCTCGACTTACACTTCTCACCTCATGATCCTGCCTCACCTGCTCAGCTCTCTTCTATGTCCCTGCTAAACTCACACCTAATCCTTGAAGACTGAAAAGCTTCAAGGAGAGAAAAAAACATCCTTTGCTTTTCACACATGCTCCCTCAGGTAGAAGGTTCTAGAAGGAAGTGCGGGTCAATGTAGATGCACAAGCTAAGCAAAGGACAGAGAGCAGAACCTGTTGCCACTGTTAAGAGAGTCGTGCTACAGGAGAGACCTGGGCTCCTTAGAAGTGGGTAGGAGTGGCAGGGTTAAGGGACATTGTGCCCAGTTTCTAGCACCTTCATCTTCTCATCTGGTGGGTTCAAGTTTAAGTAGTCAAAGGTGATGCTGTCCTATAAGAGCTAAGTAGTAAGATTGCACCTGGAGAGGAAAGTGTTTCCTTCTTTTCTTAAATGTTTTTACTTGCTATGTCCTTTCTTTAACATGCTTTTACAAATGTTCTGATTCTTATCCTGTAGCTAACCGAATCATGTCTTACTCTAGACGGCAGCAGTAGGCATCTCACTGACTGGGGCCAGAAAGGAAAAAAAGAAACCTGAATGACACTGAGTGACAAGGCTCTCTCATCCCAGAAGGATATTGGTAGCTCCTCAGACCTTCTCTCCTCTCCTTGGTCTAGGTCACAGGGAGCCTTGGTAACATGTCAGGATAGCTGCAGTATGGTGATGTATAGCTGGCCACACTTCCCCAGGCCTGTTTCCATTCCATTCCGTGAGGCAGTCTGGTTTCACAGAAAGGACTGTGGCCTGCAAGTCCTGAGATCTGTTTCCATCTCTAGTACACACTCAGTGAGACCTCAGCAGAATCATGCCTGCCTTCAGACTCATTCTCCTGCTCTTTGAAATGAACAATGTGCTACATCATTCCTAACGATCTCGCTCTCTCTCTCTCTCTCTCTCTCTACCAACTCCCTCACGTTTCTCCAATAAAAAAAAAAAATGTTCATTGATGGGACACCTTTTCTGTTATATGAGTCAATTAATTTTAGTTTGCTCAACCTAAATGGTGATGCTATCTTTCTCATGGGACTAGGGGAGAACTAAGTCAGGTAATTAATGAAGTCACCTGCCTAGGACATAGCAGATGTTCACTAAAATGATAGGTTTTACTATTTACACCTATTTGCTAATGATTAAAAAAATTAAAACTTCATTTAAAAAAAAATGTGGCCGAGGTCTTTCCAGACATGTTGAAAGAAGAGATACTTCAGATAGCCAGGAACTCTGAAATTAAAGACAGAAGACCCTGATTACAAAGGACAAACACAAAGGCAATGCCAGCCCAGTTGGGGGGGGGGGCAGGGGGAGCATGAATGTGGCAAGAGGTTCCAAGTGGCTCAGATTCAAGAAACATGTGAAAGATCCCTGATCTGAGAGTCTTAGAGACACTGTAAGTTGGCAGAGAGGGAGTTGAGTTGCCCCTCCATGGTCAACTTTTTAAGCTTCCCGGAGAGAATGTTATTGTGTTGTCTGTCTATCCATTGTATCCGTATTTCTCTCAGGATGCATGTGTATAAACGCACACATAACATATACTATTTGCACTGGGTGTTATACACAAGTCATGAACTACTGGACATTATCTCAAAAGCTGATGATATACTGTACATTGGCTAATTAAATTTAAATTAAAAAAAGGAAAAGCAAATACTATTTGCATATATATATAATATTATATAAAATATTCATTAATATAAATATACAATCCCCCTCCCTCTATCTTCAAAATTCCAGTGTTCCTATCTGTCCCCAACCTTTCTAAATCCAGTCTCTTCCAGCTCTGAGCTGGCTGATTTCTTTGGCTGCAATCTTTGGATATGAGTGAAATAAATTAGCACAGCTATGTTTGGAAGAAAATAATTTCACAACTATAGAGCAACACTTTTCCCCTCAAAGCTGTCTCTACTACCCAGTCTCTTGCCAAAGCAGAAACAATATACCAGCACACCCAAAACCTCACGCTTCACTTTGGTAAAAATAGAAATAGGCTGCACAGTGATTATACATAGTAAATTTTCTCGGGTTTGTGGTTTATTCATTGTGTTAGAGATGTTCTTTTAATAGTCGAAATTCTTCCTTATTGACCCCACCAAAAAACAAGACTAATTAAGTCTGGATTATACAGCAGAAGCTGTGAGCCCTCTCATTTTATTTGCAAGCTGAAAATAAGAAATAAAGCCCATATGAGATGTCCACACATCTCCGGCTGGGAAACTTTGATCCTTGTACATTGGATTTTACATATTCATACTAGAAATAAAGTATCTTATAAATAAATGTCAAGCAATACTACTCTCATTGAATGTTTAAGTGTGCTGCTCACTGTTGTCTGCTTTCTTAATTTGCAAAGAGAAGGAAAGTGGATATTTCTTTAGCATCCATCATGATATTTTCTCAAACCTGGAGCAGTATTTCTTTTCACATTTTCATGTTTCTAAAATCAGAAAGCATCCTTAAAAAATTATTTACTTATTTTGGAGAAAGAGAATCAGCACAGAGGGGAGAAACAGAAGAGAGAGAGAAAATCTCAAGCAGACTCCCCACTGAGCTCAGAGTTTGTCCCAAGGCTTGATCCCATGACCCTGAGATCATGACCTGAGGTGAAACCAAGAGTCAGGTGCCCAACCAAATGAGCAACCCAGGTGTCTCTAAAATCAGAAAGTATCCTTACAACCAATCTACACATTTAAAACCCCCTTTCACCTCCTTGCAAATTAATAAATCTTGTGATCATAATCTATGATACTTTAGAATTAAAAATGCACATTACAACAAAAATTATCACATAGGTTATTTTATTCAACCCTCTGAAACAAGTGCATGCATCCTTATTTTGCAGAAAGGGGAAATGAGATACATTATGGTTCATTAACTTACCCAAAGTAAAACTTACTCAAGGTCACACAATCAATGTGGGGACCTATTTCACTGGAACCCACTTCTATCTGATTACTATTGCAGATCTACTACATTATAATGTGGAGAGAGGCACAGAAGAGATGTCTTCCAGAAATACTGCAGTTGAAAAGTCAGCCCTCTAAAAATAAGAAGTCCTATTCCCCACCATTTTTCTTCACTTTCTCCATGCATAAGTCACACAATAATGGAGGCTGAAAAGTTCCACGTTCTGCCTTCTGCAAGCTGGAGAACCAGGAAAGCCAGTGATATAATTCATCCAAGTTCAAAAGCCTGAGAACCAGGAGTGCCAGTGTCTAAGGGCAGGAGAAGACAGATGTCCCAGTTCAAGCAAAGGGAGCAAATTCACCTTTCTTCTGGCTTTATGTTCTAGTCAAGCCCTCAAAGGAGTGGATGATGGCCTCCAACACTGGTGAGGATGACCTTCTTTATCCAGTCTACTAATTCAAACCCCTTCCAGAAACACTCTCAGACACCCAGAAACAATGTTTATCAGCTATCTGGGTATCCTTTGTTTCAGCCAACTTGACATGTAAAATTAACCATCACATCCCATTTCTCAAATTAGTGGGAATAAGTATCAAATGTATTCAAAGGTAATGCAACTTATTCTCTAAGTCAATTTACTATTACCTCCAAGTCAAAATATTTGCGTAGTTTTTGGTTATTTTATTATTGATTTTTTTATTGATTAGTGAGACATCTGAGAGACTGATGGCTACAAAAATTCTGGAGAATAAACTCTGTCCTGCTGCTGGGGAATTCTGTAAAGCCCCAACAGTTTCCTTTGACTAGTTTAGACTTTCTTGGTAAGGAAGTAGATGATAACATCGCACCATATTCCAGGCACTGAGAAGAACGAACAACATCTGTTCAGTCTTATGGTTATTCCTATTTGGGTGCAAGCTGTTTCCCAGAAGCAGCTGCCCTTATCACTCAAGTCTTTTTCCTGAAATCAACAAAACTCATAAACATTCCCCCCAAAGACTCATTTAATTCCTGCTGATGCTATTACAAAACCACAGTGTGCATTAATCGGTTTCATTAATTGAGTAATCATGGGAATGGAAAGTCAATAACTCACACACAGGTTTTGTGACATCAAATTGTTTAATGCTAGAGATCTCAGTTTTTCCTTACTCATTGCAGAAGGATGTGAAGCACATTTGCAGTCTGTGAGTTCAGTTTTGCAAGCTGTCCCAGAAGAACCCAAATTTGAGGAAGTACCTTCTCCTTACAAGCATTAGGCTTTATTAAAAAAAAAAAAAAAGATGGATTGGGGGCCCGTTAGCATGATAAATAATTAGCTAATAGATGCAAATTTATTCACCCTGTGTGTACACCAACAAAATGTCACTTAAATACTTTAAAAGATCATGTCCAATTTCAATATTTATAGGGTAATCTAAGTATGGGAAGAATACTCAACTAAGCTCTCCAATTGAATGTTTAAAGATCTGGGGCACATGTCATCCAAAACATGGGGATGGAGGTAGGAGCATCAGTTGAGAGCATTTCATCGTCCAGGGCCCTAAGGAAAGGGTCTGTTCATTCCCAGAGACAGCCAAGGTTCAAGGTTGAAAACCCTCCCTCTTAGGAAAGATTATTGTATTGATTCACAGGAAGAAAAAAAAAAAAAAAAACCTTTTCCTGAGGCTCTAGTGTAGAAAAGGACAGAACACTAAGAACTTGGGATAGGTTAAGAGAAGAGAAGAAAGGTATAAAGAGGAAAAAATGGTAAAGGGGATCATTTAGAACTGCAACAATGACGCCTGGAAGGTAGGACAACAGCCCTGTTACTTGCTGTCCCTTGGGCAGAGACATAGGGACTGTGACTTCCCTCTTCTCCATGGAGTCAGGCTCTGTACCAGTCCATTGGCAGGGGCAGAATCGAGGTCCAGAGAGTGGGATGAATGAAGAAGTGTCATTCTCTACCCAGAAAATTGGACTATCAACACAGCTGGTCTGACTAAAGAGCATAATCAGTATTTTTAAGTCAATGAACTAGATGCTGAGTTAGTACTGAATATTTCCTGTTCAGTTTCCTAAAACCAGATGCTGAGGCCTATGGAGATTAATCAACATTATTGTCATCAGACCTGCTTGTCACAGTCATTCATTGTGGCTTTAGCAATGGCTTAATAAAAGACATCATAGATCCATGTTTGCAAGAGGGATTGGGAATTTATTGTTTAAATAACAACCTTAAAGCTACAAGAAAAGCAAAATTAATCTAGTCAGAGATTAATAAAGAGTTGCATTATCTTTTTTACATAAACATATATCATTTTGGTATTTAATTTAAATATATTTAATTTTGTATGTATTTAAATATATTTAATATTTAAATAGATTATATAGTACTTATTAATACATATATTAATTTTAATAGGTTAAATGACTCTTCTTCCAGTTGGAAAAAGGAAGATAAATCTTTATTCCAAGAGTTAGCAAATAAACACTGAATTATGATTATTATAAACACTGAATTATTACTACATAAATACAAAGAAGTTAGAGTCCCACTGTGATCTGATACAGAATGGAAATGGTGAGCTAGAGAAGCAGCTAAGAAGCAAAAAAAAGAAAGCAGCTAAGGAGCAAAAAAAAAAAAAAGAGAAGGTAAGCAGGAATAGAGTACAGAACTAAGAATCCAAACACATATGAACAAAAAAGACGTTGGAGACAAAGAGGAGAAAGGAAGAAGGTTAGGAACTTAGGGAGAAAAATAACAAGGCAGTTGAGATGAAGACATGAAGAGGGAGAGAGATGTAGCCAAAGGAGGAGGAAGAAATGTAGAGAGAGCAATAAAGAGAGAAATTAGATTCTTAATGCAGTAGATTCCTGCTTTTCATCACTGAGCCAGTTGCTCATGTGTACCACAAATCTTTAAGTGTTTTGTCTCTTTCACCACACTGGGAAAGAAATATTGTTGGGTTTGGAATCATTACTTATTTATATATGCAAGAAATGACAGTTAAAGTCTCATGGTTATGGCATTGTTCTAGGCACTAGGAACAAGATACCCCTGATGCCTCATTCCGTTTATTTCCCAAGGTCTCTAAAGTTGGAGGAAGGGATTTGCTGATTAAAACAACAAAGTCCGTTTTTAGATTGGCATCATATTTCATCTTATATGAATGAATGAGTAAATGAATGAATGAATGAATGAATAAAAAACAGGTTCATTTTACCCAGATAATTTAGCTACTATGTGGCTTAAACAGAATTTTAGTGCAGATTTGTCTAATCTAGTCAATAACAAAAAATCCAATTTCATATCGTCACAGTTCCACATTTGAGGGGATAGTGGCTGAAAACTTTCCAAATTTGGAGAAATACATAAATCTAAGATTTTTAAAAGCTAAGACAACTCCATGTAGAATATGCTCAAAGGAATCCAGGTCAAGACACATCATAATTCATTGTCTAAGCACTAAAACAAAGAGGTATCTTGAAAGCACCCAGATAGAAACAAGGCTTTATCTATAGAGAAATACCAATTTGAATGATGGATTTCTCATCTGAAACAATGAAGGACAAAGAGAAGTGGCACAGTATTTTAAAGGCACTGAAATAAAAGAACTGTTAGTTGCAAATTTCATAGCCTAAAAGCTATTCTTCAGGAATGAAAGAAGAATAAAAATATTCTCACATGAAGAAAAACTATAAGCATGTGCCACTTAACAGAACTACTCTTAAAGAATGAAGGAAAATTCTTCAAACAGAAAATAAATGCTAAATGTAGGAAACTTAGAGTACCAAGAAGGAAAAATATGACAATGTAAAGAACCAAAATAGTTAACAGTCATTACCCAAGAATAATCTACAATAGATCATTCTTCTCCTGATGAGTTTTCCAAATCTTATCTGAGGGTTGAAATAAAAATTATAATACCATCTATATTGACCAGTTTGTACTGCTATAATAAAATATCATAGACTGGGTTTAAATAAGAGAAATTTATTTTCTCACATTCTTGGAGGCAGAAAAGTCCAAGATCAAGTTTCCAGTGAGGATTCTCTTCCTGACTTACAGATGGCCCCTTTTCATTATGTTCTCACCTTGTCTGTCTTTCTCTCTCTTCCTTCCTTCCTTCCTTCCTTTCTGATTTTATTTATTTGAGAGAGAGAGAGAGAGAGAGAGAGCATGAACAGGGAGAGGGATAGCGGGAGCAAAAGGGACAAGAAGACTCCCTACTGAACATGGAGCCCAACATGAGACTTGATCCCAAGACTTTGAAATCATGACCAGAGCCAAAGTCAGGCACTTAACTGACTGAGCCATCTGGACACCCTCTCACGTGGCCTTTCTTTAGCACATGCCTCAGGCAGGGGGCAGGTGTGTAGAGAAAGCTCTCCCATGTCTCTTCTTGTGAGAACACTAATCCTATTCCATCAGGGCTTCCAGTCTTATGACCTCACGTAATCTTAATCACCACCTTATAGGTTCTATCTCTCCAAATGCAGCTACACTGAGGGTTAAGACTTCACCTGTGAACTTTGGGAGAACACAAATATTCAGTCCATATCACCATCTGAAAGTCAAGACAATGGCTTTTAAATAGTGGAGATGCTTTAAATGGAAGTGAGGTTTCTATGTTCCACTCAAGTGATATCATGTTGATATCAGTAGACTGTCATAAGTCACATGTATATTGTAATCCCAAGAGAAACCACTAAAAATCTATACAAAGAAATGCACTCAAAAACACTTTAAGCAAGTCACAATAGAAGCCTAAAAAATGCTCAGGAAACCTACAGCAAAATAAAAGAAACAGAGGAGCAAGAAACAGAGGAAACAAAAAAATAATAATAATAATAAAAATTAGAAATACACCAATTAAAAAGCAGAGTTTGGCAGAGTGGATAAAAAAATTAAAGCACAAATATGACGTTGTACTTTAAAAAGGTGGAGATGGAGTCCTCAGTGGAGGAATAATAAAAGACTTAAAAAAAAAAAAAGAACTCGGATCTAATTCTATTTAAGCTATAAACTCTACCTTGCATGACCTCTCTGAAATCAATCTAACTATGCTTCTGATATTGATGACTGATACAGCAAGTAAGGACCTAAAGTACAAATTGAACAACTTGTCCTCTGCTGCCTCAACTGGTAGAGCTGATCTAATAAATATAGAAAGATTAAATACTGCAGCTGCTCATAGATGACTTTAAAGCACCCCATTGAAAAGCAAAACTTGAGGCAGCTGCTTGGTTAACATGTTCAAACACAAGTGATCTCATAGCATTTCTCCTTCAATTGTCCTAGAAATATGATCATTTCAGAGTCTGGCAATGCCATTTCCAAGATTTTTATCCCTCTCTTCCCTTAGATAACGTGGTGCAAATTGAAGGACAGACACTAGCACACTTAGCATATCTGCAAAGAGGCAAAATGAAAAAGCCACAGTAGCTAATCTTAGTGGAATGAAGACACCTGACCTACCGACCCATGTACCAGTGAATTTTTTAGTATTTTGAAATAAAGAAAGTTATTATTACCCCAAGCAGGTGAAGAAAAGAAAAACAGCCCTAACTGGGATTATGTCATAACTACAAAGCATATTGTAGATTTCCAAAGAAAAATGGAAAATACACAGATGTGGAGCATTCCAAGAGAAATATGGTGATTTTTCATGCCACATCTGTATGATTTTCCAGACAAAACTGTAACTTCTTACACTCTTAAGAAGTAAGCTGGTGACCTAGAAGTTGTAAAAAGGGCTTCTGGACCTACAGGTCGTGTAAAGAAGTAATGAATTGCACTGGGGAGAAAATTAAAAATGAAAGTAATCTCCGAAGAGACTCAGGAATCTCTCTTAATTCTTTCTCTAACTCACTGTGAAACCCTGGACAGGTCATTTGTTCTCTCCAGACCATGAAGAAATAACAGTGAGGACACTCTGAAAAAAAAAAAATCAATGGATGCAAATGCCTTTTGATATCTCAGGAGAAAATGCCTATCAGAGCACTTATATTTTTACAGGAAAAGCAAAACAAAAATAGGTGGTTTTTCTGCAAAGATCCCCGGAGACCAGAAAAAAAAAAAAAAAAAGCCCTCCTTATTTCATAATGGCAAGGCAGATTGGAATGTTCAATGTCAGATTTCCAGATGGGCAGTTTGTCAGTGAGCTGATAAATGGCCCAGAAATAGAGCCCTAGACACTCCCGACAGGAATACTCCAGCCACAGTGTGTGTCAAGGGAGGTGTATTTCTCAAAGTTTGCATTGTTTGACAAAAGAAAAGGTGGTTCTCTCAATCTAAAATGAGTTGATGCAACAAGATTAAAATAAATAAGTCCTGTATTTCTCCCTTCATCCTATCTAACATCAGGGTTTCTCTCTAAGAGACTGTTTATGGTTTTCTGAAGATGAAAGAGAAAAGCAGAGTCTACAGTCAGATTAAAAAGGCAGGAATATGATTTGACTTCTTGAGTATCATTCCAGTGTTGGGCCAGTTATGTTATGTTCAGAAGTGAAACATTCAAAACGAATAATGATGTTTTATGTCAATTATGCCTCAATAAAAAAAAATTAAACATCAACCACACTAAAGAGATGATTATTTTAATCTGGATATATAAAAAGTGAGGGATTTGGAAGTATGATGGGATTAGAGGTGAATATTGAAATCTGGGCCCGGAGCAGTAGAATGCAGGACATGAGCACTGTGTGGGCACCAAGAGACCTGTGAGGATTTAAATACTCATGATGGGCAAATGGTAAAAAAAATAAGTATTTCCAATTGACAAGGAGGCCTTGGTGATGAGGGAGGACCCTGTCTTCCTTCCACCCAATACCTGAGCTTTCCCCTCACCTCTAGACCTGAACCCCGTGACTCCTATCCCCAGGAACCAGGTCTAAAGATACCTAAAGATACCCCCACTGTGTGAAAAGCTCAGTTAGACTGTGGGCTACAGAAATTTGTATGCGTTACCTTGAAACTTAACCATAATCTACGTCCTTTCTATGGGGATGTAATTTGTAAATTCCAAGTGATTCAAAAAAAAAAAAAAAAAACACAAAAAATTGAAATAAATCTCTTTCAAAACTATTTCCACAAAAGCACACAACTCCAGAAATCCAAGTATGGCTTGTGACAACATGAAACATACATGCGTGATGGTACATTCACTTGGACACATCATTTAGCTCACAAGAGCAAGAGAAGAGGACATGTTTTATGTCCTCAGGGTATCTAGTCTTAATCAGGATTTCTATATTTTTACTCAAATTTTAACGGCCTGCAAATTTCTATTAAAAAGTTTATATCCAAAGAAACCACTGCAGCAAGAGAAAAGATTGGCCAAAAACCAAAGAAACAATAACCTTAAATTGAAATCAGCAATCTTCATTCTTTAAAAATTCCAAACGATGGCATATATTTTTTTAGCAGAACAGCCTTAAGGAACTGAATTGCCAACATAAGGCAAGAACTATCTTTGTTTTTTCTCCTTTAATTTTATTACTAAAACTAATTACCCTGTCTGAGCCTAAAGAGGAAAGAAATCTCCCTCCATGGTATTAATCCAAATTTAAGTTTCCATAAAAAGTATGTTGGAGGTTGGAACCAATTTGATGTTATGTTTTTTATTTCCATAGCATGGCATAAAATACAAAAGCTGTAAGATCAAGTTTATTAAAAAAACAATGCTGTTAATGTTTGAAATTTAACATGTCATTAAAACAAAATCATTGTCAATCTCTATGACACATAAAAGATGACGTTTTCTGGACTTTTCCTCTCCTTCTGTTGCAACTTGAGTACACATTCCAAGTTGGTGTTCCTATTTTTTTTAAGGAAATAATTAAATACAAAACTTCTGGGTTGAAATAGCCTAGCACTTTACAAACTCTGCTATAGTGCCTCTCCTGATTTCTCATTAAAATACCCATTGCAGACAAAGTTACAGCTTTGAATATTGAAAATAGCAGACAACCAATCCCCACAACCACTTATTTAGGTATTCACACATATTCGTGAATGTCTGCCAGGTATCAAATTCGATGGTGGTGATGGGAGTACACTCATCAGACAGACACAATTAACTGTCCTTAGAAAGTTCACAGTCCAGGGAAAGGAGACAGACCCTAACATCTTGGGAGTAGTTCAATTAAATATACTCAAGATAACAGACTATGGAAAATCCATCTTCGTGTGTGTGTGTATGTATGTGTATTTTTAATTTTTTATTTAAATGTGATTTAGTTAACATAGAGCGTATTATTAGTTTCAGGGGTAGAATTTAATGATTCAACAGTTGCTTATAACACCCAGTGTTCATTATATCAAACGCCCTCCATCACCCAGTTACCGCATCCCTCTACCCACCTCCTCTCCAGCAACCCTCAGTTTTCTCCCTATAGTTGAGTCTCTTATGGTTTGCCTCCATCTGTGTTTTTATCTTCTTTTCTTTCCCTTCCCCCATGTTCATCTGTTTTATTTCTTCAATCCCACAAATTAGTGAAATAACATGGTATTTGTCTTTCTCTGACTTATTTCATTTAGCATAATACACTCTAGTTCAATCCACATCATTGCAAAGGGCAATAATTCATTCTTTTTCATGATTGAGTAATATTCCATTGTCTGTATGAAAAACCCATGTTCTGAAACAGTTCTGTTTGGTCAGTTAGGGTATAGATATGAAGATAATTCAACCCCCCCATTGGCCTCACTTATTTAAAACTGAAAGTCAAATAACTTATCTGTTATAGCATAGATCCCTTTTCTTTTCAAGAGCATTTATTCCTTCTCCCCCCATCCCCGCAGTCCATTAACACCTATATAGATTTGCAGATTGCAGGTCTGCTGTGCAACAGGGTCTATGGTAGAAGAAATAATACCTTGTGGTCATGGCCAGTAGTGCTGTAGGTGAACTCCTGATGTAAGGCCAAGAGTTATAGGTTAAAGCAGAGCTATAAACTGTTGCAGATACACTTAGCTATTCTAATGTATGAGGTGATGCACCAACTGCACTGGGAAGCCTTTAAGAAGTACGAGTTCCAGATTTCACCTCCAGAGATTAAAATCCAGAAGAGGAGACAGAATCCAAGAAGCTATATGCTTTTAAAGTTTTTCAAAAGATTCTAATGAGCAGTCAAATTTGGAAAGCCTGACCCCAGAGATAAACGTTATTTTCCAGAGTAAGAAAATTAGGCCATGTAGGCAGTTTATCAGAAGTGCAGAAAATGATTAATGATCAGAAACTAAAATTTGGCTAGTGGCTTTGCACATTAATTCAAAATAGAACTTAGAGCTATCCTAAGATCTGTAGCATCCAAGTACACAGATAAGGCAAAACAAAACAAAACAAAACAAAACAAAAACAGCTATGCTTCCTTCAAATAGGTAAACTCTGTGTCTGGAGACCTGTCCTCATTGACAGATGAGAAAGCAAAGAGATATTGCCAATCTAGAGTCTATAAAATCACTCTGTAACCGTAAAAAAGGAAAGAAATACCCTGAAAGTTGAGAGGAAAAGCAAACCTCAGGAGGAAAAAAAAAAAAAACACTATAATAAACAGAATAATGAACAGAACATGTCATAGAATATATTTGTCATCACAGTAAAATAAAAGGAAACATGGCTCCTATGAAACATGAATAGAAACTCATAGGGGTTGAGTCCGGGGAAAGTTGAGATTAAAAAAGAAACTAAATAGGGGCTAATAACTAAATAGGTTCAGTGGATTAAGCCTCTGCTTTGGCTCAGGTCATGATCCCAGGGTCCTGGGATCAAGCCCTGCATCAGGCTCTCTGCTCAGTGGGGAGCCTGCTTCCTCCTCTCTCTCTCTGCCTGCCTCTCTGCCTACTTGCGATCTCTGTCTGTCAAATAAATAAATAAAATCTTTAAAAAATAAAATTAAATTAAATTTAAAAAGAAACTAAATAAACAAATGGGACTACATCAAACCAAAAAGCTTTTGAACAGCAAAGAAAACCATCACCAAAATGAAAAAGTAATCTATGAAATGGCAGAAGAGATTTTCAAATGATATAACTGATATGGGGTTAATATCCAAAGTACATAAAGAATTCACACAACTCAATATCACAAAAACAAACAATCCAATTTAAAAATGGACAGAGAACCTGGATAGGCATTTCTCCAAAGAAAGCATACAAACAGCCAATAGACACATAAGAAGGTGCTCAACAGCACAAATGTTCCACCATTTTGAAAGAACATGAAGTCATCCTTTTGATTTATTTCTAAGTCCTGAATAAATTTCCTTAATCTTAGTAATAGTAAATAGTTTCTAAAATAAATAAGTGAATAAGCAAACGATCCCTTGATCACAAAGAGGCTGACCACAAATTCCTGGAAGGAATAAAGTAAAATCTTATTCCTTAGTGGTGGGTTTGTCATGTCTGAATGAATTAGATTTTTGCTTAGACATAATTCCCTAGGCACAGCCCTGATGGTAAAATAAGATTCTCATTGGATATTTGAATATAATTATTTTGCCACTGAAAGAAAAGAGACTCAGTAAAAGTATTTTTTTTCATAAATTCTTAATGGATATGAAGAAGACAAGATCATTTAAAAGTGTTTTTATTTCTGTTATTAAATTTTAGCCTAATAATTTGAGGATTCATGATAAATCAAAAAGAAATCTAAAAGGAGGGCACGTATTGCATGGAGCACTGGGTGCGGTGCAAAAACAATGAATACTGTTACACTTAAAATAAAAAAAAAATAAAAATTTAAAAAAATTAAAAAATAAAAAAAAATAAAATGCTTCCTCATGTTCCCAAAAACTAAAAAAAAAAAAAAAAAAAAAAAAAAAGCATTAGAGGTAATACTGACAAAATTCCAGGACAACCACAGTTAGTTTGCCATCATCAATTCATTTGATTCTGCTGGATCTTTAATCAGTCTGCTTTCATAAAGTTCTCTGCTTCTAGACTATAAGTAGGCCTGAAAATATGATTTGTTCCCTCGTACTATGTGACAACTGTTTAAGTAATGTCAGTTTAAAACCCACACCCAAGACTATTCTTTGAAGTATAAATAGTTAAGAGTACCTGACATGGTTTTTCCACAAGATTCTAAAACTGTCCATTGTCACTGAAGATTCCATTTCTATTCTGTAGCTTATAACAGCCTGCAGGAGGGCATGAGAGGAACTTGTTGATGGTAACAGTGAAAGCCACAGTAACCAACAACAATGAAATGAAGGAAAGTAAAACCTTCTATCAGGGTAGACAATGTGTAACTGTTCATAAGGACTTCAGTAATGTTTTCTTGTTGGAAAGGAAATATTATGATTATTATTGGCAAAAGAAAAACAAACAAACAAAAAAAAAAAAAAAAAAACAAACCACACACAGCTTAGAACATGTTTCAGGACCAGACTCAGACTTTGGTTAATACACTAAGGGCTCCAAAGGATAAAGTAGACTGCATGGTACAACAGATGGACCAAGTAAGCAGAGAGATGGAAATTCTAAGAAAGAGCCAAATAGTAAGTCTGGAGATCAAAAGTACTGTAACATAAATGAAGAATGCTTTTGACAGACTTAATGAGTAGGTGGGACATGGCTAAGGAAAGAATCTCTGAACTTGAAGATATTTTAAAAGTAACTTCCAAAACTGAAAACAAAGAGAAACAAAAACAGAAAGAGAAAATGTCAAAACCAAACAACCAATGTTCAAGAACTATGGTGTTCAAAAAAGGTGTAACATATGCTTAATGGGGATACTAGGAGAAGGAGAAAGAGAAGAAGGAGGGGAAGGAAAAGACAAGAAAGACAGCAAAAATTAATATCAGATACCAAACCACAGATCCAGGAAGTTCACAGAACACCAAGCAGGGTAAAAGCAAATTAAGTAAATAAAAATAAAAATAAAAATAAAAAATACACCTAAAGTATACTATTTTCAAACTATAGAAAATCAAAGATGAAGAAAAACTCCTGAAAGAAGTCAGAGAAAAACATAGAGACTTTCTAAGACTTATAAAACTTGAGATTTGTCCATAGACCTGCGTTTCAAGGAATGTTAAAAGAAGTTCTTTAGAGAGAAGGAAAATGATACAGGTTAACAAATGAGATCTACATTAGAAAAAGGAGAGCATTGAAGAAGGAATAAGTGAAAGTAAATTTAAAATGTTTATTTTTCTTATTCTTAATTGATCTAACAGGTAATAGTTTGTCCAAAATAATAGCAATAATATATTCAATTATGTGTGCTATGCATAAATAAATTAATTAAATATGTATATATATATAATATAAGTATGATTTATATTTTTTCATTTATATATAAGTGACATGAAATGACTGACAGCAATGATATAAGGGAGGAAAAATTAAGGGAGGAAAAATTAAGGGATATAAGGGAGGGAAAAATTAAGATCATTTTATTATAAGGTACTTACACTACCATGAAGGAATATAGTGATATTTTAAAGGGACATGGATTAGGGGCGCCTGGGTGGCTCAGGGGGTTAAAGCCTCTGCCTTCGGCTCAGGTCATGATCCCAGGGTGCTGGGATCGAGCCCCGCATGGGGCTCTCTGCTCAGCAGGGAGCCTGCTTCCTCCCTTTGCTCTCTCTGCCTGCCTCTCTGCCTACTTGTGATCTGTCTGTCAAATAAATAAATAAAATCTTTAAAAATAAATAAATAAAAAATAAAGTGACATGGATTAGTTGTAAATATATATTGCAAATTCTAGGGCAAGAATTTTAAAAAGTAAAAAAACATAAGTGTAACTGATGTGAAAAAGAGAAAATAGAATCATAAAATATGGAAAACCATAAAAGGCAAGAAATGAGTGTAAAACAAACAAACAAAAAAAGAACAAACAACAAAAGCAGCAAAAAGGAGATGACAGCAAATATGGGAGCTATATATCAATAATCATTTTTAACATCAATAGTCTAAAAGCAACAATTAAAAGACAGTGATGGTCAGAGTGTGTCCAAACAAGATTCAACCATATAATGCCTATAGGAAACCCACTCTGAATATGAGGACACATGGAGATTAAAAGTAAATACAGAAAGATATACCATGCCAATGCTAATCAAATAAAGCAAGGACTTCCATATAATTTCAGACAGAGAAGACTTCAAGGCAAAGAAATTTATTAGGATTAAAAGGGTTGATTGTCCAAGAAGACAAAATGATCATTAAAGAATATGCACCTGACAACAGAGCATCAAAGTATGGGAGACAAAAACTGGCAGAACTGAAAAGAAAAATAGAGGAAATCTATTATTATAGTTGGAGACTTCAACACATTCCTATCAAAAATAATCCCAGAAGACAGAAAATCAGTAAGGACATAGTTGTTGCCTCTAATAACAAGTGCTGGTGAGGATGTGGAGAAATCAGAATTCTCAATCATTGCTGATAGGAATGTAAAACCATGTAGGCAGTTTGGAAAACAGTTTGGCAGATCCTCAAAATGTTAAAAATGGAGACACCACATGGCCCAGCGATTTCACTCCTATGTATACACCCAGCAGAATTGAAAACATGTTCACACAGAAATGGCTACACTAATTTCATAGAAGCATTATTCATAATTTCCAAAAAGTAGAAACAACCCAAACGTCCATCAACTACTGAATGGATAAACAGAAGGGGAGTGTATCCATTCCATAAAGTACATAAATGTTATATAAATGGATAAACAGAAGGGGAGTGTATCCATTCCATAAAGTACATGAATGTTATATCATTATGTTGTATCATGAAACTAATACTGTATGTCAACTTTACTTCAATTGAAAAAATAAATGTCATTTTATAATGGCCCTTTAAAAAAAAAAGAAATATTACTTGACCATGAGAAGAAATGAAATATTGATACACTCTACAACATGGACAGACCTTGAAAACATGATGCCATGTGAAATAAGCCAGTCGCAAACTGCATGATTCCATTATGAGAAATGTCCAGTGTAAACAATTCAGTACAGAGAGAAAGTCGCTTAGTGGCTGCCGGAGGTTGAATGGAGAGAGGAATGAGGAGAAACTGCTGATGGGAGTAGGGTTTCTTTTGCAGTGAGGAAATGTTCTGGAATGAAATAGTGATGATTGCACAACTTTCTAAATATACTAAAAACCAGTGATTTGGACATTTTAAAAGGGTATGTGGGTTATCTCTCGGGAAAGCTGTTATTTTTTAAACTATCATATAATAAATAAATATTAATTTTGTTATTTGTAAGTTTCCCTGCATGTTCATAACCAAGAGTAAGATTTATGCTTTATCAAAAATAATAGAGGTCATGAAAGAATTATAATCCCCCTCATTGATTATTAAGGTAGTTTTACAGAGTTTCAGCTTGCATAGACATTTTTATATTTATTGTCCTACACTACCATGCAAAGAGCAGACTGCCTATGTAAATGTGTGTGCATGTATTATATATACATGTATTTAATTATATGTGTATTTATCTATTTCACAAGCAATACCCTGGATCCAAAATTATAAAATCCTGAAATCAAAGAAAAGGGAATTAGAATGGAAATTAAAGCAGTATCCATGTCTCTTGTTACAAATTTACTCATTTTCTGGACTTATTTATATTCCTCTTCTTTCAAAGAAGGAATTTATACAATCATTTTTAGAAACTTGGGTATCTCAATTTTTTTTGATTTTCACATATTATTCTACCTTTCAAATTATTAAGATAGCTAAAAACAAACAAAATAATAAAATTATCAAGAAAAACAAGCATTGAAAAGAAAACCTGAATATCAGAAAGCAAAGGCAAAAGGATTAAAACAAAACCAAACATGTCAGTAATTACAACAATTTAAGCAGTTTAATTCTATTCTAAAAACCAAGTGTGTCACATTTAATTAAAAATCACATTGCTTACTCAAGACATTTGAATTTTATGAGAGAAAATTAAGATACAAATACAAATAAATAAATAAAAGACATATATACAAAATAATACAAAATATACTAAATAAAATAAAATACAAATACAGATATACAGTAGGAAATATAGGGGAAACAGTAGTGGTGAACAAGTTTCAATAGAATTTAAGATAAAAAGTGATGGAGCAGAAAGATTAAATTAATGTTAATTACTAGCTCCATTTACAACAAAGATATGAATCATAAGCTTCTATGTGAGAAATAGTATAGTTTTGAAATTCATAAAGTGGCTTTCTAGAATTTTAAGAAAAAATGAACTAAGACATACATACTGAGGAAGATTTTTGCATGCAACTTATAGTGCATGACATGGTTATTAATAATTTGAAATATATAATAAGCTTTAATCAATAGGTACCTATTAAATGCTGTACTTTCTTAAAAATAGACATCCTTTTCAAGAGTCAATGAACTATTTACAAAAATTGATAGGATGTGGCGCCTGGGTGGCTCAGTGGGTTAAGGCCTCTGCCTTCAGCTGGGGTCATGATGTCGGGGTCCTGGTGTCAGGCTCTGTGTTGGGCTCTCTGCTCGATGGGGAGCCTGCTTCTCCTCTTCTCTCTCTGCCTGCCTCTCTGCCTACTTGTGATCTCTGTCTGACAAATAAATAAAAATCTTAAAATAAATTGATTGGATAGGGGAGCCTAGGTGGCTTAGTCAGTTGGGTGGTTGACTCTTGTTTTGGCTCAGGTCATGGTCTCAGAGTCATGAGATCGAGCCCCACGTTGGGCTTTATGCTCAGTGCAGAGTATTCTTGGGATTCTCTCCCTCCCTCTCCTTCTGTCCCTCCCCCTTCTCACACTCTCTGTAAATTAATTAATTAATTAATTAATTTTAAAAATCTTTTAAAAAATTGATTGGATACTAACTGGAAAACAGACCTTGATAAATTCCTAAAAATGGGTATGGTAGAGACGACATTCTAGCACTGCCACCAAACAAATTTTAATAAAAAATCTAAGTGCTGAGAAATATTAAACTATCCCTGTCAATTATTATTAGGCCAAGAGGACATTAAATATACAGTAATAAATAATTTAGAAAAATAAAGAGAATATTTTTCTCTATATTTTTATTTAAATTCCAGTTAGTCAACATACAGTGTAATATTAGTTTCAGGTATAGAATTTGGTGACTTGTCCCTTACATACAATACCCAGTGCTCAATCACAAGTGCCCTCCCTAATCCCCATCACCTATTTAACACATTCCCCACACACCTCCCCTCAAGTAACCCTAGTTTTTTTTTTTTTTCTATACTTAAAAGCCTGGGGGCACCTGGGTGGCTCTGTGGGTTAAAGCCTCTGCCTTCCACTCTGGTCATGATCCCAGGGTCCTGAGATCGAGCCCCGCATCGGGCTCTCTGCTTGGCAGGGAGCCTGCTTTCTCCTCCCTCTCTGCCTGCCTCTCTGCCTACTCATGATCTCTGTCAAATAAATAAATAAAATATTTTTTATTAAAAAGCCTGTTTCTTAGTTTGCCTCTCTTTTTGCCCCTATGTTCATTTGTTTTGTTTCTTAAATTGATTCCAAAGGATGCACGCACCCCAGTGTTTATAGCAGCATTATCGACAAAAGCCAAACTATGGAGAAAGTCCAAATGTCCATCAACAGATGAATGGATAAAGAAGATGTGGTGTGTATATATATATATATATACACACACACACAATGTAATATATATATATAAATACATAGTCTATAGTATATTATATATTATAGTATATTATATATATATTATATATATATATTAGCCATCAAAAAGAATGAAATCTTGCCATTTGCAATGACTTGCATAGAACCAAAGGGTATTATTCTAACCAAAAATAAGTCAGAGAAAGACATACACCGTATGATCTCATTCGTATGTGGAATTTAAGAATATTATTCTTCTGAATTTATATGCTAGAACTTAAACTATCTTCACAGGTAAACCAAGTATTAGAAAGGGTGAAAAAGAAAAATAGGGCAGAAGAGAGAGAATAAAAAAAAAAACAAAACAAAAAACCAAGATAGAAGGAAGGAGGCTACATGTTAAATTGAAGAGGCCATAATCATTACAACTACCATGGGTAAGTTAAATACATGAGGAAATAAGAAAGTGAAGTCTTCAGGGACACACATTTTTTTCTAAAATTTTAAATATAAAGTAAAATTAATAAATTAAAATAATAAAGTTTATTTTTAAAACCCAAGAACTGTTCTTTGAAAAATAACAAAAAATGGGGGCACCTGGCTGGCTCAGTTGGTGCAGCATGTGACTCTTGCTTGATCTTGTGGTTGTGAGTTCAAACCCCACACGGGGTATAGAGATTACTTATAAGAATTAATGGTCCGGGGGTGCCTGGGTGGCTCAGTGGGTTAAAGCCTCTGCTTTCGGCTCAGGTCATGATCCCAGGGTCCTGGGATCGAGCCCCACATCGGGCTCTCTGCTCAGCAGGGAGCCTGCTTCTCCCTCTCTCTGTCTCTGCCTGCCTCTCTGCCTACTTGTGATCTCTCTCTCTCTGTCAAATAAATAAATAAAAATAATAAAAAAAAAAAAAAAGAATTAATGGTCCGTATATACTATGGAGTATTATGCCTCCATCAGAAAGGATGAATACCCAACTTTTGTATCAACATGGAGTGAACTGGAGGAGATTATGCTGAGTGAAATAAGTCAAGTAGAGAGAGTCAATTATCATATGGTTTCACTTACTTGTGGAGCCTAAGGAATAGCACGGAAGACATTGGGAGATGGAGAGGAGAAGTGAGTTAGGGGAAATTGGAGGGGGAGACAAACCATGAAGGACTGTGGACTCTGAGAAACAAACTGAGGGTTTTGGAGGGGAAGGGGGTGGAGCGTTAGGTGAGCCTGGTGGTGGGTATTAAGGAGGGCACATATTGCATGGAGCACTAGGTGTGTACATAAACAATGAATTTTGGAATTTTGGAAAAAAATTAAATTCTAAAAATATTAAAAGTAAAATTAAAAGAAAGAAAAGAAAAACAACAAAATGTAGATGCACAGCTCTGCCAAATCTAGTGTAGGGGGAGAAACTTCATCAAAATAAAATTTGACAAAGAGTCACAGAGCAAATGTGGAGGCAGACGTAGAAGCCATCATATAAACTATCATGCCCAACTAGATTATAGATTTCTTTAGGGGGAATCATTTCTAACATATCTTTTCACTTTCCACATAAGATTAAACAGCTTTAAAAATAAAACTAACAAAAACCTATGTGGCAGAAGACCTCCTTTTTTCAGAACACAAAATGAAATTTTTATGAAAATCTGTTTTTGCTAACAATAAAGATAATTCCTGGCTTTTATTAATAATACACTTACAAATTGAGAAATCTGGCTTTCTAGGGAGTTATCGATACTGTGGATGCCTTAAGAGTATCTTCTGCTAAATGTCTTACTTACCCTGCTCAGCCTCTGCCTTAGTTTAATCCCAGAGAAGATGAGTCATAATCAATAATGTGTTATTTGGGAAAACATACTGTTCATAGATACTGAAGAAGAGCTTTTCAGAAAACAATACAATCAGAGGCAAATTATACCCCAGGTGTGGAAAAGAAGTATCTTTATTCCCAATAATGTGTATTGGAATCTGGCTGGAAAAACTAGGCCTGGTGGAAAAGCAAAAGGTGGGTCCTTCTGTTCATACCTTTATTCAGGTGTATCAGGGCAAAATTACAATCCAGTCAAACATTTACAAAGAAAGTAGCAAGATTGCAAAATGGTGACCTCAAACCTTAGAAGATAGCTGGGAGAGGAGGAGGTGTTTCCAGACCAGGCCAATCTTGATTGTCTGCATATAATGATAAGGGCCTCTTGTAACACCACAGGTTGTTGCTTGAATAGTCCCCAAACACAGGTCCCGACTCAACTTACAGCCCCCAATAAATCAATAATTGTGGAAAAAGCAAGGGTTTTCCATCTTAAAACAGAACATCAGAATTTAGCCAAACTTGGGAGGGGATTAGGATTCTTCAAATAACAAATCTTGAATACTTCTTTTAATGAATAATCATTTCGATGACTAAATTATAGAGTCACTGAAAACCAAACAGGTAATAAATTATTCAGTTGCTAAAATGGATTTATATCTGAGAGTTGAGAACAGAAATAAGTACACAAATGTGCACCTATATCAACAGATACCATCCAAAGGAACTCAATTACTGTTTTCTAAAGTGTTTTTTGCTTATTTGGTTTTTTGTTTGGTTTGGTTTGCTTATTTGTTTTACCCAAGAATTACCTTTGGGTGTAGCAGAAGCCAGAAATTAGAACATTCAACCCAAATGAGTTTTGAATTTGGCAGCTCATGTTGTCTTTAATTCCTAGTGAAAAGGGTGAATATGATTTATAAAAATAATGTATTCCTGGGTGCTGCTTTCATAAGAGGAAACTCATTAATAAGTTAATGTAGGATTCTCCAAAGAACTCAGAAGTCACCTAATCATTTCCTGAGTTGTTTAATGTGGTAGCCATGAGCCATACATGCTTGTGTAAACTTAAATTTTAATTAATCAAAATTAAAGTCAAAATTCAGTTCTTTAACACATTATCAGGACTCAGTAGCCACATGGTTACCATGTTTGATAGCACAGATACAAAATATTTCATTTGCCATTCCACTGGAAATCTGCTTTGGTTTCAGAAATGAAGCAGACTTGGGCTTTAAAAACAAAAACAAAAACAAAAACAAAAACTGGTGGCACCTGGATGATTCAGTAGGTTAAGTGTCAGACTCTCGATTTTAGCTCTGGATTGTGAGATCGAGCCCCATGACAGGCTCTGCGATGGACATGGAGCCTGCTTGAGATTCTCTCTCTCTCTGTCCCTCCCCTCCTCTCTCTCTCCCTCTCAAAAAAAAAAAAAAAAAACAAAAAAACAAAAAAAAAAACCTGAACACAATTTTATGCAAGGTGTTTCCCAATTTTTTCAAAGAGGGGTAGTCACTGATCAGAGCATCGGCACTGTTACACACCCGCCCCTTTTCATACCATTCTTCTTCATACTCCCCCGGATTAGAATGCCCTTCCCAATCTACCCATCTTTCAAAGGCCATTTTAAGACCTGTTTCTTCCCAAAGCCTTTCTCCCTTCCAGAACACTATGACATTCACACCTATAGAATGTCATGTAGTGTGTCTTTTCCAAAAGTGGTAGGGCTCACAAAGAGGAGGTTGTATCCTGTCTCTTCACTCCCACTCTCTCTTTATTTTTTTTTTTTCTCTCTCTTTTTATATTGACATGTGAATGTGCTGTTCCATATCAAGATGGAAACATTGATTTTTCTGGGCAGACTGTCGATATTACTTTTGGGGAAAATTTGCCAATACCCTCCTATAAAGGTCACATTGACTTACATCTTAGCAGTTGGTCACCTAGCTTTGCTCAGAGCCACTGAGGCTTTCTGTGGGGTGGGCCTTCCTCCCAGCCAGCACACAAGATGTCCCTGGCAGGTCGTATTTCTGATTCCAGCTCTATTTCCCAGCACTGACCTCAGGACAGAGGTTTCACAAACATCCTTTGCTGGATATAAAGCCATTTTTTTTTTTTTTTTAGATTTTTATTTATTTATCCGACAGAGAGAGATCACAGGTAGGCAGAGAGGCAGGCAGAGAGAGAGAGAGGGAAGCAGGCTCTCCGCTGAGCAGAAAGCCCCATGCGGGACTCGATCCGAGGACCCCAGGACCATGACCCGAGCCGAAGGCAGCGGCTCAACCCACTGAGCCACCCAGGCGCCCCTGGATATAAAGCCATTTTTAAAAAAAAAAAAGCCTTTAAAAAAAGTAATCTTTTTGATGGTTCTCATTCTCCCTACAGATGGTTGCCGATGACTTTCCTTACCTATTATCAAACTGAAAATGGCCAATTTCTTATTTGTGAGTGTCTAAATTTTGCAAAGTAACATGAAAGTACCATGTCCGTTAACAAAAATGTATTTATTATTCTCCCCATCTCTGTCCCTGACCACACACACACACACACACACACAAATGTACAATCTGTGTTAGACTTAAGTAAGTGATAAGTGAATAAAATGTCTCTGGAATATTTGCAGGGCATCTCTGAGACTCTGACCACCTGATACCTACTATTACTACTACCACTGCAACAAAGCCAAAGTCTCATCAGGCAAAGACCAACAGGCACAAATCTGCCATCTGCCGGATCAGATTCACTAATTTAGCGCTCTGACGGAGGGCAATCCAGAGGAACCATGCAATGCCCCTTGAAAAGAGGAAGGAGGCAGCATCTTTTGAAACATCAGTTCCTGAGGCAGGATTAGAGGAAAATCTAAAGGAAGAGGGGACTCGTTCTGGCTTGGTTGCTTTTCTCTACTGTATTAGGAAAAACAGAGATTAACTAGGAATTAGGTCATGAAGCAAAGGTGATTTTACAATTGGATCTCCCCAGTAATATACCAGAGTAACAAAGCAGGTCTGGGGGATTCATAGCTAAGAAAGCAGTAACCACTCAAAAAGGAGGTCATATGTGCTGTCTGACCTAGCGAGAAGCAGTTTCTAGTTACTTTGGCATTTTCTGGGTCTATCCTCCCAGCCCCATTGACAGCATGTGAGCTAATCCTCACTCTTTGTAGCTTGGATGGCTTTTTAATCTTTCAAGGATTAATCTTTCCTGAGAGTTAACTGTGTATTAGACACTATTAAAGGAATCTTGTATTTCATCTTTACCACATTCTGTGAAGTAGGGACTATTATAGCCCACCCCCAATTTAAATAAGAGAAAGCTGAGGCTCAGAGTAGTTGAACAACTTGCCCATCGTTATACAGCTAAGAAAGAACAGACTGGAATTCGAACAGGCTACGTTTTCTCAGAGTCCTCAGCGCCAACCACAGTGCCATCTATACTGATATAAACAACGGCAGCATTGCTACCCAGGGGGCAAGGGTGAAATGACAGAAAGTATGAAAGAAACTCTGAACAATTTTTCTCCATACCGAAATTGTCCACCAGGTTATTCTAAACTCATTAACTTTAAGGTATTGTTAGATAATATGCTAAGACCTTCTAGATGAGTTCATGGATCTGGTAGACCTTTTGTCCCAGGGTTTTTAGTTTCTGAATGATAAAGTCAGGCTGCCTCAGGGAAGCCAAGAAGGGTCAGGTTTCATAGCACTATTTAGAGATTTATGGAAAACAAAAGATCTGTTCTCTAGTGTTTCAATCTCCCAATTCCAGAGTGAAGCTATTTTATATTTCTACTCTGCTGCCCAAGAGATTAGATGAATCTGAAATAAGAGGTTTAGTACATGCTAATACTGTTTGGTTTTGTCATGACCAAGATCATTTTAGCTCTGTACATTGTGGGAATAAGGATTACTCTAACTGTGCTGGATTTGGCAATGCTTCAAATTCTATTAGTCTCTGTCCAGTGTATTTCTCCGTTTTCCAGCTAGTTGATGTGGTGGGACCACATTTAGGTCTTCAGAGCCCAGTGAGTCTTATCCAAGATGACCCCAGCTCTTGAGCCCCTTCCCCAAGGGGGTCGTCTCTAGATTGACCATTAAGAACCCACCACAGATTTGAACTCAGATCTCCTAAACACTTGGTAGCAGCACCAGATCCCACATGATGGCTTGCCTCTGTCCATCCTTTCCAGATCACTTGGAGGTGCCACCTTCTTAGAATGCAGATAACAGTCCTCAGCAAGCCTTTGGACCCTAAATTCACATGCAAATTGAATTCCAATTTTGCAGTGCTATCCCAGGCTGCATGAATATTGTATTTTCGAATAAAAACAAATTTTGGAAAATACCTGTTTCATCTTATCCCCAATTTAAATGTGAAAGAAAAAAGCTCAAAAACATAGTGACTTTTTTAAGAAGGTTTTTATTTATTTATTTGACAGAGAGAGACACAGCGAGAAAGGGAACATAAACAAGGGGAGTGGGAGAGGGAGAAGCAGACTTCCTGCTGAGCAGGGAGCCCGATGTGGGGCTCCATCCCAGGACCCTGGGATCATGACCTGAGCTAGAGACAGACACTTAATGCCTGAGCCACCCAGGTGCCCCCAAAACATAGCAACTTTTAAGGTCACTCTGCATGTTAGAAGCATAGAGGCTAGAATTCTATTTTCTAGACTTCTCACCAACAGAGCCATTGAGAAATGGTTAGAAAAAAATAGTGTTGTCACTTCCTCCATAGAGGATGAGTTATTTTGTGTTATGTATTTTAAATACATATATATATGCTCTCTATATATTTGTACTTTATATCTTATACTATATACTATGTATTTTTGCCAACAACTAAAGCCTCTTGGTGTTTCTGTTCTGGTTTTCTGCACTATTTGCCTCTGCCAATTTGTCAATTTGTTCCAACTGCTTTTTATGCTGATAGAAAAGCTGACAAAGCAACTCTGCAAAATAAATCACTTCTTTCTTCTATGATGATGTTGCCTGCTGAGAAACCTCTTAATTAATGGTCTGGGTTCCTCCTGAAATGTTCTGCCCTGGTGAACTCTGCATACACCTGTTCACACAGCAAGTGGATTAACTGCTGGATCAGCCTTGTAATGTCGGCTCTGTGCGCTGAGGGCTATCTGCAGCGTGTCACCCGCTTGAGGAGGTGAAGAGCTCTGGGGAGTGTGAGGGTGACCTTGTCTTCATGGAAAACAGGTTGGAGGAAATAGTGGTTCTCCTCATCTAAAAGGTGCCTCTAGACTTAAGGCTTGGCCTAAGGTGTGTTGTGAGATGATTCATTTTTTAAAGCTAGGAATTTTCAGCAGGTTTTTTTTTCTTTTTTCATTTAAATTCAATTAGCCAACATAGAATACATCATTCATTTTTGATGTAATGTTCAATGATTCATTAGTTGCCTATAACACCCAGTGCTCATCACATCACATCCTTTCCAAAGGGCTGGTACCCAAGATTTATAAAGAACTTATCAATCTCAACACCCCCCAAAATAATAATAATGATAATCCAGTCAAGGCATGGACAGAAGACATGAAGAGACATTTCTCCAAAGAAGACAAGCAAAAGTCAACAAACCCAGGAAAAAATACTCCACATCACTTGCAATCAAGGAAATACAAATCAAAACCGTGATGAGATACCACCTCACCAATCTTTTAAATCATTACTAATGTCATATGCAAAAATTTATATATCTTTTAATGTACATTGCTCATTATTGATATTGTTGAGCTTTTATTTTTACTAATATAAAATACATGTTGTATCCTTTATATACAACACATATTTAAATATATAAAATATATGTTGTATCCTTTGTGCATTTTCTATTTGAGTATTCATTTTTCCTTAATTGATCTATAAATAGATTTATATATTACAGATATTATTTTTATTCTATTATATATTTTTAGAAAATTTTTCTCCGCTTGAAACTAAGGTTTCACTTTATTATGTAATCCTCTGTCATATATATTCATGTAGTATAATTAAGTGGGTTTTTAATTTATAGTTTTGGGCTTTTTCATGTTGGTGAAGATGCTCCCTATGTCCAATATAATACATGGCCTGGTATTTTCCTCCAGTTCTTTCATGTTTTCTTATTTTTGTATTTTAATATTTGATCTATCATGAGTTTGCTTTTGTATGTGATACAAGAGGAGCATCTAACTTTTCTCCCCAAAAATAGTGAACTAGGAAGACATTAAACTGTTTAGCACCACAAACAATAAATATGCACAGCTATTACTAGGCTTATATCATGTAACAACTCATGGCATATCACTCACATCATTTTAAATGTGATCTAAGATGACTTTAAGATTATAACACTGTGAGGTTATAATAATAGTTCATATTTACGGTGTGCTTTCTATGGACAAGGCATTGTTCCAATGGTGCCACCTCACATGGGCATTTCTTCTCATCCTTAAAAATCCCTTTAAGTGGGGGGCACCTGGGTGGCTCAGTGGGTTAAGCCTCTGCCTTCGGCTCAGGTCATGATCTCAGGGTCCTGGGATCGAGCCCCACATCGGGCTCTCTGCTCAGCAGGGAGCCTGCTTCCCCCTCTCTCTCTGCCTGCCTCTCTGCCTGCTTGTGATCTCTCTCTCTGTCAAATGAATAAATAAAATCTTAAAAAAAAAATCCCTTTAAGAAAGTCTTATTTTCTCATTTTACAGATGAAGAAAATGTGAAAACTGCACATAATAATTCACAGGGCTGGTGTTACTAACACAATTTAACAGATTTTTAAAAATTGAGGTTCAGAGCCATTGGGGGAACTCAAGGGTTGAAGTTAAGAGTCAGACTGTTAAAAAAAAAAAAAAAGAGTCAGACTATTACTCCCCACCAACCCAGACTGTTTAACTTCTAAATCTTCACTAATTCTACCCATAAAATGTTTATTCTTTAAAAAGTAAGTCTTCTAAGATTTGAGGAAAGCATGTGTTTTCAAAAACAATAGAGATGGATATCTGTCTATCTATCTATCTATTACCTATCAATAGAAAGAAGCTTGTGGGCATCACATAAGAGAATGCACGGAAAGAAAAATAATATACCATTTGAGGCAGTCCCAAAGGATGACCTTTGTCCTAGCCAGAGGGTCTTGTATATTTACAGCAATAGTAGTAAATTGCTTTGTGAAGCATAGTTTCTTAGATAGCATAAGCACTTTCAACCTCTGGGTATCTTTCTTGTTCCATCCTGCCTAAGATACCGAACAAGTTTCCAAAAGCAGTATTTAATCCTGGAGTTTTCTTGCTCTCTGAAGACGGGGCAGCAACTTGACTTGATCTCTATTTTTGCTTACAAGTGCCTAGAAGATGATCATGCAGACCACATATTGATGGATAGGTTCTTATTCTGTATTTCCTGTAGAATACTGGTGCATGCTGGTCGGAGATCTGGGTACCAGAATACTATGGGTCATATTGCATCCCATTAAGAGGGTGTCAGCTTTGTGTGTCCTTCTGTTGCTGCTCTCTGGGGGCCAAATGCTTGACACGGGTGGGCAGCACACTCTCACCAAAGTGAGGGCACAAGGGATGGCAGGAGACAACAGCTAAAATCTTTCCTTGGAGTAACATGTACATGATATTAACCTCCTCTTTCCAAGTGGGATGGTTGGACTTGTGATGTAATCAATCCACAAGGGGAAAAGTACAGCCTTTAAGGAAAAGGAATCCAGGCTTTTTGACAGAGAATCCCCACAGAGGTGGAGGGTGCAAGAAGAGAAAACACCAACCCTGTATTCCAATTTCTGAGTGTCTCCCAGAATAGAATTGAGCTAGAGAGGGCTTTTACCAAAACTGACTCTCGGGCTGGCCTGTCTCTCCCTTCTTCCTTCCTCCCAGGTAAATATGGTCTTGTCACTCTTGTTCACCACCCTTCTCATCCTCCTGGATGGCTTTTTCCCATCCTCCAGTAGCCAGTTTATAGAGGGATCTCTGCTTAAGTGATAGAACAGCATCGACCCGGAATTCTTCAGTGGAAACCTGTTTCCACTGAAGAATTCCGGGTCGATGCTGAGCCTGGAAACTATGAGTTAGCACATATGTTGAACTCATTCTAGGAAATGGTACCAAAAATGTTTGAATGGTAATATCTACAAACCAGCCCCTAGCTGTCAACCATAGGCTATGCACACAACCCTTCACGTGGGCTCCCATGGGGCTGTAACAGAATAGACCTTGTATGATTTTTTGAAACATGAGCACTGTTACTATTTCTGTAAGCATGGAATTTTCTGTAGAACAAGAATCCCAATAAGTCCTAAATGTTTTAAAGAAAAATGGAATTTGACATGGTGTTATATCCTAGTGTATTTAAACATTAGTAATGGTACCCATTCATGAATAACCCTGTAACTCTGAAAAAGAAGCCAAAAAATGTGGGAACTGAAAAAGACCTCCTTAAAGCTGGTTCTCTTAGCAACTGAAATAATTTTGCGCCAATGAATTAGATAACTGATTTTTTAAAAAAGGATCCGAGTGATCCAATGCTAGTTCAGAAGGTAAAAATCAATGATCCCCACAAAGAGACTGCAAACCCAATTATGTACCAGCACAACATGAATGACAAATGAGCTTTACACTGTTGTAATCAACTTAAAAGGGGCTCCTGTAAGTCTTAAGCATATAAAGAAATAATTCAGTAATGTTACTGCTGCATAATGATATTACTGCAGACTTGGCAGTTAAAACAACACACATTTATGATCTCACAGTTTCTGAGGGATAATTCTGAGTCTGGAATCCATGCAGGCTTATCTGGGACCTCTGCTTCAAAGTTTCTCTGCGATGAAGATGTGGATCAGGGCTGGGATCTCAACCACAAGTTTGACCCAGAAAGGACCTACTTCCAACCTCATTCCTGTTGTTGGCAGAAACTCTTTCTTGAGATTTGCCAGACTGGGACCTCAGTTCCTCCCCAGTTGTGAATCAGAAGCTGTTCCTTAGTCCCCTGTCATATGGACCTCTCCAACATGGCAGCTGACTTCATCTAAACAATAGAGAGGGACGCCTGGGTGCCTCAGTCGTTATGCATCTGCCTTCTACTCAGGTCATGATCTCAGGACCCTGGGATAGAGCCCCGCGTCAGGATCCCTGCTCAGTGGAGAGCCTGCTTCTCCCTCTGTCTCTGCATCTCCCCCTGTTTGTGCTCTCTTGCACTCTCTCTCTCTCTCTCTCTGTCAAATAAAAAAATAAAATATATTTTTTTAAAAGTAGTAGAGAGAGACTGCTAGTGCTAGTGAGACAGAAGTTGCAAATTCTTAAAACCTAATCATGAGGCGATATCTCATCACCTTTACCAATTTCTATTGATGAGAAGCAAGTTGCTAGGACAGTCCACATTCCAGAAGAGAGTATTACAGCGAACTCTTAAATACCCTTAATAGAGGGTCTTGAGGTTAGGATCATTAAGGGACTGGGAAAGAAGCTGCCTGCGTCTTTCTCCTTTATTAGTTCATAGTCCATAACCCTGCTTTATTTTCATCACTGTTCTTATTACTGCAACATTACATTATTGATTTGTCCATTTATGTATTATCTGTCTTCCACCATTAGACTGTTTGAACCTCAAAGATGTGTGTCTGGTCCTTGAGGTTTACTGCTGTATCCTTTGTGCCCAGAATAATATCGGCCAGTTGGTTGTCATTCAACAAATACTTGTAGAATGCATGCATGAAAGAAGTGAATGAATGCATAAGTTCTTTCAGTAATTCCTTGTTATAGGATACTGAAGGGAAGGCCTATACTGTGTGTCAGTGCCTCAGGACTCATTCTGCTAGAGTGCTAAGCTTCCATGCATCTTGTTATTTCTTTCATTTGGGGGTTAAGGGGACCTATCTATAACGCATTCTTGGTATTCTCTCCCCTTCTTTGATTTCATATATTTATATGGCTGGGATTTTATGAAGTACAAAAGAAGTAAAACTTAGTTTCACTAGTTCATAAGGATATTTTAAAAGTGAGCATGAGGTAGAACTTCACTTTGATGGTTGCCTCCATTGCCAAAACTCAAAGGAGAACTGGAGATCCATCAGCAGTGTAGGAGGCAGAACGAAAAATGGGCTAGGCATTGGAGTCCTGTCTTACCAACTATGGACAAGCCAACTTTGAACTATTATAGCAGAGACTCAGAAATCAGAAAAAGTGGGAGAAAAAGGCAAGGAAAAATAGGAATCCAGACTTGGTTTTTGAGTCCTGTGCATAAAATTAAAAGAGAGACAAAATTAGAATTGAGGGTCAAATACTTCCTCTACTATTGACGGGCTGATAAATCATGGGGAAAACCAGTCAGTCTCTGAGTTTCCTTGTCCTCATCTGTAAAACAAGTATGGTCATATCAGAATGGTCGTGAGGTTAGAGAAAATATGCCAGAGACACAGGACTTTACTACTGATATCTGTTTGGTTCTTTTGGGAAACTTTGAGTGACAAGGAAGACAATGAACATCACTGTACACTAAGTTAGGAAAAGTTTCTTAATAGTAAGCATCAAGAAATAGCATGGTATTAGAGGAAGGAAAGAAAGGCCATTTCTCCCATTGACATGGGCCTGAGAACAAGATTAGAGCCCGGCATCCCAAAATGAGATCAGTGAGTTCAAACGTGAGAAGCTGAGAACAAGAAATGGTGGGGGGTAGACAGTCTTTGATTCCAGAACTGTTACTGGTCTATACTGGATTAATTTTTCAATTCTTTTCAGTGACTCACACATAAAAGACCCTGGTAAATGTTATGCATATTTGTTCAACAGAGTCATTCTTCCCAAAACATCCTCTAGTTCAAAGGACTACCATATATAATGCATTCTGTTCCCATCATGGCTGACATATTTATAAACAAACTCATTGAGTTCACATGTCCAAAGCCAATTTTGAGGTCTGGATGTGTAGACAATGTAAAAACAGCTCTATGGCAAAAGCCCTCATTTCAAGGCAGCAGGGGTGATGGACAGATATTCTGGCCATTTTTTTCCTCTGTCCTCTTCTAAACATTAATTTCCATGATGGCAGGGACCATGCCTGTCTTGCTCATTAGCATTTGTCCAACACAAGGACAAGCACATGGTCAATGCTCCACAAATATTTCTTAAATGAATGAGGATTAATGAATAAATGAACAGCCTGTGCTAAAAATGCACTTGACACTTACCATTACTTAAAACATCTAGGGATTTAGCAAAATGGCTTTATAAATTGGTCCATCTTACGTTAAAGCTGACATGGAAAGCACATTAGATAACAAGGCCATGACTGTTATCAGAGAAGAATTCTTCCTATGTTGCACTTTCCTTCTGGAACGCACTTCCCACTTTCCCTGCCTGCTAACTCCTAGTTGCTCTTTTAGCATATATTTTGAAGAATAAAACAAAGGCAACAGAGGATTTTTACTTCACAGATATCCAGATGGCTTTAGTAATCAAGTTCCATTTTAAGAGTCTCTTGCTCTACCGACTGAGCTAGCCGGGCAAGTTCCATTTTAGAAAGGACAAAATTTTACCAGCTTTGCAGTTTTTTGTTCTTTTTGTATTTAAGTGAAAAGCCTATTTGCACTTTATATCTGAAAGAATTCAGGGAATTCTGCTATTATGACTTTAAGTAATGTATTAAGTAATGTTATATTAATTTTTCATGTAAATATTAGCTACTTAATCTAATTCTAAAGCTAATTTTAAAAATATTTTATTTCTTACATCTTTGATATAAAATATATCATGTATATATGACTATTATAAAATATATATGAAATTTTAAATGATAATAATAAAGGGAATACCTGTACACCCAGTACCACTAAGTTTAAGTTCTAAAGTGTTATCAATGTTTTTGACACTGGAGTGTTAAATTCTAATCCTATACCCCATCTCCCTTCTATAGATAATTCTTATTCTGAATTTTGTTTCCATCCTTCTCATGTTTTTCTTTATAGTTTTATCAGATGTTTACACAATGCAACAATTATTTAATTCTGTCTGTCTTTCACTCCAGAAAAATAAAATTATATACACACACACACACACACACACACGTATGTATGTGTATAATATAAATTCTAGACTTGCTATTTCATTCAATATTTTGTTTTTGAAATTCAATTATCTTGGTGTAATTGTAACTTCGGTTCCTTCATTTTCACTTCTGTTTCTTATCTCATTTTATGAATTTATCATGATTGGTTTATCCATTCTATCTCTCATGGGCATTTGCATCATTTCTAGGGTTTTCCTTTAACAGTTAACAAGTTTATGTGAGTACTCTTCTATGGGTCTCCTGGGGTTTGTATCCAAGATTTTCTTCAAGATGTATACCTAGGTATAGAATACCTTGACTGGTAAATAAAATTAGCATAGTCTCATTACTAAGAAATGCTAAATGATTTTACTTTGAATTTACACCCCCATCACCAGTGTATATGAATTCTCATATTTCCACATTTTTACCATCATTTTGTTGTTTCTATTTAATTTTTGAGAAACTGGTGGGTAGAATATTTTATCTTTAAATATTTCTTCACTACTCACTTCTTAAAGAGGCAAGGTACAAAAAAGAAAGTAACAGGATATCTGAATATACTTGTAAAATTATCCAGTCTATAATCATCAGAATTATTTAGAGAAATTCAGTAAAATATTTTCATTTTTTTTCCATACATAGCTGTACCATCTGCGTGGTGTGACCATCAAGCATTTGTTTCAATGGCATAGTTTCTGAACCGTGGCTCTACCATGGGAATTTCTTTTCCCAAAAAATTGTCAATGAAGGGCCAAAAATTCTGCAAATCTCCTTCTCTCCATAAAAACAAAACGAAACACTGCTCAGGTTATCACCACCAGTTCTGTTAGGAGTCTGACGTCTGTGTTCTGTGTATTTCTCCCTCCTCTCTTTTGAGAAACTGTGCAGCCAAGCAGTTAAAAACTTATAGAGTCTGGGCCACACAGACTGGATTTGAATACTGACACCCCCACCCACCAGCTGTGAGCCTACTGGCAAATGCTTCAGTGTCCACATCTATAAAATGGGGAAGACAATAAGACCTACATCATAAGTTTGTTGTGAACGTTAATTAGTTAATAAATGTAAAACACTGTAGGAAACCCACACATAGTAAGTACTCAGTAAGTTTTATCTCTATACAAGCTAGCTCATATTATTAACAAGCATTTGCTATTTTAGGTAAAATTATCTCCTTTATTTTTTTCTCTCCCACTAGGCTATAAATTCAGACTCTGCCTTTTTTGCTTATTCATAACACCTTGTTCAGGCCCTGATGCAAGAGAGACAGTCATTATTTGATTGCATAAGTATCAGAAACACAATTAAATAGCTATAATTCATCTGGTCCCAAAGCCCAAAATAGATTATACCAGACACATTTGTTTACATCTCATAGCTTCCTCAGGTAACCCTTATAAAATTTGGGAAAGTGTGGCATTTTTACGACATCCTCGAGAATTGAAATTCAGCTCCCCAAAGGACAACCAGCAGCACGACTGTCCAACTAAAAGTCAAACCAAAGTCAGAGGACTGTGTTCAACAGAGTATAAGCCCACCGTTCCTCTGAAGACCACACTATCAGAATGGAAAGAAAGAAAAAGATGATTTAACACTATGACACGAAGAGAGGATCATCAGCAATAGAGATATTTTGTTTAAAAAAAAAATCTAGGGAGAAATGTGGCATATATAATAATGCTCAAGAGTTTAAATACACTACACACACACACACACACACACACACACACACAATAAATGACTAAAGAAAACAGATATCATTTAGAAAACAGAAGAATTAAAACAACAACAACAGCTTCAAAATAGTATTCTCATATAATGCCTTAGGCCAGGCTCCATGGGAAACAGAGTGTTTGAGCAAGATTTACATACTCCTGAATGAAAGGAGTAAGAAAGTGTGGACGCAGACTTGGACAAAAGGAGAGGTTGACATGTGATTCAATTGCAACAGGCACCTCAGACAGCCCCATGGGTGCTCAGAGCTGGGATGGCCCTCCCGACACTTCCAGGATTGAAGCAAGGGCCAACTTCTATGGGTTCCAATCCTACCCTATCACCCCCATGGATCAGTTACTGGATTCAGGCCACTCTGCAGAGTTGCAAGTATAATTCCCAGGGAGGGACTCAGCAAGCCACACTCTGAGGGAGTGAGGGAATGAATGCTTTCAGATTGAAGAGGGATCTGGCTAGCACAATACAGCACCACTACACATAAATTTCAGAAGTCATTGTATCCAAAAAATTAGAAGGAAAAAGAAAATTGCTATAATAAAAAAGCAATGAGAAGAATAGAAACTTTTTAAATTAAAAAAAAAAAGAATTTGCCATATGCAAACTATTCCATAAAAATATGTAGGTATAAAGCCAAGAAATTTCAAATTATGATGAAAGAAACCATATTATTAGCAAAAACTATCAAAGACAAAGAAGTTTAAATCAAGAGCACCAGCATTTGAGAAATAAGGAACAGACAAAATGGCTGAAAGAAAATTAACAACTATTAATAGAATAGAATTTGCAGAAATGAAAGAAACCCATTGAAGAGGCCCACTGAGTACTAAGCAAGATTTTTTTTTAACTAAGCAAGATTTTAAGCACAAAATTCATACCAGATATGCTTACAAAATTTCAGAACACCAGGAATAAAGATTAGATTATAAACTTTGGTACACGTTTGGGGGTAGGGCTTGTGCATAGAAAGAGAAAAAAAAAGTTTGTGTAAGAAAAACCATCATCATGCTGGCCTCTGATTTACCATCAACAATTCCTTTCACATCCTTAAAGAGAAATGACTTTGAATTTAGAATTTTATCCTAGATAAGGTATGAATCAATAGTGAGCTCAGAATAAAGACATTTTTAATGAAACAAGATGAGACCAGGGAAGGAGACAAACCATAAGAGATTCTTAGACTCAGGAAACAAACTGAGAGTTGCTGGGGGTTGGGAGAGAGGGATAAGGTGACTGGGTGATGGACACTGGGGAGGGTATGTGCTATGGTGAGTGCTGTGAATTGTGTAAGACTGATGATGCACAGACCTGTACCCCTGAAACAAATAATACATTACATGTTAATTAAAATAAGAAAAGAATAGGGGCACCTGGGTGGCTCAGTGGGTTAAAGCCTCTGCCTTTGGCTCGGGTCATGATCCCAGAGTCCTGGGATCAAGCCCCGCATCGGGCTCTCTGCTCAGCCGGGAGCCTGCTTCCCTTCCTCTCTCTGCCTGCCTCTCTGTCTGCTTGTGATCTCTGTCTGTCAAATAAATAAATAAAATCTTTAAAAAAAAAAAAGAAGAAAAGAATAAAGACATTTTTAGACAGGAAGGGTCCAGAAGATTTTTCTGTCACCAATTCTTCCTTAGGAAATTACTTAAATAAATAGTCCTATAAAATGAGGGGATAAACCAAGAAAGAAAAAGAATGTGATTTAGTATCCTACCCAGGAGAGCAGAGGAGAAGGCAGGCCTAAAAAGTCCGTGCCATCTAGGGTAGAATTCCATCAGAAGCAAGATCCCCAAAGAATGGAGTTCCTAGCTTGGAGAAGACTATTGAGATGTTGGAAAAATGTAAAATCATCACAAAGACAAACAATGCTAGACTTTTTTTTTTAAAGCAATTTTGGAAACAACAGGGGGAAGAAAACAAATTGCTACATTAAAATAAAAACTTAATAAAACAAACTGTTACACTAGAAACAAATTAAGTCATGGTACTCAGGCTCTGCAGTGAACACTTTTAGTTAGTCAATAAAATAAATGCACTTTATTGATTTAAACTTTTAGAATGTCCCTCTGGACAAAACATAGAAGACTTAATAAAGGTTACAAATAAGAACATAAACGTTGAAAATTTAAAAATAAAAGTGATGATAAGTGGGGAGAAGAGACATCTTCGTTTCACCAAGGGAGCAGTCAAGAGATTTTACCAACAAATGATGAACCATGAAACAGAACTTTAAAAAATATTAAAATACAGAATTAACTATTAGAAAAACTAAAAATACTGATGTGAGAGAGGGTTTGTCTGGAACTGCTTGTTAAGACAGTTATAAATACCACCATCAGGGAGAACCATAAATGCCAAGGACACTCAAACAGATTGATGAGGCTATCAGTGTTAATCTATTAGGAGTTCTAAAAATAAGTCTATTAACACTGCCAGCGTCTATTTTTTCACGCTTATTGCAACAAAATCAGAAATGATAAAGAATTCCACAAATGAGATGAGCATTTCAAAATTACACCATTTAATTACTTTATAAAATTATGCAATACTACAGATTAATAATCACAAAGCACCTTAAGATATTATTTTTAATTGCTTGGAAAATGCTGTCCATATTTTTCCAGTTAAGATCACAGTACTCTTGGGAGAGTGATTTCAACTTCTAGGTTCAGAAAAATCCTGTGATTTTAGGTATATAATATATTTGAATAAACATGTTATGGGATAAGCATTTTTTCTCTCAAAGGCTGCAAATAGATTTGTTAAGGATAAATGGTTTGAAAAGTATATATTTTTGAGTACACACAACCCTTGCCCATGGCTGAATAGTTAGTAAGTTTCTTAAAATTTCATACTTTGTGTTCTTTGGGAGAGGGGTATACTAATATCCACTTAACAATTAACTGAATTAAATGAAAAGCTTTTTATGTAAAATACATATGACAGTGTTCAGACATTGTACCTAGACATTGATGTATTAATTTTTAACCAAAGTGGTCTTCTGAGGTAAAACAATTTTACCCACTCTGGTCTGAGACAATGTTGGTATAATTACTCACAGAACTCACAGAGAAATTAAAGGCTCTTTTTAATTAACACAAAATACATGAAGTGTTTTTGATAGAAACAAACAAAAAAAATTAGACATTATTCCTTCCTGTATCAAACATGGAATGACCAAAAAAAAAAGTCAATTTGAGGACAAAGGGGCATGCGGTGGTGGTGATATTGCCCATGTTGTGAGACATAAAGGAGGAGATAAAGTGCAGAAAAAGAACTTACCTGGAAATTACTATCAGGATACATGTCTATATATTGTTGAGAGGGAGGCCTTGTTTTAAAGAACAAGTACCCAGAATTGTTTCTTAAATATTAATGAAATTAATATCTCCAACAAAGACATTAATTTTCACTTTTATCAAACAACTTAATCTGAATAAGTGCAATGCATTTAAAATGAGTAAATAGGTTACTTTTTACATTTTGATGTTCTTCCTAAATAATTTTCTATCCCAAGAGCAAAAATATGATATAAATTAAACTACATAAAAATTAAGAGTCTTTGAAATTCAAAACATACCATCAAGAAAGTAGAAATGCAGGGGTGCCTCAATGGCTCAGTGAGTTTCTTGGTTTCAGCTTGGTTTCAGCTCAGCTCATGATCTCAGGGTCATGGGATTGAGCCCTGTGATAGGCTCTGTGCTCGCCATGGAGTCTGCTTGAGATTTTCTCTCCTCCTCTCTCTCTCTCCCCCTCTCCCTCTGTATGCCCAAACTTGCTAGCTCTCTCTCTCTCTCAAATAAATAAATCTAAAAAAAGAGAAGACAAGACAAGACAAGACAAGAGTGAAAATGCAAACCAGAGACTGGGAGAAAATATTTGCACACGTTATATATGATAAGAGCCTCGTAACCAGAATATATAAAGAGCTCTCCCAACTCACCACTAAGAAGACAGCCTGCATTTAAAATAGGCAAAGTATTTGAGTAGACATTTTATCAAAGAAGATATGCAGATGGCCAACAAGCACATAAAAGATCTCAACATCAACAGTTAGGAGATAAATACAAATGAAAACCAGACAATGACAGTGAGAGTCAAACACTAATAAGTGGCAGGGATGTGGGAAAATGTGGAGAAATGGAACAACCATATCTTGCTGATGGAAATGTAAAATGGTGCAGCCACTTTGGAAAACAGTTTATCTGTTTCTTGAAAAGCTAATCAGATAGTATGTGCCCAAGAATTAAAAACATATGCTCACACAAAGATATGGTATTCAAATAATCATTGTACATTAATCATAATGACCAAAAAGTGGCATCAACTCAAATATCCATCAGCAGGTGAATGGATAAACAAAATGTCGTTTATCCATACAATAAAATAGTACTTGACAATAAAAAGGAATGCAGTATTTATGTATGCTGTAAGCATAGATGAATCTCAAAAACTTTACACTAATTTAAATCAGCCAGACACAAAGGGCTACATATTGCACAATACCATTGATATGAAATGACCAGAAAAGGGGTGCCTGGGTGGCTCAGTCGTTAAGCGTCTGCCTTCAGCTCAGGTCATGATCCCAGGGTCCTGGATCGAGCCCCATATCCTGCTCCCTGCTCAGCGGGAAGCCTGCTTCTCCCTCTCCCACTACTGCTTGTGTTCCCTCTCTCACTCTGTCTCTCTCTGTCAAATAAATAAATAAAAATCTATTAAAAAAAGAAGAAGAAGAAACGACCAGGAAAGGCAATCTGTAGGAATATAGGAATAGAAAATAATCAGAAGTTGTTTGAGACTGGGGTATGAATGGGGAGTGAATGCAAAAGAGCTCAGTGGATCTTGTTAGGGTGAGACAAATGTTCTAAAATTAGACTATCCTGGAGGTTGCGCAACTCTGCATATTTGCCAAAAACCATTGAATTCTACATTCAAAGAGGATGAATTTTATTGCCTCAAACCTCACTAAAACTGCTTGCAAACAAAGAATAAATGAACTAACTGACTGACTTGATAAAATTAGTAGAAGCGCACAACCAGTGGGAGACTTTGCTTATCTAGGACTGCCAGATTAGAATATCTGAATAGAGCAAATGAACTAATAGCATCCTAAACAGGGTAGATTCGAAAAGCCAAATTTGGGGATTGAGACAGATGAAAGCACTAGACAATGATGTTTTAATTTTTAACCCAAGTGGTCTTCTAAGGTAGAACAATTTCACCTATTATGGTCTGAAACAATGTTGATATAATCATTCATATAACTCACAGGGAAATTAAAGGCATTTTGTAATTAATGCAAAATACATGAAGTGTTTTCGATAGAAACAAAAAAGGTGAGACATCATTCCTTCCTGTACCAAATATAGAGTGACCAGAGGAAAAAGTAAGTTTGAAGACAGAGCTCAGGAACTAAGATTTGGAAACTTGGAGTTACCAGGAACTCGACCAGTACTGTCCAGTAGGACCCTCTGTGAGCTGGAAATGCCCATATCCTAGCTACTTGCCACATGTGTCTACTGAGTGCCTCAAATGTACTAGTGAGAAGGAGGAGCACATTTTAAAAATTTTTTATTTAATCTTAATTTGAAATTAAATAACAATATGTGGCTACTGGGTACCATACTGGACAATGCAACTTTCCATTAATCCAAAATATAGATGGTCCTTTTGGGCACTCACCCAATGTCTAATCTTAAAGTTATTCACAGTCATATGTTTTACCAAGATGGTCCTTCTTATATTTACTCAGCAAATATTTATGAAGCTCCTACAAGGTGGAAAACAGAATTTGATAATTCCAAGAGAAGTCGGACACGGTACGTGTCTTAAGAGGCTTAGAGTTTAATAGGGAAAATAATCATGCACAAATAGATATATTACAAGAAAGGAAACAGTAACCTCAAAAAAGACCCCAGGAGTTTGGTAGCAATTCAGTGAGAGAAAATCATTTGCAGCTTACGCACCAAAAAATCGTGGAAGCTTTGAAAGACTTAAGTTTGACCAGTGGTCCTAAAAGATGGGTGGATGTGGTCTCAAGGAGGAAAGAAAAACATCAAGACTGGAGAACAGTCATGTTAAGTCATTTAAAAGAAAGGGTCACAAATTAAAATAGGTGAGGGAAGACTGGACCCAGACTGGGGCAGGGAGAGGAATGGTCTTTAATTTGGGGCAAATGACTTTGGGTTTTTTTTCTGAAAACTAAGTAATTGTATAATAAGCTATTGAGTCTCCCTAATAAATCTGGAATTTTTTTCTCTCCTCTCTGACCCACATGGAGTCTCTGGTGGGTCACACCTTCATCATCTCTCACCTAGCCTGCCTATTTGGACCTAGTCCATTTAAAGAAATATATATGGGGTTAAATACATAATAATATCATCCTGCTGTCGGCCTTTCCCCTCTGGAATCCGTCCACATTCCTCTCATTTCTGCCACTTTGGATGTTATTTCTTGCATTAATTTCTGTGACTTACTCACTGACATGTGTTGGTCCTAAGTCTCAAGTCCTACTTGTAGAGTGCCTCTGTCTTAACCATTCACCTATAGGGTGTTATACAAAGTCAGCTCGGGAACTCTGTGGGCACACACTGATCATCTCCTTCTACCACCATGAGCAACACTCTGGGTAACGGAGCCTCCATTCCAGTCCTGTGGGGCCTCAGCCCCCACCAGGGAGGGGAGTCAGAGAAGTGCCCCATCTCTGGTCTCTCCTACCACCCAAAACACTCATGATAATATTTGCAAGCAATAAATGTACAGTGCTTTGTAGTTTTAAAATCTTATTTAAATCCCCAGAGAATCTTCCTCCAGGTCTGCCATGGTGTTCTAAGACCCTTCCCAAAACATGAGTCTGATCCTTTCATATCACTGCTGGCTCCTTGTTGCATGGAAAATTTAAAAAAAAAAAATGCAAAGCTAATCATCTAGGGTTGTCCATCATCAGGTTGTCTTTGAACTCTATCTCCCCATAATTTTAAATTGAACTATGATCATTCATTCCCTAAATTTACTGAAGTCTGACATTCCTTTTTGCCAGTGCCATTCCTTCTTGAAATACCATTTCCTTGCCTTTGTCTTAGCTGCTATTTAGGATTAGCTTAATTACCACCATTCTGGGAAACTTCCACTGTCTTCTTTCTCCAAGTTTAGCTTTTTCCAGCTTTGAGTTGTTCATGAAGCTCCTTGCCCTTCTCAGTAACTTCCTTCAGGGAAGAGACAAGGTCTCATCCATTCCTGTCTCCAGCATTTGCCATACACTAGGTGCTCAGTAATTATTTTTAATCAGTCTGGGTTGGAGGGTGGGAACTCATCTAATTCAACAAGATGACAAGGAAAAGAAAATTACTCACAGATCATCACACAAAATATTTCCATCTATAAGACCAAAGTATAATTATATTTTAAGTATCTTTAATCACACTGTAAGCAACGTAGGAATGACTTATTGCCTTACCATATTGCATAAATACAATCTTCCCAAGTGAAAAAGATTTCTTCGGTTGGCTAAAAATTAGTTATATTTAAACTGAAAGGAATTTCCTGAGGAAAGCATTATCTGATTCACTTGCTTATGCTTAATCTAGAACTTTTTCCCTCTGAAAGTTATAGCAAAAAGGAATGGAGATTTGCTATGTCAATCCACTAGTACAACACATTATTTCTTTAGTCATTTTGATGTAGATAGACCACACTGAAATACCCTCGGGAAACCACTTTAGATTCCTTGATATGAAAAAATTTATTACACCACTAAATTATTTATCCACATCACTGCAGCTCAGGTTTTGATGGTATCTATTGCAGAAATGTACGGATACTCATTTCTATAGCCATTTTTCACAAGAGGTAAAGAACCATTTTTTTTTTTCCAAGCTAAGCCATATGGCAAAACCTATTGCCAATTGTCATACTTGTTCAAGGATCAGAACCCAATGATGAGGTCATCAGTTGTATGCCATGTCTGTCAATCCAGGTACAGTTTAAGTTCAAGGGGCTTAAACTTTGGCTGAGACAAGCTTTGCAGTGTTCCTCACCCAAGGTTTCATGAGAAGATGAGGACTGCTGACGTATACTTTACCTAAGACCATAAATCTAATCTCAAAATGGAGATCCAGAAAATTCCCTCTTCAGCGGAAAAGTATGGGCACCTACCTCATTATAGGACTTTCCATCTCACGTTTATTTGGAAAATACCCCCTTGGAGACCTGCCAAAAGACTGACTTGCACTTCAAACACTTACCATTTTGGATGGCTACTTTGTGCTGACAGAGTGGTAAACATGTTTTTAGTTGGGAGTTCTTTCTTCTTTTATAGAACCTCCCTTAATATTTCTTGTAGTGCCTGCTTGATGGTCACATACTCTTTTAAATCTTGCTGGTCTTGGAAGCACTTTATCTCACCATCCATTCTGAATGTCAACTTGCTGGATAAAGTATTCTTGGCTGCATAGTTGGGAGTAATCCTCATAGAAACAATGAGCTAGACACACTTCTACCCATTTTATAGATAAAGGTACAAGCTCAGAGAAGTGAAATAACCAAAGAAGATATACACACTAATTAGAGAAAGTGGGAAATCAGGAATTAAACCCAGATCTGTCTGACCCCAAAGCAGTGGCTCTAACATCAGCAGCCCTTCAAAATACGCTTTGTTTGGGTCTTTTGGGAGAAATACACTGTTATCAATATGAAGGTCAGGCCTTGGTTTTTTAGCCCCTGTCTTAGTTGCAACATGTTAGGAGAGATTTAGATCTTGGAATTAATATCATGTTATTTCATGCATAATGTAAAAATCTTACAACAGTATAATTCCATTTACCCTTTGTCTTCTTTAGAGTTATTGATGTTATATATTTTATTTTAACATTATCATATAACTCTTTCAATGAAATACTGGGTTGCTTTCCATAGCCAATTATCTTTTAAATAATTTGAAGAAAATATTCATCTCTATCTACTCACAGGCTTACTATTTCTGTGCTGTTCAAGTCAATTGATGTCATTTCTCTTGAATAGTGAGTGCAGTTCTTCTAGTGACAAATTCTGGCTGTGTTTATCTGAGAATGCCTTTATCTTCTCATTTCCATTTTTTAAAGGACTGTTGTCTTGTTAAAGAATTACAGGGTGGCTGAATGTTTAGCACTCTGAAGGTGTCATTTTGTTTTCTTCTGACTCACATTGTTTCCGATAAGTCCCCCATCACTCTCCTTGTTGCTCTCCAGTATATAAAGCATCTCTTTCTCGCCAACTGCCTGGAAGATTCGTCTGTGGTTATCAGCAGTTTGAATATGAGGTGTCTGTGGTTTACTTTGTGTTTATCCTGCTTGGGTGTGCAGAGAATCTCAGATGTGTGGCTTAATGTTTTCCTTAACAAATGTTAGGGAAATGTTAGGCCATTATTTCTTCAAGCATCCCCTCCGCACCCCATTCTCTCTCTCTCCTCTCCTTCTAGAACTCCAGTTTATATACACATTAGATATTGCCCCCCAGGCCACAGGTAAAATGTTTTTCATCCTTTTTTCTTGCTAAACTCCCATTTTAGATTATTCCTATTAATCTGGTGATTTTTCCTACAGTGTTCTTTCTGCTCTTAAACTCATCCAAAATATTTTGTATTTCAGATACTTTTCGGGTCTATGATTTCCATCAGGTGCCTTTTGACAGTTTTCATTGTCCATTTATTTCCATCACTTTTTTTTTTTAATTTCTTTTCATTGTACCAGAATTCATTGTTTATGCACCATACCCAGTGATCCATGCAATACGTGCCCTCCATAATACCCACCACTAGGCTCAGCCAACCTCCCACCCCACCCCCCCCGTCCCTTCAAGACCCTCAGATCGTTTTTCAGAGTCCACGGTCTCTCATGGTTCATCTCCCCCTCCAATTTGCCCCAACTCCCTTCTCCTCTCCATCTCCCCATGTCCTCCATGTTATTTCTTATGCTCCACAAATAAGTGAAACCATATATGATAATTGACTCTCTCTGCTTGACTTCTTTCACTCAGCATAATCTCTTCCAGTCCTGTCCATGTTGATACAAAAGTTGGGTATCTGATGGAGGCACAATACTCCATAGTATATATGGACCACATCTTCCTTATCCATTCGTCCATTGAAGGGCATCTTGGCTCTTTCCATTCCATCACTTTTGTATGTCTCTGTAAAACTTTGAACATATTTATAATAGTTATGATAATGTCTTTGTTTGCAAGTGAAATTATCTGGGTCATCCATGGGTCTTCTGATTGTGTGTCTGTGTGTGGTTTCTTAATAGCAGGTCACATTTTTTGTTTCTTTTTCTATCCGATAACATTTAATTTCATAGCAGACACTATTGAAAATCAGTGAAATTTGAAGAATATTCAATTTGAGAGGTTTCTTTGCTTTATTTATCTTCTCCCAGAGAATACAAAGTCCTATTTTGGCAGCTGAAGTAATGAGGTGGTCATTCATAGTTGTCCAAAAGTCATTTTGATTTGTGAATTAGTCTGCTCAGGCTGCAACAACAGAATACCACAGACTGGGGGGCTTAAACAACAGAAATTTATTTTCTCAGAGTTCTGGCACTTGAGAAGTTCAAGATCAATGTGCCAGCAGGGAGATGTCTGGAGAGGGCTTTCCTTTGGGTTGCAGGTAGCTGCCTTCTGCTAAGTACTCACATGGCCTATTCTCAGTGTGTATACACTGTTGGTGTGGTGGTGGGAAGGAGAGCAAGAGAGAGAGCTCTGAGGCATCTCTTCTTGTAAGAATACTAATTCTATCTGATCAAAGCCCGTTTTTACAAACTCATTTAACCTTAAGTACCTTCTTATAGGCCCTGTCTCTGAACATAGTCACACTGCAAGTTATAGCTTCAATATATGAATTTGGGGACTACACAATTCAATCCACAGCATTCCACCCCTAACACTCCCCCAAATTCATGTCCTTATCACATGAAAAAATACCTTCATTCTATATCAACAGCCCCAAAGTCCTAACTAATTCCAGCATCAAATCTAAATTCTAAAGTTTTACCTAAATTTCTAAATCAGATGTGGATGAGCTTTGAGTTCTGATTCAGCATGAGGTAAAATTCTTCTCTAGCTGTGATCCTATGAAACTGAAAAAGGTACTTCTAGAATACAATGGTAGGACAGGCATAGAGTAGACATTCCCATTCTAGAAGGAAAAAAAAAAGGAAAGCGTTATAGGTCCCAACCAAGTCCAACAACTAGCAAAGCAAATTCCATTAGATGTTAAAGGTGAAGAAAAATTCTCTTTGGTTTGATGAAATGCTTCTGACTCCCCTGAAGCAACTTGTTTCCCCTCAAATTCCTATACTGAAGCCCTAGCACCCAATGTGAATGTATTTTGACGTAGGGCATATAAGGATGTATTAAGGTTAAATGAGGTTATGAGAATGGAATCCTAATCAGATAAGATTAGAGCCCTTATGAGAAGAGACACCAAGAGAGTTCTCCTCCCCACTAGTGGCCCACAAATGAACTGAGGAAAGGCCATGTGAGCACAAAGTGAGAAGGCAACCACCTGCAACCCAAGGGGGAGAATCTGCTCCAGACATCATCCCTACTGGCACCTTGATCTTGAACTTCCCAATTCTCAGAACTGTGACAAAATAAATTTCTGATGTTTAAGCCACCCAGTCTATGATACTTGTTATAGCTGCCTGAGTTGACTAATACCATCTGGAATTGAATTTCAGGTTTAATAAGATAATTTGAGCCAAGAGGTGGGCTGAGATTTCCCCTGTAGACTTAACATAAGAGGGTCCTCAGTTCCACACCTGGTGAGAATATGCAAAACTGCACAAATTCTTCCTGCTGCTAAGTCTCTTCATTGCCCTGCTAAAGAAAATTTAGAAGGGAACAGGGAGAATTTCAGACCACACAAAATACTGTGCTTGGGAGTACACCAGACCTCAATCTATCTTGCTTGCCTTAATCAACACCCAAGATCCAGCTGGTCCCTTTTCTCCCAGGTAAATGTGGCAGTCCCTCTCCTCAGCCTGTCTGCACCCAGAACCATGCCCCCTCAGTACTCCCCAGGAAGCTGTCACAGCTCACAACACATGTAAGAACATCTATCTTTTTTTGAATTATATTTGATTTTTTCAGTGTTCCAAGATTCATTGTTTATGCACCAAACCCAGTGCTCCCACCACCAGGCTCACCGAACGCCTACCTCTGTTCCCTCCCAAACCCTCAGTTTATTTCTCAGAGACATTGGGAGAAGGAGAGAAGTGAGTTGGGGGAAATCAGAGGGGGAGATGGACCATGAGATACTTGGGACTCTGAGGAACATCTGTCTCTTTATAAATCAGTTCATTTGGGCTTCCCTCTGTCTACCATTCCTCAATCATCTCATTGATAAGCATAATTATTATTTTATCATGTTTTTTCTTAACATTAGCACAAAAGTGAAAACCTTTCCTATCCTCACCCAAACAAATATCAAAATCTACTTTTTTAGGTTAAATTTTAGTTGACTTTGATAAAAATATTTCATTTAAGAAAAGAAAGACTACTAGGTCACATGAACATTAGTTGAATATGTAATATTGATTTTGTTCTCAGTCACAAGAAAACATATTTATTTCTGTTAGCAAATAGTTTATTAGATTCCTCTTTTAAAAAAGTAATGTGATACTTCAACATTTTTCTCTATTACTGATGCCTGAAAGAAATCTCATTCAATTGTTTTCCTATACCAAAGACTGAGTCATGTAACTACTTATTTCCTTAACTAATAAAAGAAACATTTACTCTTCTGACAGCCTTGGAGAACAGAAGATTTATAGGTATCAAGGCAACTTATTAATCTATGTGAACAATGAAACTAAATTTATATTTGAGTTTTATTTTCTCCATTCAATAACATTTGATGTACAGGAAAAGAGTGTTGAGAAGTAAACCTTACCAACTTGGTTAATAGGAAAAGAAATCTGGCCAAATTCTTTTTAAAATTCAAAGTCAATTGGGGCACCTGGCTGGATCAATAGGAAGAGTGTGTGACTCTTGATCTTGGGGTTGTGGGTTCAAGCCCCATGTGGGATATAGAGACCACTTAAATAAATAAATAATAATAATAATAATAAAACTCTAAGTCAAATAATGTTTTTTTCAAAGATTTTTATTTTTTTTGACAGGGAGAGAGACAGCAAGAGAGGGAACACAGGCAGGGGGAGTAGGAGAGGGAGAAGCAAGCTCCCCATTGAGCAGGGAGCCCAATACGGATCTCAATCCCAGGACTCTGGGACCATGACCTGATCCAAAGCCAGACACCCAATGACTAAGCCACCCAAGTGCCCCTCAAATAATGTTTTAAATAAAGAAAAGTTTTAGATTATCCATAACTGTACAGATTCTCAATGGCTATTAGTAATACACTGGTAAAAATCTTAAGATACTTTCTCTTATTAATAAACACAAAAAAGGAGTTGTACATGCAACTGATGCTATTTGTTCTTCTTTACACATATGTTTACTATTTTTACTTTACTGACAGTTAAATAACTCAAATCTAGGTTATTGAACCCACTATATTTATTACATACACACATTAACAATGCATATTTTCCTTTAAATGAACAAAAAACACCCTACTGCACCTTCATTTATGAAAATGGTGCTTTTGCTAGAATGCACTGTGTTTTACCCATAAATTTTGGCTTTGATGTTTTATGTGTTTAATCAATATGATATCAGCCTATCAAAAAAATGTTTTTTAACTGGGAGATGTGTTGCTATACCTTGAATGCAAAACACCATTCAAAATACATAAAATGTTTCCAGTATCTTTGATTTCAGATTATAAATTGGAAGTTCATGTTCTGACGACCAAATTGACCTTGTATTGCTTTTTGCAGAAAAAGTCCTAAGATCATCATAATTCTCCTCTTCCCAATCACAGATTTTATCTATTACAAAATGGGCCCCTCTTTAGCAGCCTTGGTAAATATTTCAAAAACAGAGGTATAGAAGAGACCACATGGGAGTGGGAGGGTGAGATATGGCATCATGCTGGCTCTTAACTCACATCATATCTTCTGCTCTTTCTCCTTTCTGGTCTTTTCCCCTTAATCTTTTGACACAGAGCAATACTATATGGTTGGCTCAGTCCTGTGGAGCTGTCCCTCTACAGATCACATAGAAGGGAGTACCCAAAAGAGAGCTTGGTTTTGAGAACAGACTCATGGGGGCTGAGGATGATCCCTGCCATTCATCTCCCCCCACCAATACTTTGAATCTATCAACACAAATATCCCTCTCCCATCTTTGTTTTCCACCACTTCCCTTTATGAACCTGGGCTCAAGACAAGTTGAACACTTGAACTTGGGCAGGAGGGATGATTTCTAATTACCCATCCCTCCTGTGTGTGGACCACAAAATGCTGACTTCATTACTTTCTTTTTTTTTAAAGATTTTATTTATCTGAGAGAGATAGCATGAGTGAGAGAAAGAGACAGCATGAGTGAGGGTCAGGGAGGGGCAGAGGGAGAGAGATAAGCAGAATCCCTGCTGAGCAGGAACCCCCCCCCCCAAGGCGGGGCTGGATCCCAGGGACCTGGGATCATGACCTAAGCCAAAGGCAGAAGTTTAACCATCTGAGTCACCCAGGAACCCCTGATTTTAGTACTTTCAGTAACTATTCAAGGTCTAGCCAAAAAGTGCCTTGTCTAGCAAAAATGACCAATTCTCTCTTGATCTTGCATCAAAGATCTGAAGTCCAAACATAGGGGAGGAAAAAGACTTTTTGCCAAACTGGCCCTTTCTTTCTCAAAAAAAAGGAGGGGGGGAGGAGGAAGAGGGTGGAATATGACCAATATGAGGAAACAGTGGAGGAGATGGTGAAAGAAAAATGAATTGAAAAGAAAAATGTCAAAAACTAATGACACACTAGGTGTTGGCTAATTGAATTGAAAGAAAGAAAGAAAGATCGGAAGGAAGGAAGGAAAGAAGGAAGGAAGGAAGGAAGGAAGGAAGGAAGGAAGGAAGGAAGGAAGATGTTAGTGGGATGAATTATACCCAATGATCTTTGGATGTTGAGGTGGGTTTTTGGGCAAAGAGGAAGAATTTAATTCTAAAGTGTACTCAAATAACTGAAATGATCATCAGAATGTTTTCTGTGTGCCTGGCAATGATCAGAGAATAACATTATGGTGAGTAGCCTAAGGAAGGGGGCCCCTGCTACTGATTCTCTAATTCCACTTATTGATTACAGCCAACACTGCTGATGGGAAGGAGGCTCTTTGGAAATACCACGACTTCTGCGCATGTCTGCAGAGCAGCACTGTGCCTTGAATCACGGTCCAGGCAGATGGAAACTTCACGTTAGAGTTTGAAATAACCACAGACCCTCATATTTCCATTACAGCTCAGAGGTTATGGCCGAGGTGTTGGGTTTGGCTTCCTTCGGGACCTGTCTTGGGACTCCGCCCTCTCCCTTTTCCCATAGTGCTTAGAACTATCTCACAGATTCGAAGACCCCAAGCCTTGAATAAGAAGTAGAAAAATCACCTTCTCTGGACTTGAATTTTGTACACAAAAGTGCCCCCCCTCCAAACACCCATAGTAAAATGTCTGACATTTGAAATCCCTTGAAGGGAAGAAGCCAGTGAAAGGTCAAACCTTGTGTTTAGCTGCCCTTTTGAGAAAGAAAGCCTGGTTTGGAATGTGCTTGTATGAAAGTGCAACAGAGTCATGTGAGAACTTTCCCTGAGAGCAGAGTTGAGAAGGGAGAAACTCCTTCTGACGGAGCATACCCTACACGGCAGGCCTCAAGCTTGGCAGCTCATATCTCACCATTTCTCCCTTATGTCTTTTATTCTATAATATGCTTGTGAGGTAACTATTAAGATCCCCATTTTACACATGATAAAATTAAAATTCAGAGATTTGGAGTTATATGCTCTTGATAATAAAACTGGAAAATTATAGGGCAAAGATTTGAACTGTCTTTCTGACAACCAATTCTCTGCCTGTTACACTATACTCTAGTGACAGGAACACTGTATCAAGATGGTCAGGTGGAACAATGCTCCAAATAAGAAGAGATTGTTTTAGGAAGGGCGTAGTGGGCCTCTGAACATAACCTGCCCTTAACTCCCAATGCCACCCAGCATGGCTCTGTGTCTGGGCCATGCCTCTCTGCCTCCTCTTGGCCAGTAATAGGGTTGGGATCTAATCAGCATACAGTGGGCTCTTTCCCAATAGCTCCACTAGCTCTCTGATCAAAGGCAGATAAGATCTTCTTTGTGACCTCAAAAATATTGCACAGTCCTCTTTCATGTAAAAATTACACACTGCCCTTCCATACAACAGGGTCAAAAGGTGGTTATCATCACACTAACTTAGTTCAAATCCCAATTCCAAAATATCCTGGATATATTATCTTGGGCAAGTTATTTCGTGCCTCTAAATTTTCAGTTTTCTCATCGTTAAAGGAAGGGATAATCACAGTTCCTATTCTTCAGGATTAAATGAATAAGCCCATGTCCAGCATTTAATGAAATGTGTAACACATAAGAAGAATTTAAGAAATATTCTCTGTCTTTATTGTGTATCTCACAGAGGGCTGTAAGCACCCCAAGGATAACAATATTCATCTGGTCTTCTTTGTGTAGGGTGGTATGTAAAAAATAGCTAGTGGTAATTTATAAAGCGCTTGATTATGGAACTCTGGACATGATATTATTTTTGTATAGTGGACTTAACATCTCTTCTTCAGGGTCTCTTTACTCCCTGTTACATGGGATAGGTTGATAATGAACTCGGTGTATGTGGCTACATGATTCTTGAAATGCAGGGTATATAAGTCATTGAATAAAACTAAATTCAAATGGCAACCACAACAGGCTTAGAAACAAGACTAGGTCTATGTCCAAAACAAACTGTAAAAATAACCATAGGCAAACTTATCTTTGATATATGGTAATCTATCCCACAGTTGCCTTGGGATGCTAGAACTTGCCCTTATGACTAAGGAATTAGGAAAGCTTTCAAGGAATTTTTTACTGAGTTATCAAAAATTTTAAATAGATACCACCACCAATCTGTTAGCTCCTAGGACACAGTATACTTAGTGTGCTTTTGACTTTGACAATGTTTCCAAACATTAAATGTGATGCATTGTATCTAAACATCTTAATCAGCTGAAATGAAATTACTTAAAATTCCCTCCAGGATCTTATTTCTTAATGGTTTTGGAACTAAAATTAGCTTTAATTCAATAGACTATGTGTTCATCAATTTTCCAAAGACAATATGGAGAGAGATGGAGGAAGAAAGGAGGACCAGGCCAACTTTATAATTTGCTGTCACATGACTTCAGGATAAAGTTTCTGATGCTAGGACCAATGCTGTTTCCACCAAATCTGATGAGTTCCCCAGGCCAGGGTGCCAAAGCCCTTTAAACTTCAGGATTATAGAAGGCTTATCATTATGACCATGAATCATAGAAGTATAAGTATGGAAGCATGTCCCAGTAGAATCCAATTGGATTAAAGAAACAAATAGATCTGAGGCATGTTTGTACAGCTGCATGCATTACTCAGAGCAAAGGACTGTCTAGTCTTAAGATAAGCCTCAACTAGTTTGGCAATGGTGTTGAAGTGCTCTTAAACTAGCACAGTTCCTACTTTGTAAGATTAGTGAAGTAGTCATCACCAATCAAATCTGTTTATGCAATCATTTAAATACAGAATATCTGTCCTTATCAGAAATCTCAGCCTTCCCTAGCCTGAGATAGCTACATTGGAAAGTATTAATAGGGAAACTGTCATAATACTGACCATCATCTTGATCAGTACAACTTGGCCAGGACTGGTTCTTTGCAGTTCTGAATAGGAGAGGTAATATCAATTTGTGGTACTTCCTGCATAAACATTTATAATACCCTGACATAGGTTTGATGCCAGATGGGTACACAGTAATATGGAGAACATCTGAACTAAGGAGGAACTTACCACGAATGCCAACTCTGGAAAGAGAAGCTGGGAGGTTCGGATGGCAATGAGATTGTGGAAAGAGAGTTAGTCACAATCTCCATTCTTCCTTAGCTTGGGTATGCTGGAAATAGCAGCCGGAAATCTGGACTTTGAGCAGATGCTCTGGTGTTGGATTGTTATGGCCCATTCTTCTGGGAAATCTATCCATATACAACATGGCTCTGAGTAGTAACCGAGGGGGATAGAGTGAGGCCCAAGACAGGGATGAAGGACTGACAAGAACTTGGCTGGACATCATGCCCCATTGTAGGGTTGATGGTATCTATTTGTATATGGCTAGTACTTATAGTTAGTATCTATTTTTAACTAAGAAAGGAACCAGAGGCAGATAACTAGCCTTATGAACAGAAACTTTGGCCATCTACAGATGCATGCTGAGGACTACTTGGGTGTCCATGGTTCATCCTTAACACATTAAGACACCCACATCCAGAGTCCAGTTGGAAGACTAAAAGGATTCTTGAGGCCACATGAAAAGTTGTATTTATGACTGGACCTCTGGATCCAGTGGATGGATCCACCTGGATGGATGGACCTCTAGATCCACCTCTATCAGATTACAAATTCTTGCCCCCGGATGGGGAATCACTTAGGGTGGTAGACATTGTTTTTATGCATCCTCCTTCTAGGAAGCCCTGAGACTGTTCAGATGACCTGAATAATGGAACTCATCAGCTTAAAGCAAGCTGATGTCCATATGCCATATGGAAAGAACACGGATTTTGTGATTAGGTAGATCTGAGTTCAAGTCTTGGCTCAGCTATTTATTGGATGGGTAATGGAACTGAGTGTATTACTTTCCCTGGTTTATACTGTATGCAGATAAAATTCATTGAGGAGGGGCACCTGGATGGCCCAACCAATTAAGTATCTGCCTTCGGCTCAGGTCATGATCCTAGGGTCTTAGGATTGAGCCCCGCATCGGGCTCTCTGCTCAGCCGGGAGCCTGCTTCCCCCTCACCACCTCTCTGCCTACTTGTGATCTCTGTATGTCAAATAAATAAATAAAATCTTTAAAAAATGTGGTAGGGATGAAAAAATGGACAGATCAGTGAACAAAATAGATCTACATAAATATAATCAACCAATCTTTGACGAAGGAGAAAAGGCAATATAATGGAACAAAGACAGACTCTTCAACAAATGGTTGTGGAACGATGGGCCACCCACATGCAAAAAAAGAAAAAAAATTAATCCACACAGACTTACCCCTTCTCAAAAATTAACTCAAAATGCATTATAAGCCTGAATGTAAAACATAAAACTATAAAACCTCTAGAAGAAAACATGAAAGAACATCTAGATGACCTTGAATATGGCAATGACATTTTAGCTACAACACCAAAGGCATGATCCATGAAAGAAATAAGTAATAAAGCTGAACTTCATTAAAGTAAAAAACCTCTGCTCTGTAAAAGACATTTTCAAGAGAATAAGAAGACATGCTTTAGACTGGGAGAAAATAATTGTAGAATATATTTCTCATTAAAAAAAAAACACCTGCTATTCAAAATACATCACAAATTCTTAAAGCTCATAAATAAGAAAATTGACATCTCAATTTAAAATGGGCAGAAGACCTGAACATACACCTTCCCAAAGATGTGCAAATGACAAGTAAGTATATAAAAAGATGCTCTGCACCCTATGTCATTAGGGTAAAATTCAAATTAAAATAATTAGATACTACTACACACCTTTTTGAATGGCAAAAATCCAGAACACTGACAAACACTAATTGCTGACAAAAATGCAGAGCAGCATCAACTCTCATTCATTTGTTGCTGTGAAAAGGCAAAACAGAACAGCCACTTTGAAAAACAGTTTGGCAGTTTTTTTACTTTGGAGGAAGTTATAAAGAAACCATGACCAGCGGTTGACAGATGAGCTCGACCCAGACAACCGGAGGCTCCTCACCCCCTCCTCTTGTCCTTGGAACGTATGTTCTGCCCACAGTTCTCACAGTGGGAACCAATTTCAAGGACACAGCCTTGAGAGAGCAATGTGTTGTTGAGCGCTTGGGATGGTGTCTGTGACTGAACCCTGTTAAAGGATTCTGGCAGGTGGGTGTGGAGATCTACTCTTCTTGTCACCACCCAAGACAGGCCTCAGATGTAAGATCCCTTGCTTATGAAATCTGTCATTTATCAATCTGGAGCGGTCTGTCTCTTCCTTCTGCCTCTCCTTGTCCTCTGCGTACAAGGGCCAGTTTCAGATTTCACTCAGGCCACTCCCTAGATTGTCAACCAACACTTACAAAACTAAACAAACTCTTACCTTGAGATCCAGTAATGGCCCTTTTTGCTATTTACCCAAATGAATTAAAAATGTGTCTTCACAAAAGCCTGCACACAGATATTTATACCAGCTTTATTCATAATGCTAAAATGTGGAAGCCACCCGGATGTCCTTCAGTAGTTGAATAGATAAATAAACTGTGGTATGCCTACACAATGAAATATTATTCAGCCACCCCCCCCCAAAAATAAGTAAAGAATGATAAAGCCATTAAAAGACATAGAGGAGTCTTAGGGGAGTCTGGGTAGCTCAGTCAGGTGAGTATCTAACTCTTGGTTTTGGCTCAGGGCATGATCTCAGGGTCATGATATTGAGTCCCACCTCAGGCCCTGCACTGGGTAAGAGCCTGCTTGAGATTCTCTCTCCCCCTCTCCTTCCTCCCTTCCCACCCACCCCTCTTTAAAAAAAATGGAGCAATCTTAAATGCATATCACTAAGTGAAAGAAGTCAATCTGAAAAGACTGTATACTGTATGATTCCAGCTATATGACATTCCAGAAAAACAAAACTATGGAGACAGTAAAAAGACCAGTGGTTGCCAAGGATTGGGGAGAGGGAGGATGAATAAACATCACAGAAGACTTTTGGAGCTGTGAAACTATTCTATATGATACTATACCACTAGATACATATTATACTTTTGTCAAAATCCATTGAGTGTACAACACCAACAGTGAAGCTTATTGTAAAGTGTAAACTTTGGAGGATAATGACCTGTCAAGGCAGGCTCACAACTGTAACCAATTTACCAAGTTGGAGGCAATGTTGATCGTGGGTGAGACTATACATGGGAGATATGGGGTATGTGGGAACAGGTTGTACTTTCCATTTAATTTTGCTATGAACCTAAAACTCTAAAAAATGAACTCAAGTTTTTAAAAATTGAAATAATAAAAATCAATTATTTGTACACAATTAAGTCCTCTGTACCTAACTACAAAATACAATTTAGGCCAATGGCGAGTCATAGATATTCTTGACTAATTATCTTAAATCCCGAATTCACGTCACGTTAACACTCAGCATCCAAAACAAATTCAACCATCAAGAACACTACATAGCCCCATAGTCTAGGGACCATGAGGGAAATGTTCTCAAGTTGAGCAGATATAAGTCTCACCACAATGGATCCTTTAGGCCCATATCACTAAAACAGAGGATAATTCTGGAACTTCTAAATATAATGGTGATGAGACCATATGTAATTGCATAGAATGTTTGGTCTAAAATGCAAACAAAATGAACACCAAAATTGACACTGGGCCAATATAATGTGTTGCTGGCCAATGAGCCTAAAATTCTTCAGTGGTCTAATTTGAGAAGTAATAGCCACCAATTGTTTGAAAATAAAATTGGCATGTCTTGTGAGACTCCAAAAGGAAAGGAGACACAAATGACAAATATGGAAGAGATGACTCAGCCTTCGGATTTCTGACAGTTGATGTATAAGTGCGTCTTTGTAAATACCTTTCCTTGCTCTCTGACTCACTCCCTGAAGATGGCAGGCATATAGTCCAGTGGCTAGGGCCATGGTCTCTGTAGCAGACACACTTGGGTTCCCAATCTCAAGGTAAATTTCTTAGTTTTTTTTCCTAAATTTTGGTTTCTTCATCTTTAAAATGAGAATGACAATACCTACCATACGTACCACTGGGAGGCTTGCTGAGATCACATATGAAGGGTATCTGGCACAATGCCTCACACACACTGAGAGCTCTTCTATTAAAGGATATGGGGTTGGCAGACATTGTATCCATCCGTCCATTCCCTCCTCCACACACATTTCTTCATTTATGTGTAATTCATTCATTTATTCAGTCAATCTGACAGTCACTGATTTATTTAATCACCATACAACAATTAATGACTATTCACTCTGTGCCAGTCACCATGCTAAGAACCATGAGAGATACAGAAATGGATTAAATGTCTACAGGGCTATGAAGGATTTCTGCAAGTTAAATAGAAGATTAGGATACGGTCACCAATAATCGTAATAATACAAAGTACAAAGTGTTAAGTTGCGCAAACTGAGCTCACTGAAATGCACTGGGAGCGGCGAGACGGGAGGAGTTTATCAGGGGAATCAGGACAGGCTCCAGAGAGGAGAGGCTGTGTAAGCGAAGGCTTGACAAGGGAGCTGAAATTGGATTTTCAGAGATAAGGAAAATGAGAGCTTTTTAGGCAATCTGCTAGGCCTCCTTTGGAAGTAAAACTTACATCACAAAATTCTGTATCTATATAGCATTTAAGATCTGCCCTTTTCTCATCTTTCTATGGAAAAACTGAAACCCCCAGAGAGGGGAACTATATCCCAGGCTCACAGTGTTTAGTAGTGGCAAATCCAAGTGAAAATTCAGACAGCTTAGCTCCCATGCCAGAATTCATCTGCTTTCTCATAAACACTCCCTGAACATCAAGTGCCTGCTTAATGTCCTGTTTAAATATTCATCATACACATGTCTGGTTAGCACAGCTGAATTACAACAGAACCTGACCACCAATAATTTCATTTGTGTGTAGGATAAATGTGGGTATACGGCGAATGCTGGAGTCTTGTCTGAGTTGGTTTGTGGTCACTTACATAATTTCTATAAAACTCCCTGTGCCTGCTTCCTTATCGATGCCGATACTGAGATTATTTCCATACCCAGCTGTTACACCAGTAAATATTCTTTATTTGATTCCACGAATAGATTGCATCACTCTCATACTAGCAAACTTCGACACCCCAGAAGGTACTCAATGTTACATTTTTACTTTAGGATTAAATGATTGGGTGGATGCATGCATCTTTTGTGTCCCTTATTAACAACAGAGAACTGTGGCCCTCAGAGAAACAAAAGGATCAACAGCCAAGCCTAGGCAGAAAAAAACCCCTGAGATTGCGGTATTCTGAAAGATTTGAGCAAAAAATCCAACAGATGGGAAGGGGACAAGTGAGGAGTCCTAGTAATCTGACAAAGCAGGAAAAGAGCTGGTTTGGAGAAGAAAAGCAGACAAGGGTCCAGACCCAACAATTCTGGACATTTGAAGTAGGAAGAAGCAATATCGGAGTTTGCCCTTTAAAGAACAATATGAATGAAGGGAAACAAATCTTCTTTCCCCACCTCCTTCTGTTCCTTTTCCTACCCGGATGGAAGCTACGCCAACAACTGCAGGTGAGTGTGCATTACAAGTCAGAGATAGTTGTAACTCTGTGCTTCCCTGTTTTGTTTTTTAGTTTATTTATTTATTTTAAATTTTGTTTTATTTAAATTTAATTAACATGTACGATATTATTCATTTCAGAGGTAGAGGTCAATGATTCATCAGTTGTATATGACACCCAATGCTCATTACATCAGATGCCCTGCTTAATGCTCATCCCCCAGTTACCCCATCCCCTCCAACCACCTCCCCTCCAGAAACCCTCAATTTGTTCCCTACAGTTAAGAGTCTCTTATGGTTTAGCTCCCTCTCTGATTCCCTTTTGTAGGTCCTTTCACTCGAAGGATCCCATCAAGGCAAAAATCCATGATACCTGTTGAGCACAGCAATGAAACGGAGTAGCTGGTGTCATGGTCAGCTGTAGACCGAGGTCTACAGAAATTTACCAAAGAGTGTCCTACATACTTCAGGTAGTTTTATCAGAATACTCTGCATTGGGTTTTTGTGCCAAATCTCAGCTAATAATAAGGTGCTATTCCTGTCTGTTTTCCTAGCTCCCTGTGAGTCTGTCTCCCTCAGCAACCCATGGGGACAATAGTGGTGATCCAGGGACAATGAATGTATTCCCAGAATCCCAGGTCATTATAGTATCAAGCTACCTTAAAATCCATACTTCTTTTTTTTTTTTTCCCTGATGGCAGAGAGACTTAGATTTAAATCCTAGCTCTGCCACTTCCTAGAAATAAAAATTTGGGCACTATGTAAAATAAGGATCAAATAAAAATAAGATCACAAGTTTGTTTCAAATGAGCTAGTAGAAGTGAATCTGGTTTGTAAACTCCAAATGAATGTGCAAATATGCAATGCAATAGAAAGAACGCCGACTTTAGGGGCAGAGGGGAATTGTTTCAAGTACAGAAATTTCTCCTTAGTAGCTTGTGAAGCTTACGTGACCTGCTCAAACTTGGTCTACTACTCTGAGTCCCAATGTCCACATCTATGAAATGGGTTGAATGACACCTCCCTCTGAAGGCTAAGGAAAGCTTAAATTATACAATGTTTATAAAGTATCTGAAAATCATAGTCATTTAATTAATGTTTCTTTTTATTACTGTATGTGTTGCTCTTCTTATTAATATTACTTCTGCTAAATTATTATCAAACCAGTCTGTCTGAGGAACAGAAGCAACACAGAGATTGTTTCTTTGGCAGGGGCTGTCTTTGGAACAAACTCTCTTCTGACTTTGCAGCAACCTGAGGGGACAGACAGGATCGAGCCTACATCTTGGAAGTGCAAGGGAGGGACCCACAGGGGAGCCCAGCTCTATGTACCAGCATCACCAGGAATCTTTCTTCCTGGTTCAAGACATCCCTTGAAGTCTTTGCTTCAAAGCAAAAGAAGTGGCCTCCTCCTACAGGCACTTTCAGCAAACCACAGGACCTCTGAGGGCTGGAATCTTCTGTCCTGGCTGCTAAGACACCATGCTGCTATATTGGGCCCTACCATGGACCCAGAACCTTTTAGCATTGGCTGAATCACTGCCTTGGCCAGGTAATTGGTTCACAGGTGAGAGATGGCCAACACATAAAACATAGCCAGGCCCCAGCAAGGCCACCTTTACCCCTTACAGGAATTACACTTCCATAAAATGAGCTGCACGCATGACTATCTGATCTTTCAGTAAGGAAGAGCAGAAATGGGTCACCAACCCCAACTCCAACCCAGGACCTAGAGCCCTGATAGAAATAAGCAGACACAGTGTACCCGTTCCCTCTGTCTCTGCTTGCTCAGGGAACCAAAAAGACAATCATTACTCAAGAAATGAAATGACTTAGCTTATCTCAGAACTTTTTAAATCAATCATTTGCATATTTTCTAAGTGGTCAAGTTCAATGTTATAAAGGTAAAAAATGGCTGCTTTCCAAGAGCAGACAATCTAGCTTATGTTCTGTGTAAAAGTATTCACCAGGCAGGATTTTTTTTTTTTTTTTGCTGTGCTTTATTTTTCTGTTCATAGACTTATTCCTCTGAATTTAAATAGTCAGGTGATGTGCTACTTAAACTCTCTACTTCATCCCATGATTCTAAAGAAAAAGACAAATTTTATGTGAGCTCTGTGTATTGTCTTCCAAATCAAGGCACTTGGTCCCTGTTCTGCCACCATCTGGTTATAGGACCTGGAGCAAGTTACTTCGCTCTGTCTCTAGGCCTTAGTTTCTTTATCTAAACATTCAGAGAGGTGTATTGGAGATCTTTAAAGTCCTATCCAAGAATATATTACTAGAATACTTTCAGCAGAACCTGTCCTATAAGACCAGACCACCTCCTTCTCTCTCCTTCCCCATCAAAAGCTAATTTTCTGAATGCTGGACAAAAATGACATTTCAAAGAATAATTCTGGTTGCAAAGCTGAAAATTTGAAGAATCAAAGTAGCAATAATAATAAGACCAACAACATTTCATACAAAGCATTTGAACAGCGGTTTATCCCCTTCAGAATACTACAATATTCATTGACCCATTCCATCCATGATGAACCAGAGTAATACATTTCATTAGTGACATGCAGGAGAAGCCAGCCTGCTGTAAATGGAGAGTCATAAAACCACTATTAAGTGTATATTAAAATTCTAACTGTGCCAGCTACTGCAGACAGCCATAATTGGGTTTTACTTTCCTTCTGTGCCAAATGTTGCCCTTTGCATATGAGACCAGACAAGGCGGAACAGAAAAATCCATAAATACTTGGACTTTGCTGCAATCCCGAAAGGTTAAAAAAAAAAAAATCACTAAAATAAAAGCAAAGCTGTTGATTTCCAGAAAGTCCCTCTCCCCTCTGGGGTCTCTGTTTCTCCAGCTGTAAATTGAGGGTGAAGTAATCTCTTCTTGTTTTTCTGTACTAAGAGCTCTATCACCCATGCACGATAGAAGCAGACTCCTTTTTCTCTCTTCCTACCTCCCAGCCAGAGAGAGAGAGGGGTGGACGGCAGCCTGTGTTTTGACTACAGCCGCAGGGCAGCGTCAGGAAAAGCACTGTAATGAATTAGAAAGAGCACTAGGAGGCGCTTGAGTGGCTCAGTCAGTTAGGTGCCCCACTCGATTTTGACTCAGGTCATGGTCTCAGGGTCCTGAAGTCAAGCCCCACATCCTGCTCCCTGATTAGCACAGAATCTGCTTGGGATTCTTCCCCCCTTCCTCTCCCTCCTCCATGCTCTCCCCACCCCATTCACATGCATGCTGTCTCTCATTCCCTCAAATAAATAAATAAATAAATAAATAATTTTTTTTAAAAAGCGCACTAGACTTCAGTTAGGAGTTGTGGGTGCCTTCATTCAATCCTGACACGTGCTGAGTGATACCAAGCTTGGCTTATTGAATGAGGACCAGCTCCTGCGTGCCAGGCTCTGTGCTCCCACTACAGCTTTGAGAGGCCCATAGTCTTCGCCCCATTTTACAGATGAGGAAACCAAAGCTCAGAAATTCTAAATAATGTACTCAAGAACCCAGAACTGGTAAGGAGCACAGACAGTACCATGCACATTCCATCCTCTTAGGATCATTTGCTATTTCTTTCTCTACCTCAATTTCTCCCTGATAGAAAGGAATTGTTGGAACTTATTTATTTTGAACCTACTTTGTCAGAAAAGTGAACTATTAAATCAGAAAAAAAAAAAAGGCAATACGTTTGAAGAAATCACGTATAAACCGGGGAGAAATGATTATGTCCTACTAATGGAAATGAAGTCTCCATAAAGCTAGCTACCTCTTTTCAAGTCCTCATCCCCTAACGGGCTCTAATAAAAACTCACCATTGTGAGGTTGGGGCATGGGACAGGACCACTGCTGCTGAGAACCCCAGTGTCCCTGCTCCAGGGCTGTCCTCAGTGTGGCAGTTTTAACCAGATGCCCTCCTCTTCTGGAGCTGTCTAGTCCTGGCATTCCAGAGTTATCTCAGTCTGGCTCATTCAAAACCCACACTAGAATGAAGCCGGATTCGGCTTCCTCGCTCTAGGTAGCATCCCCAGAAACAGTCAGGCTTTGATCTTCCCGGCAAAACAACGTCTGGCAGCTCCGATGGGCAAGGGGTCAGCCAATCCCCACATCTGTCCAAGGAAGTAGCTGGCTAGCTGAAAGTCTTGCACAATCTTCTCTCTGCTGGCTTTTGAAAACATTAAGCACCACCTCGGATTTCATTGTCTGACTCTTGGGATGATGATGACATAAGCACAATTTCAGGTCTGGCGAGAACTAATTAGCATGGCTTTTCCAGAGTTGGCTGCTGTTTCCGCTTGAGCTCTGTCATTTAATCATTACAAAGTGTCTCTCATGCAGGAAAATCTCTCCCATATCTCTCCAAAGTATCTCTCACGCCAGTTCTTTTTTTTTTTTTTTTTTAAGATTTTATTTATTTATTTGTCAGAGAGAGAGAGGGAGCGAGAGCGAGCGAGCACAGGCAGACAGAGTGGCAGGCGGAGGCAGAGGGAGAAGCAGGCTCCCCGCCGAGCAAGGAGCCCGGCATGGGACTTGATCCCAGGACGCTGGGATCGTGACCTGAGCTGAAGGCAGCCGCTTAACCAACTGAGCCACCCAGGCGTCCCTCTCATGCCAATTCTTTCCAGTGGGAAGACTAACATGCACAGAAGCGAACGATTTGCTAGAAGTCTCCTCTTTAGTAAATGACCAAACGGCCCAAGAAGTGACGCGCTCTAACCCCAAGCACCCGCACGTTATTCCCGGAGCCTGCAGCTCCTCATTTGCAAGGTCTGACCATATGCCTCCTTCGGTGCAGCCTGCAGATTTCATACCAACGTAAAATACTGCATGAGACTTCCACGAGTCTCCCGAAAGGGAGGCTATCCGCTCCCCCCTCCAGCTCAGGCCTCATGAACGTTGCTGATGTTAGAAGGGTCGCATTCTAGAGATTCCATGGAAGAAAGCTGGAAGGATCCAGCCTCCTCCGTGACTGTATTAGCTTTAGACTACTGACTTCCTGACTTCTTTTACTTAGAAATGAAATAAATACATATTCTGCTTAAGCCTCTAATTTGGGTTTAACTGTCATTCACTACAGAACATGAACCTAGTCGATAGAGCTGTCTCGAAGGGTTCTTACCAGGATTAGGAGAAGGGATCGACGTCAATAGACATCATATGTAGAGAGAATGTATCTCCCTCTCATCTGAGTTCCCACTGTGTATCTGTGTGTGTGGGTATGTGTATGCCTGTGCCTGGGCCTTTTATAAGGTTTCATGTGGTGTTTTACCACCTTGCTAAGACTTCTAAAGGGCAGAGACCTTGCATCATTATTCTCTGTGGTAACAAAAGCCAGGCTCACTCTCTGCAACAAAGCGTCTTGTGACTTGAAAGTGTACCCCAAGGGCTACACTTTGGAAGTGTAAGAGTTGGCGTGAATGCAGGGATCTAAGACCATCTTTGTTATTTTAGTGTAAGTTGCTCCCTTAGGAGCTTCCCAGGTGAAATTCCAAACAGGATCCCCAAGAGCAAGGAGAAACCAAAGAAAGGCATACCATTCCAGAGTGGGAGTTGACTGCCTTAAAAAGCAAGGGAACTTACGTGGGAGGCTCGTCTGGGGTGCCACAAAATGAGATGATCCCTTCTCCTTGCACTAGGATTTTAAACATTTCTATAGAAGCCTTAACTGGGTCTAGTCACATTAACCTCCCAGAGGGGCTCAACAACAATTGCTCTCCCAAGGCATCTTCCTTAAAAACAGCTCCCACCCTATGAAGGTGAACAGTACAAGGACAGGGGAGCGGTGAGGAGCCCTGATTGTCCCAGGCCAGCTTGGGGGTCAACCTGCGGTCACATCCTCTCCATGACTTCCTCCAACATTTAGGATTCTGCAAAGTGAAACAAAGGAAATCTAAAATGAATGAAGTATCACGTTCTCAGTGATTTCTGTAACTAGGGAAGACTTACTGTGACTGCATGAATAAAAGCTATGCATTTAGTCTCAGTAATTCGACTGATTATATTTCAAATGTAAATTAGTCATCTAATGCAAACACAAAGTAATTTGTGACTAATTACTCTTTCTTCTTAATGCAGATCAGAGGAGCAGCTCTACTGTCCAAAATACCCTAAGCTGAGAGAAGAACATTCCAGTAACCATTTAAGGTCCACGGGTGGCAAAATAATAGAAGGAAATGACACACACTCATATCTGGAAAGAATATTTGGATGCCCAAACATTATAGGCTGAATTGTGATAAGCCCTCCAGATTAAAGAGATATCTGTCTTACAGCCTTGGACTCAAGCAAATCAGTCCGGTGTGGAGAGCAGCATGAAAGTGAATAACCACATATAATTAAGATAACTGTTGTCCTGAATATACAGGAAGCATAGCAAAGGTGGAAAATATATTTGCTTGATAAAGGAAGATAAAAGTTTATAGAGAAGCATTTGAGTTGAAATTTAAATAGTGTCTGGAGTTGTCCTGGTGGAAAGAGTAGGGAAGGCCATCCCAGGAAGAGAAAACATTGTGTGGAAAGTTTGGTTTGGAGAAGGAATAGGCCCGTACATAAGGAATTTAAAATAGGCTTGCACATTTAGGGAAACAAGGAGTTATCAAGTTATCAAGACCACAGGCTCTTCTGCCTTGCTAGAAAGTTACCCATCCCAGGTGAACATGTTTCCTTTGGATTAAGACAATGTCCAGAAATCCAGAGTTGAGAATTGATGGGTTTCTTGATTATGTTGGCCACTCAACCAACACAGGGACATGAAAAAACTCAAATGATCACACCAGATCTAGATTCCTTCCTAAACCCACGGTGGAGAAGATCCAGTGACCGAGAAGCTCTGGTATGTTCACAGAGACCTAATTTTCTTTACTTCTCCAGGAGCTCATGGTGTATTGTTCTTCCCATTCCTAATGTTTACCAGGCATGGAGAGTCAAGCAAAGTGAAATGCCAGGAGCCCAGAGCAAAGAGGGAGGGGGACCCTCAAAAAACTGTATTTACTTGCTAACTTTCCAATAAACAATTATTTTATTTCAGATTTTCAGTGGAATAGTGTGTTTTAAACTGCTGTCCTTCAGGATTAAAAAATGATAGTAATGCTTACTTACATGTTATGACAGATTCAAAGACAGAAGACAAAGAATGGAGGAATTCACAAAAGGCACTTGGCAAAGAATGTGGAATCCAATAACCAGCCCAAAGAATCCCTCATTTTGACATTGATGACTTTTCCCAATTCTACTTATTCCACACCGTACTTTAAATATGGTATGAATCTTCAAACTTCAGGTTTCAAAACCCGAATTGCAACCATCAATCTATTAAAAATGTCCAATATAAAATATTGGCCAAAAGACAAATGAGCCTATAAACACCTGAGAAAGATAGTGAGTCAAAGGAAGAAACCTTGTTTTTCCTACTCTTTACAGGTTTGATGAGTGTAGACAAAAAATTATAAGATAGAAAGAGTTCTGGAAAAATATTGTGGGGTAGTGGCAATAGTGTGGAGAACAAAGGCAAAAGAAAAGCAGAAAACATCAAATTGCCTTACAGCTTGCAGCCCATTGACAAGTACTTGAGACAGGCAGAGTGACCTCTTCAAGATGCTTAGCTCCTTCAATATTAATGTTTTGCTAGAGGCAAAAGGCAACTTTAGCTCAACATTAGCCCAAAGTTGAAATCCTTTGCAACTTCCTTTATCTCTACCCTCCACCAAGATATATATTAGCAATCATCCTCCAAACATATGGCCCACTGATACACATCTAAAGGGTCTCATGACTAAGGTTTTACTAGACAGTAGTAGATGACCTTATCTTAATAGCAGCTAAACCCTCAAGGTCTTGAAAACATTGCTTCCAAATTACTTAGAAACTCACACTATCCCTAACCCCCTCCCAACTTGAGGATACGATCAGTCCCTCCTCAACCCCAGTGCAGCTCTTCCTGCCCATGGGTCCTGTCCCCAGGCTTTAATAAAATCACCTTTTTGCATGAAAGACATTTCAAGAATTTCTTTTTGGACCATTTGCTCCTGGCCCACATCACATCAGCAAGAGGATCATTCCCCTTCTCCTGAGATCACAGTCTTCTGCTACCAATTTTCCAATATTGATAAACAAATGTTTTACAGATTTTGTCCAGTTTTCTAGTTGCATGTGGCAATAATTTCATTTCAGACCCTAATAGAGCCATAATATAATTTTGAATACAGACCCCTCTATGAGCCACAAAGTGAAAATAGCAAGGGAAATCCTACAATCACCCCAGATTTCTGTCCAGAAGCGTATTTTGGACCATAGTGCAGAAAGGGGAAACCAAGCTGAGCAAGGAGATCATTCTAAATTTAGAGATTAGATTAGAGTCCAGGGAAGATGAGGCAGCTGGAAAATGCAAGAAAAAGTTCTAGAGAGGAGGGTGCTATGGAAAAAACCTCCAGAAGTCTGCTTGCTGTGTCCTTGAGTCTTTGCTGAACACCGAGCTGTGCTTGCATAAGCCTGGGGTGCACACAGCCAAGGAAAGCATGACTAGGTAGACATAAGCTAAACAATTCGCAATGATACAAAGTGAGAAGACAGTGACTCTTCAACCAGCTGGAGAGGAAAGTCCCCTGACCACCTGGGGCATTCAGAACAGACATACAGGGGTCACACCTTAGTAGAAGAACTAGGAGTCTGTTCAGGATGAAAATGCCATTAAAAAAAATGCAGGCAAAATAAAGGCTTTCAGACAAACCAAATGTGAGATCATTTGTCTCCAGAAAGTCTGCACTTCAAAACAATATTAATGGAAATTCTTCAGTTAGAGAGAAAAATGATATCATATAGAAAACTCAGGTCTATTAAAAAGCATGAAAACTGCTGGAAATGGTAAATATGTATGTAAATGTAAGTGAAAAATTTTAATTTCTTAGGATATAACTAATTTTAAAATAATAAAAATGCATTATAAATTGTATCACATATGTAGAAGTAAAATGCATGAAAACAGAAACACAAGGGATGGGAGGGAAGAAATGAAAGCATGTTGTTTTCAAGTTTCTACATGTTGAGTGAAGTGACATAGAATTACTCAGAGGGAGACCGCTAGAAATTAAACATGAATATTTATTTTATATTCTAATATTTGGGACTTTGAGATAGACAAAGAGATCTTAGATAAAATATAAAAAGCAAGTTTAAAATTTCTGTTCTTCAAAGGATTCCTTTTTAAAAATGGAAAGATAGTGGGGCGCCTGGGTGGCTCAGTGGGTTAAGCCTCTGCCTTTGGCTCAGGTCATGATCTCAGAGTCTTGGGATCGAGCCCCGCATGGGGCTCTCTGCTCAGCAGGGAGCCTGCTTCCCCCTTCTCTCTGCCTGCTTCTCTGCCTACTTATGATCTCTCTCTCTGTCAAATAAAATAAATAAAATCTTAAAAAAAAATGGAAAGGTAGTCCATTAACTGGTTGAAAACCATCTTATCCACATATGCCTACATGCCTATCACACATATAAAACTCACTTATATAATCACATCTACAACATCTATAGAACTCATGTCCAAAATTTTTAAAAGCAACGACAACTTAAAGATAAATACCCAATTTAAAAAAAAAGACAAAATATTCACATTGACACTTCACAAGAAGTATGCCAATGACCAATATATGCCAAAAATATGATTAACATTAATCATCAAGGAAATATAAACCACAGTGAAATGCCTCTAACCCCCATTTGAATGCTGAAGTTAAAAACACTAACTATACCGGTGTTGGAAAGATGTGGAAAAATTGGAGCTTCTATATACTGCTGGTGATCATGTAAAATGCTACAACCATGTTGAAAAATAATTTGGCCGTTTCTTATAAAATTAAATATAACAAAACAAACTGAGGGTTGCTGGGGCTAGGGGGGTAGGGAGAGGGTGGTAGGGTTATGGACATTGGGGAGGGTATGTGCTATGGTGAGTGCTGTGAAGTGTGTAAACCTGGCGATTCACAGACCTGGGGCTAAAAATACATTATATGTTTATAAAAAAATAAAAAAATTAAAAAAATTAAACATAACATTTGCCATAACATTCAGTAATTCTATCCCCAGATGTTTACCCAAGACAGTTGAAAACCTATTATCATCTACTCAAGGCCTTTTACATAAATGCCCATCAACAAGTGTCAGACATCCACACAGTGAAATAATACTCAGCAAGAGAAAGGATGAGCAATGTGCAACAAACAGCATGGACAGCTCTCTCAACAGCATGCCAAGTGAAAGAGGCTGGACAGAAAAGAATGCGTACTTTGTGATCCCATTTATATGAAACTCTAATAAAACAAATCTAATGTAAAATTGACAGAAAACCAATTGGTGTTTGTCTTGGGCCAAGGATTGGGTGCATCAAAATTGTCTAGAACTTTCTAACATGACAGAAATGTTGTAGTTCTTCATTGGGGTGGTAATTACATGGGTCTATACATTTTTAAAACTCATGGGAATGTACACATAACACGGGCACCTTGTATATACTGGTATATACAGCTGACCCTTGAACAACACAGGTTTGCATAGCATGGGTCTGCTTATAAGAAGATTTTTTTTTAATTTTTTTTTTAATTTGACAGATATCACAAGTAGGCAGAGAGGCAGGCAGAGAGAGAGAGGAGGAAGCAGGATCCCTGCTGAGCAGAGAGCCCGATGTGGCGCTTGATCCCAGGACCCTGGGATCATGACCTGAGCTGAAGGCAGAGGCTTTAACTCACTGAGCCACCCAGACGCCCCAAGATTTTTTTTTTTATGAATACAGTATAGTACTGTAAATATATTTTATCTTCCTTATAGTTCTCTTAATAACATTTTCTTCTTTTCTCTAGCTTACTTTATTGTAAGAATACAGTATATAACGCACATAACATGTGCCTAAGTTTTGGAGGAGCCAAAAGCGACATGTGGGATTTTTGACTGTGTGCATTGTTCAAAGATCAACAGTAACTTACAGCACAATAAAGTTGTTTTTTTTTTTCAGTACTAGCTTTTTTCCCATCTTCTACTTCAATGTGAAGGAATTATGTTCTGAGTTTAGAATTTGACTTTATTATCCCTTCCAGATCATGAGTTAACATTTTTCTTTTAATAAAAACATCTGAATGTGAAAAAATTATCCCAACCGCTCATCACTTAAATTGGAGAGGATTTATGCACAGAAATATGGTGGTAAGAATACTGTGCATCTTAAACAATAGGCACAATGGGTAAACCATTAGGGTCTCTGCAAAATTGTCACAGAGCAGACGTCTACTTCACAAAGGTGAGGTGAGGCAGGGGGACTCGGAAGCCAGTGGTCTGCTGTTGAATGACAAACCAACCTTACATTTCTGATTCCAGCAACTCCAACCAGTGTCTTCATTAAGAACAGTTTTTTGTTTGTTTGTTTGTTTGTTTCTCAGAAACTAGAAGGCTAACAGGAAAATAGGCCCTGGCTATTTGAGTATCAATCAGTCCCCATTGATCAATGACATCAGTGGCTTCTCGAATAACATTTTCAATTGCTATCAACTAAGAAAGCTCAATTTTGACAGAACTTCAGGAATCAAGGAAATCTAGAGTTGACTTCTGGGGTGGTAACCTTCATGGCCATTCCAATAGTAGACACCAGGGAGGGGCGCCTGGGTGGCTCAGTGGGTTAAGCCTCTGCCTTCGGCTCAGGGCATGATCTCAGGGTCCTGGGATTGAGCCCACATGGGGCTCTCTGCTCAGCAGGGATCCTGCTTCCCCTTCTCTCTCTGCCTACTTGTGATCTCTCTCTCTCTGTGTCAAATAAATAAATAAAATCTTAAAAAAAAATAGACACCAGGGAGATACCAGAGAACTAATATTATATATATATATATATATACACACACATATAATATATATATTTATTATACTATATATTATATTATATATATTGCCCTAAGAAAGTGAAGAGCCAGGAGAAAGGAATATTTTTTTTTCCTTTACTCCATGGCTGTGATATCTCCCTATCTCTGTTGACTGACAAAGCACATTTGTCTAGTTCCAACTGCCTAATCTCATCAGGACAGACAGTAAAGTCTAGATTTCATCCGTGGAATGAAACAGACTTTCAGACTTCCACAAACACATACCAAACCTGCCCAAGGTACTAGAGGAAACAACATACCATTTCTTTTTGGATTCCTCTAAAGAAGACTTACCGAGAAAGGATAAAAGAGCTAGCTTCAAATTCTTGAGAGGCTGTAAAAAATATATATTGGTGAGGTAGAAGTTAGGACCAGTGGCTAGAAGTTATAGTGATACAAATTTTGGCTTAACATAAGAAGTCTCTAACCCAGAAGCTGCCAACCAGGGAGCTGGAGATGCAGTCATCATCTATGTTCACACTGAACTAGAATGTCCTCCTTTCAAGGGGTGATTTTGTGAGGAAGGTTGGACTAGATCACAGGTCATTCCCAGATATGATTCGATAATTCTTGCCCTCAATCTTGAAGATTACATAATTTTCTAAAAAGCCTTTGAGAAAGATGGGAACAATAAACACAAAATATTGCTTATGCCTAAATGATCCCAATTCCCATTTTCTCTCTGTCTCCCATATAAATTTAGTTGACATCTTTTACTACATGGACTTAACAACATTTCATTTAGCAAGTAAGAAGATTCCTTCCCCGTTATTCTCTGACTCTAATGATATGCATATGTCAGAAACCAACGATTTTAGTTTACTTTTGAAAGGTGTCCAGGCTACATTTCAATAGAGTCTTCAAAGCGTACCCAGGGCATACCTTGGTTCAGCAAATACATATGTCTCAGAGGAAGGTGAACAATCGATTTTGTTCCTCCAGAGACCCTGGTGATTATTTTCCCTGCCAACTGAAAGGCCTAAGTTCTTTCCATTCTGATCTTGGAAGTTCTTTGAATTCTTCAGTTTCTCACAAATGGCTCCAATCTCATTTCTTCTAAGAGCATTTGGGAGAACGTCAATTACAGGAGACACCATTTTTTTGTGAAGAATAATGAGACATCGCCGGTAAAGTGGGTTGTGCTCCCAGAAAGAATAGCACCAGAGGAAAAAATCAAGATCAACAGCACTCTTAGTCTTCAGACTTGTCTCTCTCCCAAATAAAAGGAGCACAGTTTTGCATAATCAAATTTAAAACATGTTTTTAAATGTTGCTCAAAATTCAAACATAAAGACATATGTTTATGGATCTGGGTTTATAATCTGGAAATGGAAGTACAGGGGCCCCTGGGTGGCTCAGTCAGTTAAGCGTCTGCCTTTGGCTCAGGTCATGATCCCAAGGTACTGGGATTGAGCCTTGCATCAGGCTCCCTGACCACTGGGAGTCATCTTGTCCCTCTGCCTCTCGCCCTCCCTCTTGCTTGTGCTTTCTCTCTCTCTCTCTCTCTATCTCTCTCTCTGTCTGTTATATAAATAAATAAAATCTTTAAAAAAAAAAGAAAAAAAAGGAAAAAAACAAAAAACAAAAACAGAAGTACAAATTTGGTTAATGCCAGGGCTGGTCATGCTCTTTGAATTCTGACAATCACAAAGATCTGACCCAGGAGGTATTTTATGGTGAGGACCTGTCTCCTTATTCCTGATAGGTGGTATTTAAGGATGGCCACTGCCCTTGGCCCTGGCCAGGGTTCTTCAGCTCACAGTTCACACCATGCTACCTCTCCCTTACATTCAAAGCAAAGGGAAAAATAATGGCTCCTGTCTCATTCATTTGGTGAGATTTTAAAATGAAGAAGCAAAAAAAAAAAAAAAAAAGTAAGGTAAAAGAAAATGAAGAGCCTATATTTCCCTATGAAACGTGTTCTCTTTCCTGACAACTTTGCAACAAAGAAGTATCCTGATAGACCCAGACTCTCAGTTTCAGAAAATACAGTTGTACCCTCACATTTTAATGTAGACAATCTAATATATAAAGAGTTGAATTTAAACTTAAGAATACTTGTATTTGATAGTTTAACAAAGTACCTTTATATTCACTTATTTATTTTCTTTTTATCTTTTTTATTTCTTTTCAGTGTTCCAGAATTCATTGTTTATGTACCACACCCAGTAATCCATGCAATACGTGCCCTCCATAATACCCACCACCAGACTCACCCAACCTCCCACCCCCCTCCCCTCCAAAACCCTCAGTTTGTTTCTCAGAGCCCACAGTCTCTCATGGTTCCTCTCCCCCTCCAATTTCCCCCGACTCACTTCTCCTCTCCATCTCCCCATGTTCTCCGTGTTATTCCTTATGCTCCACAAGTAAGTGAAACCATATGATAATGGAATCTCTCTGCTTGACTTATTTCACTCAGCATAATTGCCTCCAGTCCCATCCATGTTGATACAAAAGTTGGGTATTCATTCTTTCTGATGGAGGCATAATACTCCATTGTATATATGGACCATATCTTCTTTATCCATTCGTCAGTTGAAGGGCATCTTGGTTCTTTCCACAGTTTGGCGATTGTGGCCATTGCTGCTATGAACATTGGGGATACAGATGGCCCTTCTTTTCACCATATTGTATCTTTGGGGTAAATACCCAGTAGTGCAATCACAGGGCCATAGGGAAGCTCTATTTTTAATTTTTTGAGGAATCTCCACACTGTTTTCCAAAGTGGCTGCACCAACTTGCATTTCCACCAAGTGTGAGAAGGCTCCCCTTTCTCCACATTCTCTCCAACATATGCTGTTTCCTGTCTTGTTGATGTTGGCCATTCTAAATGGTGTAAGGTGGTATCTCACTGTGGTTTTGATTTGAATCTCCCTGATGGCTAGTGATGATGAACATTTTTTCATGTGTCTGCTAGCCATTTGTATGTCTTCTTTGGAGAAGTGTCTGTTCAAAATAATTCCCTAAGTAGGTTTTAGAATATTGCCAATAAGGAAAGAAGACTCGATAAGACCTCACAGCTATCAAAAGCATCACCAGAACCAGTCTCCAGTGTTTTTCTAACCCACCTTTCTTCTCTAAGAACCCTCTGTAAAATTGCAGTGTGAAGAATCAGGTAAGAGGACTCTCTCGCCGCTGTGTCGATTTCGTTCATTTGAATCAGCACATGTTCTCCTATAGGAAGCTTTCCGGCATTTCTCTACACTTGGAGACTTTTGTAAGGGTAAAAAACCCAATAAGTAGGGAATTATAAGTCCCATTTCACACTTAAAATGATTCCTGATGTCATCTAGAGTTCCTGTTGCATTTCTCAATGTGTCCAGAGAGGTCACCAGCAGGTGAGTTAATTTGTTTTGTATGGAAGTTGGTAGCAGCCATGAAAATTGAGTGCAAGTGAAAACCCTTCTATTTATTATTCATAAGTTCAGATGGCATCTTTTATGGCTGGCAGGACATGAAACTCATTCTGGTCTCTCTTTTAAAATTCTGCTTTTTGTTTTCATTTCCCAAAAGAATTCAGTAAGTTTGAAGTTAGCAGATGGACAATAGCCTAGCTAATGACCACCTGATCTGAGAACTAAAGCCTTCCTCTCGCCCCGAGGAATTATTTCACTTGAAATTGTCATGGATTAAACCATTGCAAAGCTCACTCATTGCAGAGCTCAGAGCTTCGTTCGTCCTTATCTGAAGAATTTCAAAATGTTCACGTTTCTAGAAACCTTGAAAACAAGGAATATTTAGAGATAGAACTTTCCTGAGTATACTGGTATTGCAATGGCCTGTCATGATCCTTGACCCCCACGCCCTTAGAAGCTGAAACTAGTTGGCTTTCCACTTCAGCCTGACCTAGCTTGGGGGATCAATACTGGAGGCGAGCTGGGAGGCACGGGATACAGTCAAGTGCACTGGCATTTGCTATGGAGAGCGGTGGAAACGGTTCATTTGCCCAGCTTTTTAGGCCATGTTCTTTATTCTTCTCCAAATCGATATGCACCATGACCTTCCTGTCCTCCAGGATTCAAATCCGACCTGGAATCCCAGTTCTTTCCAAAGCCCTTCCCTGCCTTTTCTACCAATTCTTTCTCTCCAGGCATGATGTTTTCTGTCCCTGAACAATACATTTTTATGACGACATCTCCCGTATCAGTTATCAAGCGGGACAACTTCTGCATGCTTCCTAAGAGTGTTTTTTGTTTTTGTTTTTTTGTTTTTTTGTTTTTAACTTTGTCCAGCATCCTGCCTGCCTTTTTCTCACTATGCTCATCACCTAATTTTCGGCAAAACTTCCAATTCATGTCCCTACATGCCCGAACCTAGAAAGCTGGAAACAACCTCTAAGAAATGGCTCTTGTATTCTAGAGTTCTTCAAATGTCAGCAGAGATTCAAATGAAAATTCTGGGCTGTGTTTTCAGTGAGCTATTTAAAAGGTGAACACTGGAGCGTAAAACAACGGTTCCATTCAGGAGTGGCCCTTCATACAGACCCCGGGGCATGGGTAGGAAATGAGTGGATGTTGTCCTGCCTTTTTCCCATCAATCATTTTTGCCATGATACAGTTCCTCTGTCCAATACTTGAGTGGAATAGGCATGCCACATAGCATTTCCATCCTTGACCCCTTTTGATCAACTGTAACGATTAATTTCCAAAGAACAAGCAGCACTAGGAAAATAGTCCTCTTGAGCGTAAAAGGGATATATATCTCCTTAATGGAAATGTATCTTTAACCTTGAATATTTAATCTCTGAACCGTTCAATCAACCTCAACCTCTCCATCGTGAAATTCGTTGGCCTTGGAACATATTTGATTTCAGTTTAGGACATGAGCTGGTATCACACACCCTTCAGAGAGCTGCTCTTCCCCTCCTGGCCATGGCCAGCCGCCCTAGGCCCCCTTCCTTTCTGAGAGGGTGGATTTTTGTTTTGTTTTACGTTATCTATGGACTGAGAAAATACCAAAGCAGAAGGCATTCTTGGAGCTCCCTAAACATGAACGCTCATTTCATAGATGAGGAAACCAAGGTAAGGAAAATGTGAGAGATCAAAAACCACCCAGCAGAACTCAGATCACTCAACTCCTAACTCATTTAACCATTACATAATTAAGTGACTGAGTTTCTGTGCTGTGCCAAGCACCCCAATGGGTTCTGTGAATACAAAAAACACAGCCCCTACACTCCAGAAGCCCAGGCAACCCAGCGCCTCCCTGAAGCTCAGACACAGATAGCCACCATTTTAGATATTGGTTTTCACTCAGACTACAGATTCACAAGAAGTTCTGAAGGCCTTTATTTTATTTTTCCAGATTTATTTATTTATTTACTTATTTATTTATTTATTTTAGAGAGGGAGAGGACAAGCAGAAGGGGCAGGGAGAGAAAGAAAGAGTCTTAAGTAGACTCCATGCTGAGCATAGAGCCCGATGTGGGGGCTTAATCTCTTGACCCTGGGATAATGATCCGAGCTGAAACCAAGAGAGGGGTGCTTAACCGACTGTGCCACCCAGGTGCCCCTACGCTTTTATTTTTGTCAGCTCTAAAGACAATTCCACTGGACTAAAAGGTGAATGTCTTTTTACCAAGCTAATGCATTGCAATCTTGAGGAAGAGAATAAAGTAATCGACCTGACTGCCCTCATCGACCTTGTCTCCTGGCGGCTCTGTGGTCAGTGGAGAGGATTCACACCGGAACATCTGCCCAACTCAGGTTGGGAGACCCTCCTCTTTGCTCCCCTGGCACCACGTGCTTGCTGGGTGTGTGTTTATGTCTCGTAATTAGGCTTGAACTTCCTGAGGACGATAATCATGAATTCTACCCACAGTGCTTAACATGGTGCCAGGCACATAGTAGCTTTCTACAAAATGATTTTCAAACCCATTAATGACATTCATATATTTAAATGAGCTTGAAATGGGGTTGCTATGGAGACAAGTGCTAATGAAAGGGATTTGGGAGACTGGTGTGCCCACTGTTCCTGCAGTCCTCCTGAAAGTGCTTTCTGCCTTGTCACTTTTCAGTCTCTAGAGTTGCTGCACTCAGAACCAGCACGCTTGGGCAGGTAGGGTGAGGCACTCCTCCCCTGGGCTCCTGCTGGTCCACACCTAGTGCCCAGTGCAGCATTTTCCTTGTGCACAACCTGCCCCACCAGGCCAGTGGAATCTGAAGCTTGATGTGGTCATTGCAAGCAAGGCAGATGAAATGACACAGAAACAGACAAGTTAACACATCCTGTCAGCTTCCCCTTTAAATTCATGGGAGAAAAAATGAAAGGTTTTCAAGCATAAAAGAATTTCCCATTCCAATGACTCAAAAAAGAAAAATGCCTCACAAAGAGCATCTTCCTTTGGACATCAAATTGCTCTGTTGACAGCATGTTTAATCAAAAAGTCCGAAGAAGAAAGATGAGGGGAATTTCCAAAAAGCACCCAGAGGGAAGAGATGAAGACGTTCACTGTGGAGGGGAGCATCCGTGGAGACCCGGAATATCTCTGCTCTGGAAGTTCCCAGTCTGGTCATCAGATCCGTTCATCAGGGTCCATGGATATGATGACCTGAATAGCAGCGGGGATCCTTGGGGCACATGCTGTCACCAAGAGGACTCCAGCTATGCACACTGATCCGTCTCCACTCCACCCCCTCACCCCCATAGTACAGGGACAGATGACAGAAGATAGAAGGAGACAGTGACCAAAAAGGGGCCATGGACAACAGCCCCCACCACCCAGATTGCCTGTGATGCTATGGGGAGTCAGACAAACTCTGGATTCTCTGTAATAACCAAGTTAAATCACCATTTAGAAACTCACTCTGCGTCATCCTTGGCTTCCTACATGAGAAAATTCTGAGGAGAGAGAGGGTTTTTATTTACTATAAAACTTTGCCATTTTGGGCTGCAGACCTCTGCTGCCAGGAAGGATAAGGAAAGGAAGTAAAGGAGGAAGGAGGGGCGGTTCTGTGACTTGGTGAGCTGGTGTGATTGCCCAACGTGTGAGCTCAATAGAAGAGGAACGTGTTTTGTGTCTGCTTACTTTTTGTCTCCAAGGCTCTTTGTAAGCTTCCCAAAAACTCTGATATGAAAGTCAGGCCACCCTAGCAGGGTGAATGTGGCTGCTAGCAATAGTAGATTCTTAACACACAGTGACTGGGGGGCACATGGGTGGCTCAGTCTTTAAGTATCTGCCTTCAGCTCAGGTAGTGATCCCAGGGTCCTGGGATCCAGCCCTGTTCAGAGGGAAGCCTGCTTCTCCCTCTCCCACCCTCACCCCCCTGCTTGTGTTCCCTCTCTCACTGTGTCTTTCTCTGTCAAATAAATAAATAAAATATTTAAAAAAAATTTTAATTAAAAAAAACCACAACGATAGGACATGACTTGATCAGGTTCACTCATCATAGTACAAATCCAGGCAGAGTTTTCCTTCAAGTCCTGCTAAGCAAGCTCACCTCCTCGGGTTCCCTGTTTATGTAGATATTATCACCCCGAGATTCTTCACAGAGTTAGAAAAACCAACACACTGTGCCCTGTGTGGATTAAACAATTCTAGGCAGCAATTCTAAGAAGAAGATGGTGCATCCTATAAAATTACAGTGGCCCTGGCCAGCAACCCATAGCTGACCTTCGCCCACTCACAAAAGAACAGGCAGCGAGCAAAACACCAGAGACCAGAGGTGAGGAAAATATACACCAGCCTTGAAGAGCTCACAGTCTGGTATGGAAAAGGAGGTATAAACCAGAGGTACAAGAAATAACTACCAGGGAATCCAGTACAAACCACGATGGAAGAGAGTTGAGGAGCGGTGGGATGTCAGGGAATAGATCAGATAATTCTGTGTGTGGCAGTGAGGCGGGCGGGGGTGGGAAGTGCTTCAGGAGGAAGGTAATTGCTCAAGTTAGAACCTGAAATGTGTGTGGAAGTAAGAGAGGAAGTAGAAGGTCATTGATATCAGTCAGACTCTCGACAGAAAGCAGATGGCATTCTCAAAATGAAATAATTTCAAGAGATTTTATTGTGAAGGGACTATTTCCAAAGTTACAGGCAAGAAAAAGCGCAGTAACCCAGGGCTCATAGACGCCGCACTATTTCCAGCCCTTAGCTGGAAAGAAGGTACAATGACAAACCTCAGAAGGTGACGGTCATAATTGTTGGATATCCAGAAAAGAACAGCGACCACTGGTCAAGGAACACAGCCAGCCCGAGGCAACGTGGTAGGACTGGAGCCGAAATGCATAGTTTGACCTCATTCTCCTCCTTTTAACCTCATGCAGGGGAGGTCACCTCTGGCCAAAAACATCTGGAAGCCAAAGGGCAAGGGGACCCACTGATGCAGTCCTTGGTGGACTGAGGAGTTTAGAGAGTGGGTCAGGAGGGGCCAAAATTCCATCCTGAACCAAACGTGGGACTTAACTCTGTACTTGAACTCCTTCTCTGATAACCTGCCTCTGGTCCAGGCCCTTCCTACCTCTGGAGACTACCTTGCTCAGGAATCTAATGATCCCCCAAATCAGGGGAGTAAGGCCCAGGAGAGATGCCATCAGCTGAAAGAGTGCTCACAAAATGAAAGTATATTGTAGAGGCTATAACACGTTCCACCCAGGTTAGGCACAAAACTACTACATAATTTTACATCTTAAGTAGTAGTTCCTTAAAGAAGTGTTTTCCAACTTACCAATCAAAGTTAATAATCATTTTTATACTCTCTAATGGAGCCAGGTTCCTTCCCTCAGAGCTCTTTCTCAGACTGAGTGCCATGCCATGCGCTTTCACGCAGGTTACATACTGCGCAACTTCTCAGAACACCATACATACGGACTATAATATAAACTGCTCCCCCTGGAATTGTGCAGTGCAAAACCTGCACAGCTGTACAAGTGGTCCCTCCCACTCTTCAATATATATTCATTAATATGATTATTTGGCTGGTGTCTATCTCCCTCACTAGTCTGTAAACAATATGAGGACAGTGGCTCCCAATACCCAGGAAATGGTGTCTGGCACATGGCAAGCACTCAAGTTTTAATGAATATTTAATAAATCTTATGAAATGATAATTTTATTTTAGAAGCTAAAATTCAGAGAGTTTAAGTGGGTGACTTCATTAACTCTTTTTTTTTTTTTAATTTACTTATTTCACAGACAGAGATCACAAGTAGGCAGAGAGGCAGACAGAGAGAGGGGGGGGAGGCAGGCTCCCCGCTGAGCAGAGAGACCAATGCGGGGCTCGATCCCAGGACCCTGGGATCATGACCTGAGGCGAAGGCAGAGGCTTTAACCCACTGAGCCACCCAGGTGCCCCTTCATTAACTCTTAATAAAGAGTTAATCAGTTATTGGAGTCAGAATTTAAGTCAAAAACATGTGGTTTTCATTGTTCCATGTGGTCTTTAAAATACAGGGGAGGGGCACCTGGGTGGCTCAGTCAGTTAAGCTTCCGACTCTCGGCTTTGGCTCAGCTCATGATCTCATGAGTCGTGAGATCGAGTCCCATGTGGGGCTCTGTGCTCATCAGGGAGTCTGCTTGAAGATTCTCTCCCTCTGCCCTTCCCTCCACTCTCTCTCAAATAAATAAATAAACAAATAAATAAATAAATAAAATATTTTAAAAAATAAAATACAGTGGAATGATATAATTTAAAATCTGGTTGGAATTAAAATAGAGGTCAGTAAAGATGAAGTGAAGGGAGACTGACAACCTTACTACCTTTACCTAGTGCTGGCTTAGCAGGAGCCCCCTGGGTATTTTGTGAGACCTTTGCCAGTTAGAGCAGCCCATCCAGCCTCACCGCCCTGAGGAGAAAGAAGGAACTGGCAGGTACTGACAGGGTCACTCCATGTCCCTGGAGACCGGTGATTTATAATCTGGTAACAGCCTCTTGCCTGGCTCCCTCATCATTTTCGCACCATGACCAGCAAAGGGCATGGCCAGCCTCGATCCCTCTACCCCTCCGTCTGTCCGTGTTCCGTGCCCCCCGCCCCCTGCCTGCCGGCAGCCTGCCACCATTGTGGGTGACAACCTCTGTGAGCACACTGGGACTGGCTTGCCTCTGCCTTTCTGCCTTGGTCTGCAGTAAGGAGGGACTGGAAAGGCTCTCTCTTCCTTCTAATGGCAGAACTCCCAGGAAGCCCAGCTAGAGTTAATGGCCTGCCAATATACCTATTACAAACCCCATGTTCCCCCACGTCACTGACTCAGGAGATGAAGAGTTGTAGCCACTATAAAGTTGATATACACAATGTCAAAATAGTTTCATTTGTTTTGGGGTTTTTAATGATGAAGAAAAAAGAAACAATTGTACTCTGAGAATGTATGGCAAAGTTTTATCAACCTCGATGGTAAATAGCTTGTTTTTCCAAGTGGCCAGCTGCAGACATTTTGCTCACTAATATGCTCTTGGTCTGGTGGGGTTTTATATATATTATATACTTTTTTAAATTTTTATTTATTTTTTTAATTTCTTTTCAGTGTTCCAGAGTATTTAAGGTGGGGATAGAACACATTTTATTTGAAAACTTAATATCTTGGCTGGCAGCTTTTATATATTTAGACTAGGATTTCTCACAGTGTCATTATTGACATTTGCTTAAGATAATTCTTTATATCCTGTGGAAACCATTACTCAAATTATGAAATCTTAAAATTGCTTCCTAGTACCCATTACTAAAAGATTAACCATATAAAATTCAAGTTTTATGTTTAAAAAAAAACTGTGAATAGTATCAGTTTTATTTGGATCCACCCAAGAATTTCTCTAAAATGGGAATTTGAAACCTTGATATCTGAGCCATATAATTCTTTGTTGTGAGGGCCTGTCCTGTGAATTGTAGAACGCTTAACAGCACATATATGTATGTATAGTTGTTGTTTTTAAATAAACAGAAACATGATGCTCCTTCAGGAGCATGAAGTTGCAAGTTATTTGCAGGAAAGGCAAGGAGCACCGGGATGTGAGTATCTCTTGGAATACCGCCTCTCCCCTGCCTGCCTTTGTTGTTGCTCTTCGGAAATAAGCCTTGAACCTCCAAGCAGTAAGTCTCCACACATGGGGAACTGTACAAGGACACAGCGCTGATTTGCACCCATTGGTCTCATGCAGGTACATTCCTAAGAAGCCTATTGCAAAATTCATTTTTCATTGTAATAAGAAAAATGCTGATGTTTCTCTCACTTCTATACATTCCTTTATTAAACTTTTCCTTGTAAGTGTTCATTGGTACAGAATTCCTTTGATATTTGTCCCCAAGTGCAGAAAGCGGGCCACTTTCTTCCCACAGAGGTCCAGACAGCGTCCATGCATTTAGGACATTGTCATTGTGTACTTGGTCCAGGTGGCTCTTGCAAGAAAATCCTTGTTGAATCTTTGGACATCTTTTATTCTGATAGGAGTTTATAGGGATGGAGTCGTTCTGGCCCCAGCCTAATTACTGGTGGAAAGTAACAGAAGGAAAATCAATGAACCAGACACAAGAGACTTCCATCCCAGTTTTGGCACTGGGAGTTTACTGATCATTATCATTTTGGGTGAGTTAAAACCCTGCATCAGCTTCAGCAGCACTTTTGTCAACAATGACAATAGTAACACACTCATCTCTAACTACAGCTCTTGTTAACTCATCAGGGAAACAGAGTAGAGGATCTTGGAGGGGGCTGGGGATCTCTGAGGGGTTAAATACATCATCATCATTGTTCTCTGAAAATCTCCAGCAGAGTTGATATCAGGTGAAAAACAGACCATGCTGAGCCATTATGCATTCTTTTAGATGTTTGGTTTTGATGTGTCACAACAACATTTGAAGAAGCCCTCAAGAACCAAATAGCACACTGATGAGCACAAAGGACAGAAGAGGAAGTTGCATAAGATGGAATCGGAGACGTAATTAGATGTCACATCATGTGAAACATTGGAGGTGTGGTAAAGAATCTGGATTTCATCTTCAAAGCAATGGCGAACCATTGGAGAGTTCTGGGTAGGGAGTGAGCTCTGCTCTGATGTGTGTGTTAAGAGACCACTGGGAATGTTCTGTGCAGAACACATTGGGGCAACAGAAAGCCCACTTGGAAGCCTTTTCCAGGAGTGCAAGCAAGAGGATGACTTGCAGGAAGAATTTGGGATATGCTTGGGAGGAAAGGTGCCAAGAATTTGCCAGTAGATCACATGAGAGGCATAAAGATAAAGGAAAATAAGTACCACTGGCAGGTGGTACTTGAGGATCGAGGCGGATACAAATGCCATTTACTGAGAGAGGAAGGAATCCCGTTTGGATGGGAAGCAGGAATCCTGACTTGGCAACGTTAATTCTGAAATGCCTAAGAGACATCCAACTGACCTAAGCCTCAGCGCAGTGACACCTTGCTGATCATTAAGAATGATTGCAAAACCAAAACCATTTGTGCTTCACCTCTGGGATCTGCGTCAACTAAACAGAAATCAAATTAGCTGGAATTAATTACAGTTTATAAAATCTGCCAGAATTGTATTAATGAGGATTTTTTTTTAGGTTTGGTGTCAGAAACCCAATGGCAACAGATTCCGTTGGACAGAAAAATCTATTGGCTCTTGAAATCTATTGAAATGGACAAAATCCAATAGAGGATGCACACATTACTGAATCTGGATGCTCAGAAGATGGCTCAGAAATCTGTCCTCAGTTCAGCTTTCATTAAACTAGCCTCAATCTCAGGCATGATCTCCCAAGAAACGGCAAAGCTTTCCCAGGGTCAATCCTCATCTTCCTTCCTACCAGCCTAGCGACCTGGAAGGAAAAAGGCACTTTTTGCCCTAGTGGCAAAAAGACATTTGCTAGTTCCGAGCTCCTAATCACTCCTTGAGCCAAAGATGAGGTCAGGTCCTCACAAACCGCGTGAACTGGTTGGATCCAGTTATGTAACACACATCGTATTCGTTTGGGCTGCCGTAACAAAATCCTGTGAACTGAGAGCTTCGGCAGCAGAAATTTATTTCTCATAGTTCTGGATGCTGGAAGTCCACAATTAGGGCTCCAGCATGGTTAGGATCTGGTCAGGTTTCTCTTCCTGGCCTGAGGCTGACTTTTCGCTGTATCTTCTCACAGTGGAGAGAGAGGCAGTAAGTTCTCTGGTGTCTCTTATTAAAAGGGCACTATATCCATCAGGAGGCCTCATTCCCATGACCTCACCTAATCCTAATTACCTCCCAAAGGCCCCATCTTCAAATACTATCACCCTGGCAGGTAAAGCTACAATAGATGAGTTGGGGGGGGAACCCCAATTTGGTCCACAGCAGATGGACATTAAAAAGCTTCCAGGAGGAGCTTGAAGTTCTAACAGCAACACAAAGAAAACATAGTGCTTCACAGAACTTTGCTAACACGACATAAAATTTGTGATCTCTTTCACAACATGTGTGATGGTAACAGGAGAGAATATTTTGGTTTCCTGCTTGAGGAAAATGATGGCTGTTGCTGCACGCTAAGGTTAACCCCAGCTGAACTAAATAATCACATATAAAATAATGGTAGAAAAGTCACCAGGCACAGAATTTGTCATATCTTTACATGGACAGTTTTCTTAATGTTGAAGCAAGAGAAGAAAACGGAAAGAAAAATATTGGTCAATGTGTTTTAAGACTTTATAACTTTGGTACAATCAAGCAAAGACCCAGCTGACTTGGAATGTATCTGCATTGAGACTTCTTCCCGAAATCCACTCACTTACCTACCATTTCCCAGGTACTTACCAAATGGAAGCTGCCAAACCGAACTGGGCTGCCTCTCTCCCCTCCTCTCCAGGTAAGACCACACTTTGATTATTCTGATCTCTGTAACAATCTTATCTTTGAAGAACTCTATGCCCCCAAATTTGGTAAGCTAGATGAAATGGACCAAGTCTTTGAAAGACAGAGTCTGCCAAAATTCCCAAATAAACTAGATGCTCTGAATAGGCCTGTGTCTATGAAGGAAATGGAAGGTACCATTCCAGGGAGTGATGTTGATAAGGGGAAAAGCTAATGCCTGTGTGCGGCCAGGAGGTGCAAAGGAAATCTTTATACCTTTCCCCCAATTTTGTTGTAACCCTAACACTGCTGTTAAAAAGTAAAGACAAAAACCATCTAATCTTAACACATGCAGAGAGTGAGATGGGTTATGGGGTCTGACTCATCCTTTTTTCCCTTTTAACTTCAGAGGAATCCAGGTATTAACTACAGTGCATTAGCCCCCCACCCAAGGGTAGCTGTCTGCACCCCTCAAAACAGTCTCAGGGTCCCAGAACTGGTGTGACAGCAGCTCACCCAGGAATGGTGCCAGACGACAAAGGACTGCCATGGACTTCAGCTACCCCCTGCCCAACAACTGAGGTCACCCCCTTTCAGGAGCTGAATGTTCTGACCCCATTTGTTTTCTCACTCAAGATTAAAACAAAGACTGTGTGATGTGATTCCACTGTGTACAATATTCTTACACTCTGTTCCAAACATTGGTGGGCAGCCCCTATTTCTCTAGAAATCTATAGATTTCTTGAAAGTTCTTTTCTCTAACCACAGTGCAAAATGTCAGGTGATCTCATCTTCTTCTAGTGACAAAAATCTTTGCTGGAAGGTGAAAGGGGGTCTCAGCCCCATGTCAGAGATCTTCTCTAGGAAATTTTCTCTTCCCACAACATTTTTGAGTGTCTACTCTATATCCTCAGACACTTCCCGTTTTCTCTCGTAATCCTGTACAAGAGACAGACACGCAGCAGACAGTAGAATATAGTGTGATAAATTAAATAATAGAATATAGATGAATGACAGACAGGTCTAGGACTAATCAAGGTCTTGCTAGATGAGCAGCAGGTAAATGTGACCAGTGAAATGTTAGTACCAAATTCTATAAAGAGAAATCCCTCTGTCTAGACTGACTCATTTAGCTTATACCGAGATGTCTAGATCCTGATAGACTAACCAGAAAAATATATGAATATATCATTCATTCTTGACAAAGAACAAATGATAGGCACACACAGGCAATGTTCAACTTCTAATTACCAGAGAAGTGCAAATACATTTATTTGTTCATTTATTTGTTTGCTTGTTTATTTAAGGTTTTATTTATTTATTTGTTTGTTTGAGAGAGAGAGAGAGTGGGGGGAGGAGCAGAGGGAGAGGGACAAGCAGACTTTATGCGGAGCACAGAGTCCAACATGGGGCTCAATCCCATGACCCTGAAATCATGACCTGAGCTGAAACCAAGAGCCAGTTGTTCAACAGACTGAGACACCTAGGTGCCCTGAGAAATGCAAATTTGACACTTAAAAACACCTAAAAACATAAATACAAAACCCAATGTTAGTGAAACTATGTTATAATCCTTCAAAAGCCCCTTTCAAAAGACTTAATACAGAGAGGCAGGTGAGAATTCATGAGTTGAGTCTAATGGGGGATGGTGAATTAGTTTTTTAGAGCTGCCATTGTAAAATGGCAAAAAACAGTCCTTATGGCTTAAAGGACAGACACTGGTTTTCTCACAGTTCTAGAAGCTGGAAGTTGAAGATCCGGGTGTAGACAGGTTGGCTCCTGCTGAGGCTTCTCTCTCCTCAGCTTACAGCTAGCCACTTCATGTGGTCATCCCTCTGTGCTTGCCCATCCCTGTTACCTCGTCCTTTTCTCATAAGGACACTACTCGTGCAGGATTAGAACCGACTCTAATGGCCTCGTTTAAACTGAATTATCTCTTTGAAGATCCTGTCTCCAAATACTGTTACATGCTGAAGTACTGAGGGTTGGGACTTCAACATATGAATTTGCGGTTGGGGGGGGCACCTTCTCCACCATAACAGATGGGATCCTCTGTCCTCAAAATTCTGGCTACTGAGACTTTAGCTTAACATGTGCATTAATATGTCCAGTGGAAAAGTGGTTTTAATAATTTAAAAAAAATAATTGAAATAACTGGTAAATAAGTCATGGTAGATTGACTTTATAGCTATTTTTCTGTTCATTAAGGTTATATAAATAAAGACTCTCTCAAAAATAGGTAAGTGAAAGCTCTTCTATGATTTGGCCATAGTTTCATAACCAAGGGTAATTATGGGAGATTCACTGAGCTGCCACTAGAGGGAGTGCTAACCCAGAGTTGGGCATAAAGAGGCATTTGTGGTGACCTAGAGCCCAAAAATGAGAAAAAGAGAACATCAACAGATGGCAACGGTATCCCACATGGGAGTCGGGGAATAACTTAATAATTACCAAAGATACCTCTCTCCTGGAAAGTAAATGCTTCTTGCTACCCCTCTTCTGTACCTCTACCTCCTAAAGCCTTTCAGTGAAAGTTCTTAAAACGACTTGCTCTCCATGAGCAATCTGTAATGTATTCTATTCGCTTAGTGGTTGCAGTGATGTTATTTTTTCCTCTGTCAAATAAATTTTTCTTGTATCGACCATCATGCTGCGAAGGACAGCATTCTCTGACTCATCAAATGACGGCTAAGCTCTGTGAGTCTTTATAAAACTAGCAACAAAAATAGCAACAAAAGTTGTGAGCTTTGTGAACCGGAAGGACTAAGTATGCATCGGACAAGTCCTGTCTAAAAGGAAAGGGAAAGCTAAACGCATCGCAGTGAGGATAAGCACAGCTTGCATTGGGGGGTTGGGAGGGGGTACTACAATGAAGAAACCTGAATTTGGAACTTAGATTGCTCTGAGAGCTAAGAAAAGTCTAAGTGTCGGAATCACACAAAATCACACTTAAATTCCCACTCTACCTTTGACTAATTGACAGAGTTTGGCGAATCACTTCTTTCCTAGCCTTGATTTCTTTCTCTATAAAAACTCTTCACAGAGCTATGAGACTCAGACATGGTGTATATTAAGGTCTAACGCCATGGTGGGCCTGCTGCAGCTGCCAGGAATTGGTAACTGTTAATATTTTAGCCTAAAATCACATCAGCTGAGGAGTTGCCCCCTGGGGAGCGAGGTGGGAGGACCAGCATGCAGTTCTTGGGCAGATGCTCCATTTATGCCAAGAGAGTGAATTCAGTGGGGGAGGGGCGGAGGCAGGAACCAGATAAGGGTTGCAGGTCCTAACTCTGCTTTCCTACCTAGGTTTACCGACAACAAAACTGATTATTTTGAGCCATGACTGGTACTTTCAGGGGCTTAAGAATTCTTTGAAGAAGAAAGAGGTGCTATCAGTTAGGTAGGTCTTCTCAGAAACCAGCAACAGCACTAACTATTTATCCCAAGGCCTGACAGAAATTAATGCCAGCCAGAAATTAATGCCAATTAACTACTTATTGACTGAATCAAGTTGTAGGTACATGAATTACCAGAGGGAAAAAAAGCTATCACAAAACTATGAAAGGTTTTATAGGACCCCAAACCTCCCAGGGAATAATGTTTTAGTTCCACCTTATGTGTTAAGAAAAATTGATAGTAATGGAGATGAGACCATTTTTCAGATTCTCATATAAACTTATTCATTAACAGATGATAGCCAAAAAAATATCCTGGCGGGGGCACCTGGGTGGCTCAGTGGATTAAGCCTCTGCTTTCAGCTCAGGTCATGATCTCAGGGTCCTGGGATCAAGTCCCACATCGAGCTCTCTGCTGGGCAGGGAGCCTTCTTCCTCCTCTCTCTCTCTCTCTGCTTGCCTCTCTGCCTACTTGTGATCTCTCTCCGTCAAATAAATAAAATCTTTAAAAAAAAAAAAAAAAAATATATATATATATATATATATATATATATATATATATATATATATATATATATATCCTGGCTTAACTGTTTATCTGATGTCTCCATTATCTTCAGATTAGAAGTCAGTTGGGGACCGGATCTAGTTGACAGGACAAAAAACGTACAGGTGGGGAGAGCTTCTGAGAAATTCACCTCGGCAGCAGAGAGAGAATGCTAATCACAGATAAGAAAGAGAGAGCTGCAGGGAAGAAGGATAGAAAAAAATTTCGTGGAGGAAGAAAAAGCTCTATGCATCTCATTGCATATCCTTGAAAATGAACACACTTGTATTTTGGTGAGGATACTGGTATGGCATTGTTCCTGAGTCAAGAATGGGTCAAATTATCTTCTCTTTGAGGTAATGATAAGAAAATATTAGAAAAAAATTAGAAAAATATTTTTACCGCAGTGGAGATTTTTAAAAGTTCTAATGTTTAGCATGCTAAATTTCTGCTTTCTGGAACACTCCTTTATGGGAATACCTTTACCTGTTACCGCTCGCCTAAGAGAAAGAACCATCAGAACGGCAGCTACTCTAACATTCATGGGCTGAGAATTGGATATTTTGTTTAACTTTAATCATCTTATGTATCACCAAACAGAATCTCACTTTTCAAAGTTAACCTCATCCAACACAATTCATTTTAAAAGAACAGAAGAGAAGAACATTGTCTTTACACTTATTGCTATTGTTTTAATTAAAGTTTTAATTTAGGTTGGCACATTTGCCATATGGAATTCAGTTCTCCTTCCAGAAGCCAAGGGGTTCCCGAACTAATGAGAAAAATCAGACCTATTTAATATGGACAGAATCAGACAGCTGTGCGGAATAATAAGATTTTATGTAAAACATAATGTGAGAAACATGATATTAATACATAAGACACAGCGCTATGTCGGCCTGTTCTTCCAACACTGCACGAGCCACCTTAAGAGAAGTGTAACTCTAAATCTTAAGAGATGTGATTAAAAAGCAAAGGTGATTCTCCACGGTCTAAAAGTTTGAGAAACACTGAGTTAAAGCGAATTAGGGCTTCTTTATTACCAGGCGTTTCAGCACAGTCAATGATTTAATAGGAATTGGAAAGCTCTTGGGGGGGATAGAGCATATAGGCAACATCTCTTAAACTTATTAGGTCATGGAACATTTTTCCCGAGGAGCATATTTTGGGACCAGTGTTTTTGGCAGATGACGCATCGGAAAACCAGGAAACCAGGCTGTGAAGGATACTAAGGCGGTGAAGTCACGGGCTTCACTGGTTGGAGGCTCACTGTCCACGCTGATGATAAAACAAAGACCCAATAAGTACAATGAGAAGAAGAAAACCACAACTTCTCTGAGATACGGACAAAGTTCTGAGCAGGCTGTCAGCAACATTTATTGAACATAAATTTAAATAAACTGAGTTGATATGGATGGTAAGTTTTCTCCTTAAAAGTACCACTATCACTCTCTGCTAAGCATTTTACAAATAAAATATCCAATCTCAAAGAAACTCCACAAGGGGAGCAAACTGTTTTTCTTGATTCCTGAAACTGATGTCCAGAGGGTTGGAGTCTCCTGACGGTCTTAGGCGTCCCCTCCCTGAAAAACACCGGATCTGCTCCCAGATCTGCCTTATGCCAGAGTTGGAGGTCTGTCCACCCACCACCTGCCAAAAAGGTGGTATTTTTTTTTCTAAAATACACTCACACAATTAAAAAATATTTAGGATTATGAAAATACAAAAATACCAGGCATAATATTGAATGATTCAGGCATGACCAAGAGGAATTTTCTTTACACCGAGGCTGAGTGTTTAACTGTAAGACAAAAACAAAACAAAACAAAACAACAACAACAAAAAAAACTTGCAGGTCTGTTTTCCAAGAAAAATGTCAAAATAAGGGGAAAAAATGAAGTCCATAATATTGATACACTTACAGTCAGCCTACAGGGAGAAGGAAAGGAGTAGAATACAGATACCAATGAGAATCTTAATACATGTTCATTCACCTTTCCAAACCTTGCTCAATTTCTTCTAGTGTTTTTTACTTCTATGATATATTTGCTTTTCTTAAATACCAGCATCATATTTGAGCTTGGAATACATCTATATTTTTCAGCTTGTTCTCAAATAGAATAATTTATAAGATAACCTCACTTGTAGATTTCAAGTGTTTATTATGTCCATTTGCCATTACAAGGTCAAATTTCAATCACTTTGTCCATCAGGAGATTGAAAATATAAATGTTCAAGGTTCCCAAATATTCAAAATTTATGCTTCAGCTTCTCTGTAGCTGCTAGCCCCTACTTTGGTTGAATAGATTGAGTGAAAGAAAGAAGGACAAATTAAGGATTTGGGCAAGGAGAGATTAATGGTACTTCAGTCTTTGTTGAATGGGAATTATAAATGTCCTTCCAAAGCTATTTTCAATATGTTTATAAATGCTGCAGGGGTATTCTTTAAGATCTGCACTAGGAATGTAGAAACCTCTGATAAAAATAATAATAAAATGAGACCACAATTTTGAGCTTAACACTTAATACACATGCACACACACAAAAGCATAATTTGAATTTTATAGTACAGCCCAGAATATCTTATGGTTTTCAAGTAGCTAAAACACTAATATCTAAAACCAAAGAATATCCCGAGATATTGCAAGATTTATTCTAAGACCAATCAATCTGCCATCAATGGCTTTTCAGTTCAACCCTTCTAATATAAGCAGGTCAGGTTGTTGTTGAGAGACGGAAGACATGAAAGGAAATGAATTTAGCTGGAAAATTTGCTAAGATAATAAACTACCATATTTTCCAGAAACTGAACTGACAATTAGCATTCTGTCCTTAATCCAGGGGAGAAAAATGCATTGCAGCTGCTTTCTACGCATCTGTATCTGTGTTCAGTAAAATATGTTAGGTACTTTAAATGTGCTTATGCAATGTTGGCAAGCAGAGACTTTTTCCTTTATTCTAAATGTAAATACTAATATAGAATTGGCACAAACTCTAGCTCAGGCAGTATAGAGCCTCACATCTTTCCATTGCTGTCTAAATCTCTTTTATATTCAGCTCCACTTGGAGAATGTTTATAGTCCCAGTTCCAGCCAATGGGTGGCATCATGGGGCCTGCAGTTGGACAGAGGAAAACCATTTAGAAAAATGCAAACATTTTCTTTTTCCTGCCCAGTTAATTTTGTTGAAAAGTAAATGCTCAAAACATTGCATAAGGCAGACTCTGAGATTCACCTTCTACTTTACTTCTTCTGGAAGCTGTCTCTTCCTTCTCCTTCTATCCTTTCCCTGAATTCTTATATATCTTTTTTCCTGAGACTCATTTATCGCTTCCTGTCTTATTCTCAGTATGTTACAGGAGTCGTGTCTGGGCCTTTCTGTCTCACCTGATGTTCAAAGCGTCATAACCACGTTCTTTTCTTTTCTTTTTTTTTTAAGATTTATTTATTTTTGAAAGAGAGCAGGTGGGTGGGGGAAGGGATGGGAAGAGAGAGAGAGAGAAAGAGAATCCCAAGCAGACTGCTTGAGTGTGGAGCCCAACTCGGGGCTGGATCCCAGGACCCTGAGATCATGACCTGAGCCTAAACCAAGAGTCAGATGCTTAACCAACTGAGCCACCCTGGTGCCCCAACCATGTTCTTTTATTTATTTTTTTAAGATTTTTTTAAAGTTTTATTTATTTATTTAAGAGGGAGAAAGTGAGAGAGAGCGCAAGGGAGCGAGCATGAGCAGGGGGAGGGGCAGAAGCAGGTTCATGGGGAGCCTGCAAGGGGCTTGATCCCAGGACTCTGGAATCATGACCTGAGCTGAGGGTAGACACTTAACTGACTAAGCCACCCAGGCACCTCCCACCCCACCATGTTCTTAATATGAATTCCTCATGCCACTCAGAACATTTCTGGATACATGGGGGCCTTTGATGGCCACTTTTTGGTTGATTCCTTATTTCCAGTTCCCTACCAGCAGATACCTCCCCACCCCCTGCCACCCCACCACACACACATACATACATGTCAGAGACAATCTCGCCTCTCAGAGATATTTTTCCTTTGTTTTTTGTATGGGACCCAAATCAGATTTGGGAACCATTAGTGATAGGTCAGTTTTCTCTGTTGTGTAGGTCATGGGGTATGTTTCAAATGCTTATGGTTTGTGCACATGCAGTCCTCCACGCATCACCTGGCACCTGCTATTAGTAATGTCTAAGAGCATATCCACCTTGCTTTGGTAACCAGAACCTGGTTTTCATTACAAAGGAAAATCCCTGAAAAACACTAAACCAGGATTGTAGGCTTTTTACCTCCTAGAAACCATCCACTATTTCAAAAACTGAACTTCCATCTCCCCATTCATGCCCGTGATGCCCACCAACAACAAGTGCATCAGAACAGCCTGCACTTAGCCTGTGGGCACGGTTCCAGCCGGAAGCTGACTCACCATACCCTTTCTGTGTCTTAGTAATTAAAGAGAAATTTACCACTTGCTTAAAATAACCAACCAAAAGGGCCAAGAGTCTTTGAATGACAGTCTTCCTCTCCAGTAGAAATCACAATGCTGACCCAAGGAAAGGTCAGGAATTCAAGATTCAGGGGTCACCCACCATCAGAAATGTAGGCCTCTGAAATCCCCTTTCTTGGCAGTATTCTGGGGATCAAGTGTTGGTCCAGCAGTGACTACCCAGCTAGGAAGAAGAAATGAGAAGGAGAACACAAATCATGGAAAGTCTGAAAGCCCACCAGTTGAAACCCATCTCTCCTGGTGAATTCATTTCTCTGCCATGATATTTACACTGTGCTTGTTACATGCTGGTCATTGTTTCAAGTGGGTCACAGGCATTAACCCATTTAGACCTCAAGTCAGTCTATGAGGATAGTGATAGTACGACTGAGGGGCAGGACCCCAGAAAATGGAAGCCATTTACCCAATATCGCCATGCTTATACCTGGAAGAGGAGAGGATGAACCCAGGCTCCAGAGCCTGGCTCTCAACCACTGCTGTAAGCGAGGGAGAAAAATCCATCTGAAGGGGAGAAAGCTGGTCAGTAATGTCAGTAATGTCCTCTAGGTTCTAATCCTATTGCAACAGACAACAGCTGGTAAAAGTGTATGTTTTAAATAATTTTATTCATCAAGGCAAAGACCCTTCCTAGGATACCCATGGAAATTAAAGAGGTCCTACTGCATTTATGGAGCCCTGAATGGCTCTAAGGCTCCTGACTGGCCAGGTCACAGGACTTTACACTGACAGCCTGCAAACGAGCCAAGAAAATGGAAATCAGAAGATCTGGCCCTTTTCATAGATTCCTGTTGCCCACCCACCGTCAGGAGCTTGTGTTGCCCTAGTCGGGATGTGCCCAGCCAACACTAGGCTCCCACCCACTTTCCTTGATTCCACCCATGTGCACCATTACTGGTCACCACCCCACATTGACAGTTCTGGGTTTCTTCCCTTGATATAGAATATCCAGATCCATGCAGCAGCCCACCTAAGAAAACCCTCAGTCACCATTGAAATTTCTCTTACTCTCTTTCTGACCACATCCAAAATATCATTGAATGATGCCAATTTAATCTCCTAACTAGCACTTCAGTTCTTATCCTTCTCTCCATCCCCATGGCCACTGCCCCGGGTTCAGGTTCTACCATCTGTGTTAGTCACAATTTTCCAGAAAAACAGAACCAGTAGATGTGTACAGAAAGAGATTTATTTTAAGGAATTGGCTCTTGTTATCATGGATGCAGGCAAGTTCAAAATCTGTGGGTGGACCAGCAGGCTGGAGAACCAGAGAAGCACCGACGTCCTGGTTCAAGGTCAAAATCCATCTGCTGGCAAAATGCCTTCTGGCTCAGGAAAGGTCAGTCATTTGTTATTTTGAAAAGGCCCACTCACGTGATAGAGGGCCATCTACTTAGTCAAAGTCTACCAATTTCATTGTCAATCTCATCCAAAAATGCCCTCAGAGAAACATCCAGAATAAAGTTTGAACACATATCTGGATACCCTGGCCCAGCCAAGGTGACACAGGAAATTAACTATCATATCATCTCTCACTCAAATTACAGTCCCTTCATCAGCTCTCCCACCTCAGTCCAGTCCCTCTGAGCCATCCTCCACAGCACATCAAGTGACTTTCCTAAAATGCAAATCTCACCATGTGACAGCAGGCAAGAAACACCTTATGTGGCTCTCCAAAGACCTAGAAGGGGGAAAAAAATAAAAGTTGACGACCATAGCCTACCAGGCCATTAAATTAGTAAGCAATATGATGACATTTTTACAGGTTGTGAAAATATGTTCACATCTATTTGCTCATTTAACCCTCCCAAGAAAACCACAGCACACATCAAGCCCGGTAGCCTTCAGTGCTAACTCACTGTGGTGTTCTCGGGTTCCCACTGCACCGAGCTACTTGTCTTAGCTTGACCATGTTTACCCTGCTCTTTCATCTGCCCCCTTGTATATGCCACTGTATTTTTATCTAGAATGACCTTTTCTATATTCTCCATCTTATAAAAAGAAATACTAGTTGTTGTTGTTTTTCCTTTCTCCACTTTCCCTTTGTCTCTTGTTTGTATCGGCACCTAGCAGTGCCCACCTTTATTTGTTCCCTGAAAGGTGCTCTCCAACCCTGTGTTCAGGGGCCAGTAAACTGCCTGCCAAGGACCAAATCGAGCCCACTGACCGCTGTAAATCCTTCATTTCCTGTTGTCTCCTGCTGCTTTCATGATACACCACCAGAGTTGAATAGCCACAACAGAGGTATGGCCCTGAAAGCCCAAAATACTTAATATCTGGCCCTTTATGTTAAGAGTTTGATGATCTCTGCTCTGCTTCAGGTATCAGGTCAACCACATGCCCCCAGGAGCTCTAGGACTCGTGCCTATGCGGTCCAGCTGAACACTGTGTCCACCCAGCCCTTGTTCCAACAGGGCAGCCTGACAAGCAGACTGTTCTGCCGGTTGGTGCTATGTTTCTTTCATGAGGATTGGCTGCCAGAACGGTACTGACATAGTGTTGTGGGGTGACTCTCATTCATATCAGACAGATGATAAGTTCAGGGCTCTGGCTACCAATGTTCTACTCCTTGGCTTGAGTCAAATGTCTAGCCTGGGCACTGCCTCTTGGGCATCTGTGTTTCTACTATGGC